>NC_086328.1:102858922-103458922 GCF_036172605.1 Pelobates fuscus | reverse complement strand
CATACCAGCCACATTTTACAACTTAACAGTTTGTTTTCCTATATTTTACAAGCTGGCTAATATTTATCATTTAATGTACAGGCATCACAATTGTTGTTTGAAACACTTGGCTCACTGTGTTATGTCTTCCATGTTGTAAATAAATATCAGTTACTTTTGATACATTGTAATACAATGGCATCTAATGAATTCTAACATGGGTGTTGCTTGTGGGGAGGTCTCTAGGGGCTGAAGGTGTGTAAAAATAAAAGATGAGAAAAAATTGAAAAGCAGTGGGAGCAATAAGAAAGGGGAGAAAACACAAGAGAAGTTGAAAAACAATGAGCAAGAATACTAGAGAGAATTTAGAAGAATTCCATAGAGCAAGGAGAGACAGACTGACAGAGACACAGAAGGCAGACTGACAGAGACACAGAAGACAGACTGACAGAGATACAGAAGGCAGACTGACAGAGGCACAGAAGGCAGACTGACAGAAATACAGAAGGCAGACTGACAGAGACACAGAAGGCAGACTGACAGAGACACAGAAGACAGACTGACAGAGATACAGAAGGCAGACTGACAGAGACACAGAAGGCAGACTGACAGAGACACAGAAGGCATATTTACAGAGATGCAGAAGGCAGACTCACAGAGTCACAGAAGCCAGACTGACAGACACAGAAGCCAGACTGACAGACACAGAAGCCAGACTGACAGAGGCAGAAGGCAAGTTTACAGAGATGCAGAAGGCAGACTCACATAGACACAGAAGGTAGACTGGCAGAGACACAGAAGGCAAGTTTACAGAGATGCAGAAGGCAGACTCACAGAGACACAGAAGTCAGACTGACAGAGACACAGAAGGCAGACTGACAGAGACAGAAGGCAGACTAAGAGAGACACAGAAGCCAGACTGACAGAGGCAGAAGGCAAGTTTACAGAGATGCAGAAGGCAGACTCACAGAGACACAGAAGGTAGACTGGCAGAGACACAGAAGGCAAGTTTACAGAGATGCAGAAGGCAGACTCACAGAGACACAGAAGTCAGACTGACAGAGACACAGAAGGCAGACTGACAGAGACAGAAGGCAGACTGACAGAGACAGAAGGCAGACTAAGAGAGACACAGAAGCCAGACTGACAGAGGGAGAAGGCAAGTTTACAGAGATGCAGAAGGCAGACTCACAGAGACACAGAAGGTAGACTGGCAGAGACACAGAAGGCAGACTCACAGAGACACAGAAGGCAGACTGACAGAGACACATAAGCCAGACTGACAGAGACAGAAGGCAGACTAAGAGAGACACAGAAGGCAGACTGACAGAGACACATAAGCGAGACTGACAGAGACAAAAGGCAGACTAAGAGAGACACATAAGGCAGACTGATAGAGCTGTGAAGACGAGACAAGACGTGGGGTGAGAAATGGAAATGAGGAACAGGGAGCATGTGAGAGAGGTGCAGAAAGAAATTGGGAGAAGGGAAAGGAGCAAGTGAGGTGAGGAGAGCAAGTTAAAAAAGGGGAGACAGTGTGTAAGAGTAATGGGAAGAACATGGAAAATAAATGTTAGAGTAAAGAAAGAGGATAGTGGACAACACTGGAGACGAGGGTAAGAATACGTTAAATGTAGCCAGACAGGATGGAAGAGAACAGGAAAAACTGAGAATTACAGAAGAAAAGTAAGACAGTAATGTTGGTGGGGTTCCAGATTTAGGTGCCAAGTGCCAGTGTCTTTTTCTACCTAGCAAAGTTCCTGAAAATTTGTAATGTGCTGTTCATCTATATAAAATGAAAGCACATTATTTATACAGACTCGTAATATATATGTTTTTTTGCTGCCCTAGCAAATTTGGACATCCCCTTATCTAAATTTGCCCCACCTCTTCCTGTCAAGATGGCACCTCTTCCTGTTTAACACCTACACATTCACTGACAGACGACACATGCCCTCACTGACGCATACACTGACATACACGCACTGATAGACACAGTCATTGGCACACACACTGTTTAACAAACACTCAGAGAAAAGGCAGTGTTTACATTGCTGCCTAGTGACACCTCTAGTGGACGTTCAGCGTCTCCATGAACATTTCTCATAGAGATGCATCTCTATGAAGAGATGTTGACTGATGCAGCGCTTTGCAGCGCATGCGCAATAGCCTCCCAATGCTTTTCTATGATGATCTCAGCCCAGGAGGCAGAGCGGAGTCAGGGTCACCAACAACGAGGTCCGTTTGACGCTGGAGAAAAGGTGAGTAAAATCACCTTTTACTCCTTTAATAGGGGGGCTAAATATTGCTTTTAAAACTACATTGTCAAGAATATAGTGTTCCCGAAAGCCCTAAAAATGTACCGTTCATTAGGTGCAGAACTGGTCTTCCCTAAGTGACTCTGGGAAGCAGTTTCTCTCACTTAGAGCTGGTGTTTGGAGTAGCTGTCTGGTGTGTAAGTATACACATTTGTCAGGGTGTGGAAATGTCCCAAAAAATATTGCCAAAGCTTGCTGAGCTTCTATGATGTGTTTATGCTCCATGACAGCATTTTGCTGCCCCCTGAAAAGTGCCTTGTTCGTCTCGTGATAGATACAGAGCTGTATATAACCCTAAATTAAATAACACCTCTAAGTAGGAAAACGTCACAGTCATGTGAAGGTGGATTTGCTCTTATACTGTTGCTCTTATAATTATTACAATCTCTAGGTCAAGATCCTATGTTAGTACCTATCTAATAAGGTAGGTGTCATTCTCTCTTTGCTGGTACTTACCTTGTTGGACTTTTTGCTTGTTGCAGACCCCGGTCGGGTGTTACTGTTTAGCTGGGATGAGCTTGAACTATCGTCATCTTCATCGTCTTCCTCTTCATCGAAGTTCATGCTGCTCGATATGCCTGTAAAATGTTTAAAAACACAAAATCACAATGTTAATTTTATGTTTATTGTGGTTTTATTAGTTTACTCTTATCTCCAGATGATTCAGTAGTCTGACGTGTCCTTGGCTGTTTTCCTATTCTATCTCCCAGCGAAATTCTAACTCGCATGCAGAACAACGTTTCTTGTGTTATTTACCCTTATATGTATCCGAAAAATCTGTCTGTTTCTCCATCTACGTTAACCATGCTTCACGACGACACAAAAATAAAGACACAGAGAAAATACAATAGCCGTCTTCTGGAAAACCCATTCACTAAATTATATAATTTATGTCTTTAATTAATAGCACTTTCTCCGAATGGTCACATGAACTCAAGATCATTTATTAGAGCTCTCACAGAAGTGACGGGCATAGTATGCTTGCCTTTTCTATTATTGTTGAAGGATAATTTATAAACCTGTTTTATATCCACTCCACATACACTGTCTGTTATTTTATCTCTGAGTTGGAGAGGAGATATAAAGCCTTTAAGAATAAAACCAATGGATGAAACCTGGGCCAATATTTCCCATTTACTGAATTCTAACCTTGAATATAAAAAAACATTGCGCCACAAGCAATACCTGCGTACTGCACTCTTCACCGACTCAATCCATTTTTGTGTGTGTGCAGGAAAAATAATCTGAATAATTTTTAGAGTTTTATTACCAGAAAAAAACAAACTTTAAATGAAGGTGAAAGTGAGTTACAACCTACTAAATCTATACAATCTGGGATCCAGTCAGATTAAATGTATTAAATAATATTACCCTATATAATAATATTCCACATGAGAGGTTTCTGTCCACAGAGCAAGACTTGTGGGGGTTCGTTACAAAAAATACAGACAAACGATGGACCCCATCGTCTAAGCCACAGGACAAATACACGAGCAGGAATGATTCTCCAAATCAGGAAAAGAATTGACAGGAAATTGCAAATATTAGAACAAAATGTCAAAATTTACACATTTGTCCTAAATCATTCAATTTCTTTATCATTTTCCCACAACCGACCAGAATGTTAAATGTAACATAAGAAGAAAAACTTAAAAAAAACCATAATTATTTAAAGATACCAATGGGAACAATGAATAAATAAATACTGGCTTTCTGAAGAATAACTATAAAATGTACATCCTGTACCATGTGCAGTGTGTAAGAATAAAACCTGATGGCAAGTAATGCAGGACTAAACCATCGCTCCAGCTCCCACAGATCCACAATTTCCCTATAATCCTCTTAGGCAGCCATTTTTCTTTAACCCTCCTTGGAAGCTATTTTCCTATAACCTCCCTTGGAAGCCATTTTCCTGTAACCCTCCTTGGAGGCCATTTTTCTATAACCCTCATTGGAAGCCATTTTGCTGTAACCCTCCTTGGAAGCCATTTTTCTATAACCCTGCTTGGAAGCCATTTTTCTATAACCCTAATTGGAAGCCATTTTCATATAACCCTCCTTGGAAGCCATTTTCTTGTAACCCTCTTTGAAGGCCATTTTTCTATACCCCTAATTGGAAGCCATTTTCATATAACCCTCCTTGGAAGCCATTTTCCTGTAACCCTCCTTGGAGGCCATTTTTCTCTAACCCTCCTTGGAAGCCATTGTTTCTATAACCCTCCTTGGAAGCCATTTTCCTATAACCCTCCTTGGAAGCCATTTTCCTGTAACCCTCCTTGGAGGCCATTTTTCTCTAACCCTCCTTGGAAGCCATTGTTTCTATAACCCTCCTTGGAAGCCATTTTCCTATGACCCTCCTTGGAAGCCATTTTCCTGTAACTCTCCTTGTAGGCCATTTTTCTATTACCCACCCTGGCCATTGCTGCTCATAGTACCATAGAGATTGGGTCACTGTGATTGCATTTTGTGGTTTATATGAAGCAAGGAAAGATAAATACGAACCCCTTTTCTGCATGGTCACCCTCAGGTCCTGTTTGCTTTGCTGTTGGCTGGTGACTGTTGTCTCACCATCTTCTTCATCATGGATAGATTGCCCCACTGTGAGAATCTGGACATGGCTCCCAGGGTCCTGGACCTCGTCCTGGAAAGCTGCAGGCCCGTCAATGCCTGAAGTAGTACATACAGAGATTGTTGGCTCAGCGTGGAAGACCTAATTATAACAAAACTAATTGCAAAGATTTTAATAGCAGCCACGGAACTGCCTTCTACATATGGATGGATTCATATAAAGGTTCCTGTTACATAAAGTGTCTGATCGTGGACTTACTGTATTTACCAGCTATTAAAACAAAGAGGTTGGAACAGGGCTAAACAAACAGGTAAAAAAAAAAACAATAAATGTCAATCAGATTAGGGCAAGTAAGAATCAATACGAGCAAACTCCCAATAAGATACAAACACAATTGTATAAATACAAAGACCTAAATAACGGATACAAATAAACACATAGATGAAATGATGAAAATTGTTGCAAAGGTAGACTGAAGCTGATAATACAAGCCTAATAAAGCTTGATGGGATGGCAGGCAGTGGACAGTAAAAATGTGTTGCAGGTTTAAAACAGCTAATATCGGGGTCCCACTTTCCCTCATATGACAATCACTAGGCTATTCACATCAAATTAAACAGAATAAGATAGAGTGAAGAATACAACTGTGTCATCAGAAATGTATACTCAACTCACAATCAGGGTGTCATAGGGAGGACAGTAAGGGTGGTACATGGGGGCACTAAGGGTTGTACATGGGGAGCAATAAGGGTGGTACAGGGGCGGCAATAAGTGTGGTACAGGGGGACACTAAGGGTGGTACAGGGGTACACTAAGGGCGGTACAGGGGGGCACTAAGGGTTGTACATGGGGAGAAATAAGGGTGGTACAGGGGCAACAATAAGGGTGGTACAGGGGGACACTAAGGGTGGTACAGGGGGCACTAAGGGTGGTATAGGGTACACTTTAAGGGTGGTATAGGGGGAAAATAAGTGTTAACTCTTATTATGAGTTATGTATACAATACTTTTCTGATGATCCAGCTCTACTCTGCACTCCAGGTCAAAAACAATACTATGACCACAATCACGTGTGAATAGTGTGAAATAAGTATGTAATATACTTGTCAGATAAATCAGGTGGGAGGCTACTGTGCACTCCATCTGTCCTGATATGTGGCCAGAGTACAAATTGTCACTGTTAGATGGACGGGTGGTCACAAACACTTTCCATTAGTTGGTGTTTATGAACAAGGTTAACTAATGTGCACAAAATATTCTCTGTTTATCAATTAAAGCAAATAAACAACAAGTAATAAAATAATAATAAGCACTGTAGCATCAAAATATCATAATTGATAACACAACAAATACACATGTACATTACACGCAAAGTGTCACATATCAATATTGTTTTGGAACAATATGACATCATCTATTATTATCCTCACTGCACTATAAAAAGGTCAAATAGGCACGTCGCATCTTTCCAATATGGATCCATTATGTTTTGTCATTAACCTCACGACTCTTGTTCTTGAGATTGAGTGATTGATGATGCCGCCTGACATTAAGAAAACTGTTCAGTCAATACCAATTTCGAACTGTGGCTGTGTTACACCATACCTCCCAACATGTCACATGGACAAAGAGGGACACTTTAATTCTAGGGGTGTTTCCAGGGCGGGGCTATTCTGAGAAATTTTAGGTGACGTACTAATAACAATTTATACAATTAAATGTAATTTATAACAAGAACAATGTATCTTATTTACACAGACTGATTTCTAAACACATTTATTAGTAGTTTAAATACACATTACTGGGAGTATTAGTGCTGTGGAGCTCTGTTATACACTCAGACACATCAACAATATTGAGCTCCCAGTGGCATACTGTAGTCATCACAAAGAGTTGGTAAAATGGGAAATATAAAATCGGCACAAAATGTATTATTATTATTATTATTATTAAAATCTTACATAAACTGCATTTACTCCTAATCATAATAAATAGTTATGTACATTGTAACGCACAGTCCTAGGAATGCACGCCATTCACACTGTGCAAATGAAGTCACTCGAGCGTTATTAATAAGCGAGGAGGTTGAAATTGGAACAATCAGCAAGTTTATACTTCAGGCTCCATGGTAACAGCCCTAAATTTAGAATATTCAGGATGTGCTCAGCTCAATAATAGCGTATTTATTGTGCCGAAATAATCCCCCAGACACATTTTACCTTTGGCTTAACAATTATAAAGTTTTTTTGTTTTTTTTTTATACAAAATATTCCAAATTTACCCACTTCTCACCTGACATGAATTTGGGAAAATTCATCGACTAAGCGTAAAAAAAAAAAGTAAAAAGTATAAGAAGTGGAACATATGCATTGTGACTTTAAATATGTACTTTAAATCCAGCAAATTAACATTGCATGCTCCCACTAACCCATCACCACCAGCATCTGTAACCTGCAGGAAAAATTTTAAATACTAACAATTCTTCCTGTCCAATAATACCTATATAAATGGCTCAGATTCCCTCTACAGTGACAAAGCATTGACGGCAGTTATAACATTCCATTGTTTGTACTTTGCTTGTTAATCAGAGCATAAAATAAGGAATTTTTAGTGAAGCATAAAACTATGCATTTTTAATAGCAAAAGCATTCCCTTTCATTTACATTTTGTGACTAGCCTGTAGTTGCACTTGATCATTATTGTTGATCATTATTTAATGTGTAGTTTGCAATATATATATGTATCATAGGGTATGGTGCATATATATATATATAATATATATTATGAATGTACATTTAGCTGTATAAAATAGGTGTATGAAATATTGCAGGCCTTTTTGCTTAGATTTGAAAAAGTTACATTGTCAATGACATTTCCACAAGGTTAACAGCTAAAAGGTTGAAGTTAAATTAGAACAAACACATGTGTTGTCAGTCAAATGTATACAAAACACTTCACTTAATTTTGAAGCTAACTATAGGCAGAGCCATCTAGGGCAGTGTTCCCCAACCCAGTCCTCAGGGACCACCAACAGTCCAGGTTTTGTCAGCATCTCCATTGGAATAAAACAAGGACATACATAAATCCTGGAGTGTTGGTGGTCCCTGAGGACTGGGTTGGGGAACACTGATCTAGGGTATATCCCAAACTTAGATATCCAATACAACAAGTTAGAAAACCTTTTTGGGAGTATTACACAGGTGGGGGCTGCTTTATGGAGGACAAAATGGCTATTTAACTGAAGGAGAAAGAGTGGGACGTTGTCATTCAGCCATTCATTCATGCATTCATTCAGTCAGTCATTCAGTCATTCATTCAGTCATTCATTAATTCATTCAGTCATTCATTAATTCATTCAGTCATTCATTAATTCATTCATTCATTCATCTACTCTTACTCTGCATGCTGTCACCACACAGCTGAAGGGTATACAGGGACATATGCTGTAGCCACTAATACATTTGGTAAGATTAATTATTTACTGACTATTTTTGCATTCTGTAACATTCATTCAATACACTTTTATCTTATATTTATTTGAGTCCTTGTTTCATTTATTACAATATTATTACAGTGCATTTTGGGTCTTCAGACACTGGATTATTTTAGTGATAGTCAAGTTATCATCTAGAATTGTTAAGGAAAACAGTATTTATAAGTAATTTGGGAACGGAAGGGTCTGCTCCGTATACAGCTATAGATTGCATAAAGACACACTAAGCTTAGAATGACCCGGAGTGACCTTTTGTCGGTAAAGGTCCACATCATACCTGAAGCGAGCCATAACTATCAATATTGAAGGATCACTGAAAACCGACAGCACTACCTTACAATATTTATTTATTTATTTTCTTTATTTTATTGTTACCTATGAAAGAGACAGAATGGGCGTATATAACGTTCACACTCTGAGACTCTGTACCCATACACCCTGCATTCAGACACTGACACTGTGCACCTATACACCCTGCATTCACACCCTGACACTCTGCACCCATACACCCTGCATTCACACCCTGACACTCTGCACCCATACACCCTGCATTAACACCCTGACACTCTGCACCTATACACCCCGCATTGACACACTGGCACTCTGCACCCATACACCCCGCATTGACACACTGACACTCTGCACCCATACACCCTGCATTCACAAACTGACACTCTGCACATATACACCCTGCATTCACACACTGACACAGTACACCTATACACCCTGCATTCACACACACTGTCACTCTGTATCAATACACCCAGCATTCACACACTGATACTCTCCACCCATACACCCTGCATTCACACACTGACACTCTGCACCAATAAACCCTGCATTCACGCACTGACACACTGTATCAATAAATCCTTGTATTCACACTCACACTGACACTGTGCACTAACACACACCTGAATCCACCTAACACTCACACTAATAAAACTCTTCATTAACACATACACAAACACTCTCTGAACACTCTGCATATACAAACATAAATTCACACTGACACAACGTACACAAATAATCTCATGCATTAACAGTAACAATGCGCACTGACATAACAAACGTTTATACATGCACGGTACACAAATGCAACCAATGTATTCACACAGCTCTACCACACTAAAGTACAGTTCTACACTGGGAATTACACAGAAACATTCACTCTGACATCACATACAAAGACACATAATCATTTACTAAACAACGATTTGTGGTGAGTGGGAGTCAAATTGCAAAAACTAAGCTAAAATATTTAAACCGGAAAACGAGCTGCAATGATGATTTTTTCCTATTTTGACATTAATTTTTACAATTAGTTTTCAGTTGTTAGTTTATAGTTTTTGCTTTATATATTATACATAGTTTGTTGTGTTCATTTTGTTGTGTAAAATTGCCTGGTCTAATGAACGCTACCTTGGTAAGATTTTTTGTCTTACGTGCATGTATTCAGCTAATGGTCCTTAAACCACATAGAAAATTGAAATTGATGGAGCTGTCAGCTGCTGAAATAATATGAGATTTTAGGATATTGTTCTGGGTGGGGACATGTAGAAGAGAAAATTATAATTGCAATAATAATACATATATGAATCCAAGTTTTACGTATTTCTTCAGTCTTTTTATAATTTCAAAATGTTAATCAATAAATAATTATGAGGATATTCTAAATAAAATCACACATTTAGGGGGCGTGGTCTGAGGCGGGAGCGAGCTGGACGTGTTCGTGTGAGCTCCGCCGGGACCACTGGATCAACGGCTAATAGAAGCGGCATTCCGTGACCGATAAAACTGGAGGGAGACCCGAGATGGACAAGCGGGCCCCTAAGAAGCCGACCAAAAAACAGGCTGAACAGGGAGCGACGGTGACAGATCTCTTTGCGGCCTCCCGCGCCATGAGGAACACCCAAGATGGCGGACGGGAAAGCCTTGGAGGGCCGCAATCTCCATCCAGCCCGGCATCCAGCGGGACTTCGGGATCCCAAGAGCCTGACGCCAAACAGATACTGGCTACCTTGGCGGAGGTAAGATCCTACCTAGCGACAGAGATAGCTAGAAATACCGCCGAAGTTAAGGCGGAGATACAGGCACTCGGAAATAGAACAGCAGTGCTAGAGCAAAGAGTGGAGTCCACAGTGGAAGCTCACAATGCAGCCGCTGCGCAAATTAACCTGTTAACATCCAGGTTAGCGGTGGCTGAATATGCGCTAGAAGATTTGGGCAACCGCTCGCGTAGGAACAACATCAGACTGCGGGGTTTGCCAGAGCGAGAGGGGGAAGGCTCCCTGATTGAGGTGGTACTCGCCATATTTAAACCGCTGCTACCAAACATACCGGAAAACCTCTGGCATATTGAGAGGGCTCATAGGGCTCTCAGAATCAGACGGCCAAATGATACCAGACCCAGGGATATCATCATCAAATTTCAGTTTTTCCAAACAAAGGAAGCTTTGATGAGATTTGGAAGGGAAAACCAAATCAAGTACAGAGGAGCTGAATTGGCCCTATTTCAGGACCTGACACCAGACACCCTGAGGCAGAGGAGGGAATGGAGGCCTATAACTGAATTGCTCCAACAGCACTCTATTAAATATGCGTGGGGCCATCCGTTCCGGCTGATGGCCTTTAAGGATGGGCGCTCTAAGATCCTACACCCTGGGGGCGATCCGGCGGCATTCCTGCACGACCTAGGGGTACAAGACACAGGCGACATAACGGTACCTGGAGTAGCGACAGCGACGGTACATCCCCTCCCTCGAGAATGGTACACGGCGGGTGAGTGAGGTCCGCGGGGGGCTCCCTTACGTTCCTTTTCTGGTGCCAGCCCCTTGAAGAAGTTCCCCATTGGGGACGGCTTGTGGGGGGTATTTTGCATCCTGTTTTTTTGGGGGGAGGGGGTCTTTTTTCTTTTTTCTGCGGGCACTTATTTCTATTTTGATTTAAAGGTTTTTGTACCCGTCAGGAGCGAGTGATTTTTGCTCGGCCTGGGGTTGATATCCGGGGGGGCTCCATTGTGTTTTGGGGAGGGTCAGGGCTTATATCTCCTTTTGGAAAGGTGTGGGATTATATACTCATATTGGGGACATGATTCTGACGCATCTGCAAGGCGGCGCCCAGCATACAATCGAGGCACGGTGTGGTTGCCAGCTCATGGGTTACGGGTGGACGGTAGGGTGGGCACCGACGGAGGGATTATTTGTATTTGTATTATGCACACCTATTGTTCGGTTATAGGCATGTTTAAACAGTTTTGAGTTTTTTCTTCGTACCCCCCTCTATGTATTTATGCTTCCTCTTTAACTCTCGAGTACCCACAACCAGGTATTAGATGCGGCCACATGTTGGGCTGCATAGAGGTGGATAGTTGAAATCCACCAAGACCGATCTTTGGCGCCCATATGCTCCACTCCGGCTGACTCGGGGAGCTAGGGATGAGGGGGGTCCCCAACAATTGAGGCAAAGGGCATACTCCTTGTTCTTTACGGGGGAGGGGGGACGTCGGTTTAGGCCTTATTTCTTCCCGCCTCCGGCTCACGCTCCATTAGCTGTGGGATATCCCCAGGGCTATAGCCCATATTTAGTCGCACGAACCCTGGATACTCCGGTCGGGCCTATATAAATGTCTTCCCATTTGATCTAAATAACACACAAGGCAAGCTCTTTCCACCCCTAGGATGCAGGGAGCAGTGAGGGGATCACAGGGCGAGAGTAAAGTCGAGTTGCAAGGGATACCCGAGAAGGAGTACGGGTATGATACCCAAGGGGAGCCTGGGGTGGGGCGTCCTACCTTGGCGAATGTATTTGTAATGACCGCCTCCAATCGTTTCTATTCGGCTGCGGTTTTAATTATTTTTAGGTTGGTCTGAGTCCCTGGCCCTGTGGAGCCTTTTAGGATCACTGGAGGGACAGGGACTCATACCCCACAAGAGCCTGGCTTTAGATAAGACCAGGTATTTACTGTACATAATATGTTTTCTACTTATTGTTCTTTTTTTTTCTCTTTATTTCGTCCCCTTTCTATCCCTTCTTATACCTTCCCTTACCCAGCCCTGGAGGGTGACGTTGGGGGAATACACCTCAGGAACGGCCGGAACATAACTGGTAAGACTACAATGACAGGAGCAGCGCTTACTATGCAAGCTAGATCGCGCCGACGAAGATTATCTATTCCTACCGAGAGAAAGTTAGACGAAATACATTTAGTGCGCAGGCTTCACAATGGGTTTTATCATAGCGATTCACACGGGATGGACCCATGCCGATGAAGATATTGTCCATGAATGTTAAAGGTCTTAATGCACCCAAAAAAAGGCGCCTCATGTTTAGGGATCTCAACCGTTTGAACCCCGATATAGCTTTCCTGCAGGAGACACACATTCAGGCCTCGGCGAAATTCGCACTTAGAGACCGTACGTACCGAACCACGTATGAGTCCAGAGCGCTCAATAAGAGGAATGGCGTTGCAATCCTGGTACACCACAGATGCCCGCTTAATGTTTCTAGGGTACATACGGACTCGGGGGGCCGTTTTGTGCTCCTGTCAGGTACGTTGTACTCCCATAGCATACATATTATTAATCTTTATGGCCCCAATGACCCCTCTAAGGAGTTTTGGGCGGAATTGACACAGATGATTAAACTCAACCACATGGCATGATAATAGTAGGAGGCGATTACAATGCAGCGCCATGCCCGGCGAGAGATAGGGGATCAGGTAAAGGTATTCCTAGATCGCATAATAGGGGCGGACAGGACAAATTATTACATATCTTCATGCAGGACACAGGCTTAGTAGATATCTGGAGGGCGCAACACCCGGACGACAACGATTATACATTCTACTCTGCACCCCATGATACTTACTCAAGAATTGACTTGTTTTTGGTTAATACTCACTCAGTGCCCAAAGTATCGATATCGACTGTAGGATCCATAACCTGGTCTGATCACGCTGACATTTCCATAACATTGGATAAACTAAGTGCAATGTCCCCATGGTCATGGAAATTGAACACTTCTTTGCTGCGTGATCCGGCAATAGTTGAGGAGGTTAGGAAGGAATTGCTTGACTACTTCGCTAGAGAAACTGACACGGATTTATCGAAGGTGACTGTGTGGTCGGCTCATAAAACGGTGATCAGGGGCGTTTTGATTCGTGCAGCAACGCTGAAGAAAAAATGCAAAACCCAACTGTTATCTTCCCTTCTGGAGTCCTTGCGTGAGGCCGAACTGAAACATAAGATCGACGCTACACCTGCTAACTTACAGATGGTGCGGGAACTGAGAGCCTCGATTAAAGGAACGTTGATAGACGAAACAGCACGGGCTATCGTAAGATCTAAACGGACCTATTTTGAAAAGGGCAACAAGATGGATACCCTACTGGCGAGAACGTTACGGCCACGGCAGCATCGACCCCACATTACTAAAATCAAAGATGCCTTAGGTCAATACCGCACAGACCCCACAGATATAGCTACAGTATTTACGGAATTCTTCGCTAAACTATACAACCACTCCACAACAGACCCCGCCAGAATTAGCGACGAAAGAGACAAGATACAAGCCTTCCTTGCCGGGCTGGATTTACCAAAACTAAATGGGGCGGAAGTGGAGTCCTTGAGGAAACCGATTACAGAGGGGGAAGTAGAAGTGGCAATCTGTACACTGAAGAGTAATAAGGCTCCGGGACCGGATGGATTCGATGGCTCTTATTATAAAACCTTTAGGGAAGAACTGGTTCCACACCTGGTTGATTGGCTTAACGAATTATTAGATGGAGGAACGCCTGATAGGGATATGTCGCTAGCAGATATTGTCTTACTGCCGAAACCAGGCAGAGATTTGTCGACCCCAGAAAACTTTCGCCCGATTTCCCTTATCAATCACGACTCAAAAATACTAGCGAAGATCCTGGCTACCAGGATAAATCTGATCCTACCTCGGCTGATTCACCCTGACCAGGTGGGATTCATACCAACTAGACAACTATTCGAGAATACTCGACGTAATGTGGACCTCATATGGAGACAAACCACGAGGAAGATACCGACGATATTACTATCGTTGGATGCCGAAAAGGCTTTCGACAGGGTTAAATGGCCTTACTTATTTACAATGCTGGATCACCTTGGATTCCCGGTTCAGTTCACGACTGCGGTTCGAGCAATGTATACCAACATCAGAGCCCAAATCCGCATTTCGGGTGCAAAGATAAAACCGTTTGGTCTTAGCAACGGCACGAGACAAGGATGCCCATTGTCGCCCTTATTATTCGCCCTGTCTTTAGAGCTGCTCCTTCAGGCAATACGCGCAGCCCCGGATATCAAAGGGGTAGATGTCGGAGGGAAACGATACGTGGTGTCGGCATTTGCCGACGACGTGTTACTGACGCTAACTGAACCGAGGGGATCTATGGCGGCACTGGCAGACGTTTTGGGAGAATTTGGAGAATTGGCTGGATACAAGGTGAATATGGATAAATCCAGTGTGTTACCCATAGGGATGCCAGAGCTGGACACCGACTACATAGGGAGAACCTACAAGTTAAGAATATCGAGAGATCACATAAAATATCTAGGCATACGATTGACAGCGGATCCATCTAAATTATTCCAACAGAATTACACTCCGCTGATTAAGACCTTGATGACGGATATGGAGAAATGGATGGAAAAGGCAATTTCTTGGATCGGCAGGATTCACTCCGTAAAGATGAATGTGCTACCCAGAATATTGTTTTTGTTCCAGGCACTTCCGATAAGGGTATCCGGATCGGACCTAGGACCGCTACAGCAAGCCATAGGCAAATTTATATGGCAAAACAAGAAACACAGGGTATCACGCAACATTCTTTATCGAGCTAAGGGCAGAGGAGGACTTGGCCTTCCACATTTACACTTTTATTACATTGCAGCCCAACTGGCACAGGTGGCGCTGTGGCACTCCCCGCCCGAGGAAAGGAGATGGGTTGACCTGGAAGCATCCCTTATGGGGATGGATATGCCTCAGTTCTATATGTGGACCCCAAAGGAGCACAGACCGAACATAATTGTGACTTGTCCAGCGATCTCTAATTCGCTGAAAATATGGGACACAGCTGCACCTAAGTATGGCTTGGCGTCCTCCCCTTCACCGATGACCCCTCTATTGAGGAACAAAGCATTCTTACCAGGGATGTCGGCCCGGGAGTTTAGAGGCATGGAAAGGGCAGGACTGCAAAGGTTATTTCAGCTATACGAGGGGGGCTCGATCGTGACTTTTGACGATCTGCAAAATAAAACACCTCTGCGACCCTTTGACTTTTTCAGGTACCTTCAGATCAGGGATTATGCCCGTAACATCCAGGTTAAACAAGCCGCAGAGGCACAGATGACGTTCTTTGAAAGAATGTGCGCAAAAGAACGATTCCCAGGAAAAATTATTTCACTTATCTACTTACATTTATGCCACAACACTTCAGAATGGGGAGGACTAACATACATAGCCCAATGGGAAGCGGAATTAGGAGAGACACTAGAGGGAGTGGAGTGGCAAGAGATGTGGGAGGCGGCCGCGCAGGCTTCTATGTGTGTCTCCCTGCAGGAACAGTCCTATAAGACGCTATTTTGATGGTATACCACACCGGTAAAGTTGAGCCGTATGAATCAAATTACTACAGACCTATGCTGGCGAGGATGTGGTCTCAAGGGCACGTATGTCCACATGTGGTGGGAATGCCCAATAGCACAAGTGTTTTGGCGACAAATTGCGCAATTGCTACGAGACATATTTGAGAGGGAGGTTAAACTAGACCCATGGGTGTTCTTATTAGCCAGACCTATAGATAACTGGACCAAAGCGCAACTAACCCTATTGAATAAGGTGACTCTGGCAGCTAGGAGAGCTCTGGCACAGGGATGGTTGAAACAGGAGGCCCCAGGGATTGATATGGTGATCAGGAAAATTAAAGATAATTACCTCATGGATGACCTCACAGCTCGAGTTAGGGGTACGACGAAAAAGTTTGAAAAAATTTGGGGCCCTTGGGAGGCCAGCGCAGCCAATACGTGAGTTTCGCTCACACGACATGGGATGGCCGGATCCTCCTGACGTCACCCTCCTCCCCCCCCCCTTTTTTTCCCCCCCCCCAGTTTTCCCTTCTTTCACACTCTGATATCTACTTTCGTCTCTCTGTTCCTTTCCTTCTTTCTTGTGAGATCTTCTTAATTATTTCACAAAAGCCAGGCAGACTGTAAATGACTAGTACCACGAAAGGATAAGGACATGGGATTAATGGAGTAATTGGATAGAACTTTGAAAGAGATTGACAAAAATATAAATCAGCAAACGAGTTGTTAGATTATCATGGAAGCACAGGATGGAAAATAGGGCATGTCCTAAACATACTTAACATGCGAACATACTAGTATGACATATATGGTGCTGTTTGACCTGCTTTATTGGTTTTTGTCTTATTACTGCTTTTGCTTATCTCTCATCTAAGTTATAAGTTTAAAAATTTTAAAAAATAAAAAACTGGGAAGGACTGGTTAGAAGCATTGCACTGCAAGATAGTCGCATTCCAGGATACGTTGGTGAAGTGAAGGTTTACTAGGAGGGATAGTTTAAGGTCATTCCAAATACGATGTGAACCATGCATATATAATGTAACAATATCCTGTATCGTCTTGTCATGATATGCAATTATTGTAATGTTCTTCCTTGACATAAATAAAGAATTTATAAGAAAAAAAAAAAAATCACACATTTATCAGAACACATTGACCCATTGTGAACATTTACTAACAGTGTTATTCACTAGACATCGGGTGAAAAAGACCAAATTCCGGTCACAATGGCAATTTGCAGATTTACTAAAGATCAATGTGGTCAGGATTCAGTCTGTCCAATCAATACTTGAACATTTGTTCACATGAGTTCGGAAAATCTGTGATTTTTGCATCTGAACCAATTTACACAATTAGGGCTCCCCTAGCCCCAAACCATGGTTAATAAATTATAAAATGTGGGGTTAGACATGACATTGTCCACCCACCAAATAATAGTATTCCCCTCCCTCCCCCGGATGGCTACGGGTCCCCAATCCCTGAGCCACTTTTGTAAAAAATTCCTATCTACCCCCCTCACCGTAATAATAGTGAGGAGGGGGCCAATAAATGTAAAACCTGTTTAAAAATATATATTTCACACCTAGAGGACTGCATTCAGTCTGGACTAAATTTTGGTCCATTCTGGGCCTTATTTACAAAATCCGGACATTGATTAATTGCATCAACAAAGTCTTTTACAGATTTTACATGCTGATTTTGCGTCATTCAGTTCAGAGCCATTTGGACTTCAGTGAATCCCCCTGCAAACTTTAAAATGTAACGAACTGCAAAATTTAGATAAAAATACCAAAACTGTGACTATAGATGTGTTGGAGATTTTATCCATGTCCGCATGTTGCCTGAAGTTTGCTTCAGATTGGAGTTAAGTGAATAACTCCTGTCGCAATACAAATGTATTATTATTATTTTATTTTTTTTATTTTCTAAAGCAATCACACATTTCCATAATACGCACACAAAACAAGCATTTAACAAGCATTACTGTATGTTTAGCACATTTAAATAATTATTAAGGTGAACCAATCAGTAAAATATCATAATATCATAATATCATAAAAATATCATAATATAATATTTATGCTTACTCCTAATATTTTTATTATTATTAATATAATAATAATAATAATAATAATAATAATAATAATGTGCCATATTTTTTTAACCCCTTAAGGACCAAACTTCTGGAATAAAAGGGAATCATGACATGTCACACATGTCATGTGTCCTTAAGGGGTTAAATGTTCCTGTTGTTTGACATGATTGCCAAGTTAAACTGTTAATTACCACCTTATGGCCAATCATTTTTGCCGGTCCATTCTTATCTCCCTCCCAAGCCCATGCAAATACACTTATGAATCACTTTACCAGGGTTTATAATAACAGTATCCTGTTCAATCACTTTAATCACCTCACTGCGTACAAACAGTCTTATTGTATCGACCAGTAACTCTTGGGAAAACTAAGATAACCTCCATTAAGTCAGTGATTTCATCACCAACATTTGTCACCAGGAATTAGAGCAAAGATCGAATATCATTCAGCATGTTAAAACCTCACTCTGAATATGCAGTACAATATGGGCCACAGTTTGTGAAAAACAGATCATCAAAGGGAAAAGGTTACACCTGGGTAAATTAACCCATACTTTTCTAGACAATTATTATTTAACCCCTTAAGGACACATGACATGTGTGACATGTCATGATTCCCTTTTATTCCAGGAGTTTGGTCCTTAAGGGGTTAAATAAAGCAACAATGTCACATTTCTTTCAAATATGAGATGAAAACTTAATGCATAAATGGAATGTACAATAATTTCTTTTCAAATGTAAAAAAAAACATTTTATGTATATAATGATGTAATATTAAACTATATTTAAAAGAAGAAAAACTACCACAACAAGAGGACATAGTCTTAAATTAGAGGGGCAAAGGTTTAAAAATAATATCAGGAAGTATTACTTTATTGAGAGGGTAGTGGACGCATGGAATAGCCTTCCAGCTGAAGTGGTAGAGGTTAAAGGACCACTCTAGTGCCAGGAAAACATACTAGTTTTCCTGGCACTAGAGTGCCCTGAGGGTGCCCCCACCCTCAGGGACCCCCTCCCGCCGGGCTCTGGGGGGAGGAAGGGGTTAAACTTACCTCTTTCTCCAGCGCCCGGGCGGGGAGCTCTACTCCTCCTCTCCTTCTTCCTTGCGACGTCATCGGCTGAATGCGCATGAGCGGCAGGAGCCGCGCTCGCATTCAGCCGGTCGCATAGGAAAGCATTTACAATGCTTTCCTATGGACGCTTGCGTGCTCTCACTGTGATTTTCACAGTGAGAATCACGCAAGCGCCTCTAGCGGCTGTCAATGAGACAGCCACTAGAGGTTTTGGAGGCTGGATTAACCCTCAGTATAAACATAGCAGTTTCTCTGAAACTGCTATGTTTATAAAAAAAAAGGGTTAATCCTAGAGGGACCTGGCACCCAGACCACCTCATTAAGCTGAAGTGGTCTGGGTGCCTAGAGTGGTCCTTTAACACAGTGAGGGAGTTTAAGCATGCATGGGATAGGCATAAGGCTATGCTAGACTTAAGATAAGGCCAGGGTCTAATGAAAGTATTTAGAAAATTGGGCAGACTAGATGGGCCAAATGGTTATTATCTGCCGTCACATTCTATGTTTCTAAAATATTAAAATATTTTTATAATATCAAATCATTTTAAAGGTTTATCCAAAAATATTACATTTAAAATATTATTATATTTGGATTGCTTAGAAATCATGTAAATGTTTAATGAAACATATATTATCCACAAAACATCATTTTAATTATGAATTCACATGTTTTATTCTTTTTATAGAAATATAATATTTTAAACAATACAGTTTGCTGTGCAATGCTCCTTCTGATTAAATGGGAAAACCCAATTACATTTAGTCACACACATCAGGTGTGTTAAAAAAAAAGTCTAAATAAATGGTCAAATGCTCTGATTCTGGGAATTTATAAGGAACGTGTAAAAAAATGTGAATGAATGTGTGTGCCAGCGTATTCATTATTGCAAATAAGGAATGGATTTATTTATTTAGAAGCGCACCATGACAAGGATAACATCAAAAGCTTTTAAAAACCATCAAAGTGGATTTAGGATTTTAGATGTAAGATAAGAATCATATATTTTGAAAATGCAGCTTGTTGAAAATCTGAAACGAATAAATAGCTCGACTGAAGAGCTTTCAGATCCGCCGTTGTGCTCCAGAGATCAGTTTTTTAGAGAACAGATAAGGCAGATTATGAAGATTGCTCATCAATAACAGCTTAAAAAGGCTCACAATAAACCCTCAATACTGAATGTTTTTATTCATTTTTTTAAAATTCATTTTTGGTTAAAAGAGTTGTGAAGCAACAGATATGAAAATGTAAAAAAGTATTGAGAAAACTGCTTCCATTGGCCGTCTCTGGGTCTAATCACATGAAGAGGTAATTGTGGTGATTTGGGACTCAGCACCGATGGCAGATGTGATTGGACATGTATTTTCTTTTATTTTTCATAAGAAAAAGAGGGGTCTGAGCTAATGCAGGGATAGGCAACCTTCGGCTCTCCAGATGTTGTGGACTACATCCCCCATAATGCTCTTACACACATAATGCTGGCAAAGCATCATGGGAGGTGTAGTCCAAAACATCTGCAGAGCCAATGCAATAATACCCAATAAACAGAAAAGGGGAGAGTGTGTGTGTGTGTGTGGGGTGGGGGTAACCACATTATAAATTGGCAAAATAGAAGGAAAATTGTTACTTAGCAGGTAATAATTTCAAAACTTTAGTTATAAAACTCATCATTAGTTAGAATAAAGTATAATAAGATCGTCAATATTAAGCATTATATATAAATATATAAATATTATCCTAATTACTGATCCAAAATCCCAGAGTCCAATGCTAAATACATAATGTCTTGAGGCAAAATATCTGTGCTAAATAAAGTTAGTAGCTTTGTACAAATAATTGTCAAAGAATTAGGTATTTTAATGTGACGCATTTAACTCTCATCAGGGAACTGTAAAGTCAAAAACACAACATTTAAAAAAATGAGAAAATAAATCAATAAGTGAAAAACACAGGAAACTATTAATATATGGAAAGTGCTACACAAAAATTAGCATGAATGAAAAGAAAAATACAGAAATATGACACGAGCAATAAATAGCCCAACCCCGACTCCCTCTGAAAATGACAATCCGCAACAGAAAAAAATCTCACAAAAGGTGCAGATTACGCAGTGACATTTTGACAAATCCCATTTTAAGGCTTTTAGTGTCCTAGATCATTGACATTAGTATAATATCATGTCTATCGCGCAGGTAGCAGAAACAGGTTCTATGTATTTAATCTTATCCTATATCAATTTGTGTCTTCATATCAGACAGAAAAGGCTTAATGGAAAGAAACTGCACACAATGCACAGGGGTTTTATCGTTTCTGTCTGCTAGCTCTAAAAATCCATTCTTTTCTTTTGTCTGGAAATAAATTATTTTATAGCCATAGATTTAAAATCACACAGGGAGATCCGTAATTTATCATTCCCTCTGACAACATTCCGATAACAGCACTTTTTGATATTTTTAAGAATTCCAGAACATCCGTGGCTTAGTGAACAGCGCCTCTCTCAGGTGAGGCGTGACATCACAGGTTAGCTGCTCTCCCTCTACAAAATCTACAAAACTGTCCCAGATTAAAAGAGGGCAGAGGGGGACAGTGAAATGTGAGATGAAAGCGAATAAAGAGAATTTACAGAATATGGGGTCCAAGACTAACCCTCATTTGCAGCCCACTATGTTTACTCCAACATTTTGGTTAGATTGTGTAACCTTATCCCATATTAATTTGTGTTTAGAGTTTCACTTATTTTAAATTGGTTTAATTGATACACAATTTCTATCTAGTCCTGTTATTAGTTCTCAATGTCCACTAGAATGACTTTATTATACTATGGCCTTTATTATACCGGTACAAACAGAATCCCTAATAGTGCTAGCCTATTTACATCCAGGGCCCCCACGTAAAGTGTTAAAAAGTAGTTACTTACCTTTACTCCGTCTCAGCAGTTGCCCCTCTTCCCTGCTTGAGATCATTAATCTTGATAATCTCAGCCAATCTAATGCTTCCCCATAGAGATGTATTGGAAGCCAGTGCGCATGCACAGCAAATCATCACGCTGAACGAATTTCTGGCAAACATGTATTTATCCAAAAACAGATGTTTAAAAGTCTATCATTCATATAGACCACGGGGCATGTTATACAGCAGGAAAGCAAAGAAAAAACTGTTTAGTCATAATTTCTTCCTATGTCTATATTAGTATTTACATTGCAGTACTAAGGCAGCATCTAGTGGCTGTCTACCAGGTGCTTCTGGGAGTTTACCAGACTCTGAGTCGCTTAAAAATAATGCTTGACGTTCTCTCACTCTGCATGAGGACATTCAGCGTCAGTGAAATTAGTCAATAGTTTAGAGATAATCATAAGTTCATTTCACTCTCATCACAGCAACAATTGTAGTTCTTGTCATTGTTTTTGGGTGGATTCCCTTGTGCTCGATTCTGCTAACTGAACTACACTATCTCCAAGGCCGTGCCATGCATTTTCCTGCATTTCGGATTTATTGCTCAGCTCTCAGTTTAACGCACGTTAAACGTTGAACAATCACTTAGTTCGGCCTTGTCTATCTAAACTTCCTGTTGGACAAGTCCTTCTTCAAACTGTCTATACCCGATAACAGGCATTATATTCTGTTCTTTGTTAAGATTCCACTCTGGATTTTTCAAAATACACCGTTCAGCCTTCACATGGCCTGGTATTCAGATTGCCAATATTGGGTACAGAGTATATCTAAACCTCTGCATTGTTGAACAGTGCTCTGCTAAACCTTCACATTGTTGGTTCCACTCTGTATATGAATAGTGGAGTTTAATGGGTTACTTTAACCCTGTGGAGCGAAGGGGACTTTTTCTGTGTAAAATGCCCTGTTGGGTGCCCTATTGGATACTATGGTATCTTGGCTGCCAATGTCACATGTGGGGTGCAATTAGCCCCCAGCACATAATTACAAATATCTCAAACAGAAACACTGCACATAGTGAAACCTACCACCATGACCACTTCAAATCACTGAAGTGATGATGAAGGTTGGGGTAATCCTTAAAGGAGATTACTGTACATATTGTACATAGTTACTGCACTCTGTCTGCCTTATCCTAATAGGAGTGAGAATCCTGATTTGCTTTGTTTGATTCTTCTTTAAATCTTGCCCCATTGGTTATGGGCTCAATGGTCATGGGTGTGAAATTCGATGCAAAGTATTAGAACTAAATACTTTTATTCACTACTGAAGTTCCATTATAGCTAATTATATAACACCATCGGCACCAAAACACGTGCCAGCTGTGGGATGTTTTGGTGCTTTATAAATAAACGATAATAAATCAGCAAACTAACACCGATGAAAATAGCAGACATTTCTCAGCAGTGGATCTTAAATGTCTGGATAAACAAGTAACCACAAATGTAACTGTTCTCCATGTGGTTCACGCAGTCAGAATCCCAGGCTGCCCAATAATGAAAACACACAGGCATTGTTAATACCGGCCGTGTACCTCTGGCCAAATCACAAATTGCCTAGTAATCTATTTTCATAAACTAGTTCTGAAGAATCTGAATATACTCAGCAGATCCAGGACTGTGAGGTTTTAATATAAATTCACTTTTAATATACTCGGCTTCTCCATTTTGGCTTTATTTTGGTAGATAAATTATGACATGGTTTAATATGTCACGTGTTGTTGTTCATTTGAGGTTGTCTTTACCTACATTTAAAGGCCGGGCAAGGAACAGATAAGTGGTCCTCATTTTACGACCTACCTGTTTTACAACAACTCGCACTTACAACCAGCACTCTAGCGTGGGGGTAAGTGCGAGCCGTTGTGGGGATTAGAGGGATACCCTGCTCTGCTGCGTTCGCCTATGTTCGGGGAAATTTCCCTGAACATAGACAAGCGCACCAGAACAGGGAATCCCTTAACTCCTCACTTAACAACCAATTTGTTCTACGACCGGGTTGTAAGAACAGAACCCGGTTGGTAAGTGAGGAGTACCTGTAATGTCCTGATATGTAAAACTATGGAATTCAAAGAGGGTGTACTTGCTTTTTCCTATGACTGTATTTCATGTTTTTTGTTTTAAACATGCATTGCGTGTTCACATATAATGCATCTCCCTTCGTATTTTAAATATACAATGAGTGCTTCCTGTGTCTTATAAATATTTATTGTGTGTTTTTATGTGTTTTATAAATATACAGTGCTTGTTCAATGTGTCATGTCCCAAGACTCAGGGTTTATTTTGTATTTTGTGTGTTCTGTGTTGAATCTGCTATCATATCCTAGTAATTATGTCCCTGCTGGGTTTCCTTAGTTAGGTGTCCAGCTAACTCTCCCTTCCTATTCATTCTAATACTCTTAATTATACTGTCATGTAGCAGCCATCTTCTGTCATATGTTAGCAACTACTGTCTTTTCACCTGCATTTCTGAACATATTTACATGGATTGTCAGCCTGAAGATTAAAACTGGGATACCCTACTACGTGTCAGCTCTGCTGAACTTCCATGGTGTGAGTACAGGTAATTACAGTATTAGCAGATAGTCCATGGTGTGAGTACAGGTCAATACAGTATTAGCAGATAGTCCATGGTGTGAGTACAGGTCATTACAGACTTAGCAGATAGTCCATGGTGTGAGTACTGGTCAATACAGGCTTAGCAGATAGTCCATGGTGAGAGTACTAGTCAATACAAACTTATCAGACAGTCAATGGTGAAAGTACAGGTCAATACAGACTTAGCAGATAGTCCATGGTGAGAGTACTGGTCAATGCAGACTTAGCAGATAGTCCATGGTGTGAGCCCTGGTCAATTCAGACTTAGCAGATATAGATAATCTATGGTGTGAGTATTGGTCAATATAGACTTAACAGATAGATACCCTTCTACATGCCATCTCTACTGAACTTCTATGGTGTGAGTACAGGTCAATACAGTATTAGCAGATAGTTTATGGAGTGAGTACTGGTCAATACAGGCTTAGCAGATAGTCCATGGTGAGAGTACTGGTCAATGCAGACTTAGCAGATAATCCATGGTGTGAGTCCTGGTCAATTCAGACTTAGCAGATATAGATAATCTATGGTGTGAGTATTGGTCAATATAGATTTAGCAGATAGATACCCTTCTACATGTCAGCTCTACTGAACTTCTATGGTGTGAGTACAGGTCAATACAGTATTAGCAGATAGTTTATGGAGTGAGTACTGGTCAATATTGACTTAGTATATAGTCCATGATGTGAGTACTGGTCAATATTGACTTAGTATATAGTGCATGATGTGAGTACTGGTCAATATTGACTTAGTATATAGTCCATGATGTGAGTACTGGTCAATATTGATTTAGTATATAGTCCATGATGTGAGTACTGGTCAATATTGACTTAGTATATAGTCCATGGTGTGAGTACGGGTCAATATTGACTTAGTATATAGTCCTTGGTGTGAGTACTGGTCAATCCAAGCTTAGCAGATAGTCCATTGTGTGAGTACTTGTTAATACAGGCTTAGCAGATAGTCTATGAGGTGAGTACTGGTCAATACAGGCTTAGCAGACAGTCCATGGTGTGAGTACTGGTCAATATTGACTTAGTATATAGTCCATGGTGTGAGTACGGGTCGATTCAAGCTTAGCAGATAGTCCATTGTGTGAGTACTTGTTAATACAGGCTTAGCAGATAGTCCATGAGGTGAGTACTGGTCAATACAGGCTTAGCAGACAGTCCATGGTGTGAGTACTGGTCAATATTGACTTAGTATATAGTCCATGGTGTAAGTACGGGTCGATTCAAGCTTAGCAGATAGTCCATTGTGTGAGTACTTGTTAATACAGGCTTAGCAGATAGTCCATGAGGTGAGTACTGGTCAATACAAACTTAGCAGATAGTCTCAGGAACCCACAGCTCACGACTTTGTTAATAATGCAGAAAACAATGCATGTTTTAACATATAATGCCTGTTCCTTGTGTTATAAACATGTAATGTATATTCCCTGCTCATTTTAAATATACAAAGCGAGTTTCCTGTGTGCTTAGAAACATGTGCGTTCCTTTTAACATATAAAGTGTGTTCCCTGTGTGTTTTTTACATATAATCCCTGTTCTCTGTGCGTTTTAAACATGCAATACAAGTTCCCTGTGTGTTTTTACCCTATAATGCCTGTTCCCTGCATGTTGTTGACATGCAATGACCGTTCCCGTATGCTGTAGACATGCAATGCCTGCTTCTTGTATGTTTTTGACATGCGATGCATGTTCCCATATGCTGTAGACATGCAATGGAGGTTCCCTGTATGTTTAGGACATGCAATGCTGCTTCGAAGCATGCGGCTAACCTTTCTGTTTGCCCTTTTTCTCCTTTCTGGCACTGCCTGTTGGGCAGCCCGCTGCAGCTGCCGATTTGGCTTTTTTAGTTGACTTTGGAGCCTGGATCTCTGTAGCCACCTGGGCTTCCTCCTGCTCAGCTTCTTGCACTGCTTGGTACAATCAGGAAAAGCCCAGCAACGAGGAAAGAGAACAGACAGAACACAAAGAAACATTATCAAATTAGCAAAACAAGGTTTTTTTCAAATAACTGGATTGTGTGATTTTAACGTTATTTTTGTCCCTGAACCGGCAGAAAATTACCCAGGAATTCCAACCAGCACAACGATACAAAACGAATAATTGTCAGTGTTAATTTGCAGCAAATAAATGAAACTGAATAGTACGAGATTTTCTTTCGATTATAAATACCATACCCAACCATTTACTGAGAGCAAGAGCCTGTCTGATTGAGAGATTTAAACTTCAATAACAGTTAGGAGGTTGTAGTTGGAAAGACATGATTTATTGGGAAACAGTCATTAATTGATTCAAACTTCTAGTAAAATATACCGATATGATTATTGTAAGATCTGAGTTTAATCTCTTGAAGACGATTTATGTTGTAGAATAATTATGCATAACCTTGCTATAACAATGTTAGGGTTTTGCCTCTGCGTCAGCACGGTTTGCATAAAGATGTCTAGACATGTCTATACTTGGAAAAAAAAAGTAATTTTCTATTACGATATTGCAATGATTTTTTTTCCCGTGCAGTGCTGGTAACTCTGGATAAAGGATGGCGAGGAATAGATATTTAAATAGCCCATTTTGTCCTTCTAATTTGCCACACATGACGCATTGGAACCAATTTCTTGGGACAATCATTGTATTAATTAACTTGGACACTAATTGTGGAAAAACTCAGATATCTAAAGTGAAGAAAACATTTCAATCTCGTGGGGGGAAACGTGGAGAATGTTATTAAATAATGGAGCAGTCCGAGGAAGGGGTGATGAGAGTGAGAGTTTCAAGAGCACTAAAAGAAGAGATGAGGGTATCTGAGCCCTCTAGAGCCTATATTAGCAGGCAAACCCTGAAAAAAGAGGGGACGTTCTAACAGGGAGGGCTACAGGAGATTGTGGGTAGCATTTGCAGCCGAACAGGAATAGCCTAGACTCCTTAATTACTACGAGCTAGCAAAATGCCTAGTTCAATGTCTTTAAAAGGTTGCTCCTTCAATCTCATTCACGGAATGGTAAGAGACAAGCCGAGCATTTAACAAGCTCACGGAAAGTAAACTCTTGGAACCGTAGGGCACAGTGAAAGGCACGCGCAGGATATGGCGCACAAGCTCGCGGGATCCACTGCTATAACTCAGAGCTCTGTAACCAGACAACTTCTGAAAATCAACACCCCTCCCCCAAACAAAGTTACCAGGTTATCAACAACAAGAATCAAACCTAATATTCAGTATGACAGCCAGAGCTCACTGCCGCTGGAACGTTACATTTTCATGTTTTTCTTTATAAATATTTTCTCAGTTAATTATGTCCCAGCTCAAAGGGTACAGAACCTATAAATTAAATCATAACATTCCCAGAATGATTTGCTTACAGCTAAAATAGAAAAATGCTAATAAATTCATTTTCATACAAATTGGAATTTGCCCAGACGAAAAAAACTCATCTAATTATCACAGATAAAAATAGCAGCAGTTGTGAATTTTATGCAAAACTGCGTGTTAGATTACATTTCTCACTGAAAATATCCATTGAGTTTGTTGTGAAGGACGCGCTACAGAACCTGCCAACAACACACATGGGATTATTAATAAAACGTAATACAAACAATAATATTGAAAGCAATTCTCTAAATCGGATTTTAATATTTAACAATGACGTTAAAAATAAAAGCACTATCACATCATGCAGACAAACTGCAAGGATTATATTTCAATGTTTCTTAGAAGATATTGTACAGGTAGTGATGATATTGGAGATATCCCCTGTGAGGCCAGCTGTGTGCATCAATGTGCGCTATAAGGACAGTATTCACATGTTTGGAAACTACATTTCCTATAATTCTTAGTCTGCCTTTTGCAAGGGTATCTCTTACTGATGTATAAAAAGGGTATCTCTTACTGATGTAGAAGAAGGGATGAAGAATAAGGGTACCTCTTACTGATGTAGATAATTGGGATGTAGAAGAAGAGTATCTCTTACTGATGTAGACGAAGGGATGAAGAAGAAGGGTATCTCTTACTGATGTAAAGGAGGGGTGTAGAAGAAGAGTATCTCTTACTGATGTAAAGGAGGGGTGTAGAACAAGAGTATCTCTTACTGATGTGAAAGGATGGATGTAGAAGAAGGGTATCTCTTACTGATTTAAAAGGAGGGATGTAGAAGAAGGGTATCTCTTACTGATGTGAAAGGAGGGATGTAGAAGAAGGGTATCTCTTACTGATTTAAAAGGAGGGATGTAGAAGAAGGGTATCTCTTACTGATTTAAAAGGAGGGATGTAGAAGAAGGGTATCTCTTACTGATTTAAAAGGAGGGATGTAGAAGAAGGGTATCTCTTACTGATGTGAAAGGAGGGATGTAGAAGAAGGGTATCTCTTACTGATTTAAAAGGAGGGATGTAGAAGAAGGGTATCTCTTACTGATTTAAAAGGAGGGATGTAGAAGAAGAGTATCTCTTACTGATGTGGACGAAGGGATGTATAAGAAGAGTATCTCTTACTGATGTAAAAGGAGGAATGGAGAAGAAGAGTATCTCTTACTGATGTAGACGAAGGGATGTAGAAGAAGGGTATCTCTTACTGATTTAAAAGGAGGGATGTAGAAGAAGGGTATCTCTTATTGATGAAGAAGAAGGGATGTATTAGAAGGGTATCTCTTATTGATGTAAAAGAAGGGTATTGTAAGAAATTGATATGCAAAACTGCAATATTGTATATAACTTTCTGTGTATGTGACTGGTTTCACAAGTTGGGGTGATTTACTTGATAACAGTGTGATAATGATGAAAAAGTTCAGTTGCATTTTACAACACCCAGCTAACACAAAAGCTTACATCCCCCCAGCAGTTCTCCTGCCAACTAGTTTTCCATGCATGTTATCAGAAGATCAGAGTAATGAACATCTAGGTGTAACCATGAGTTTGTGTTTTTCCAAGCCATCCTGTCTACCTACCCAGAAACCCACCCTAACTGGTCACCTGGTCACTTCTTACAATGTTACAGTATAGCTGGAGGGAAGAGGTCAAAGGGAACGACTTGTGTAAAGACAGAGCTCTCTGGAAAAAGAGGGTGGGATAAACCACTTTTGGCAGGGAAACGGGATTCTGGGACTTTTAGTTAATGACTGCAAGAATCAGTCTTTGTAAAAGAACAACAGCCAAGGAGGTTGGGCTCCTCTCTTCTCCTCTCTCCTCTCTTTTGGGGAGGACAGCGCAGCAAGCACAGGTGACTGTCCCAGATTAGCCAAGATGAAGGCGCAAGGGGAAGATCTTCATTTAAATGTCTAAGTATTGCCTTTTTATTATGTATCTTTGGATTATGTACTGGATATGGTTATAATGTATAATGTGTATATCCCTTTTTAACCCTTTAAGACCGGAGGGCGTACAATTCCGCCCTATTTTAAGCGGCTCTAAACGCCGCCGGGTGTAATTGTACGCCCTCCGTTTTTTTCTTACTTAACCGGTCGCCGGCGATCCCACGCCGGCGATCGCAGTTGGGGGGACTCCCAGGGAGCCCCCTGCGGCACATCCTTGCGAGGACCTCACAATCACATGGCCGGGTTAGCTGGCTCAGGCATTGCCAGCAGGGGGACTAACTGTAATGACAGTTAGTCCCCCTGCTGGCTGGAAATAAAATAAAAAGAATTAAAATAAGTGTAAAAAAAAATTATATACTTAGATCATATATATATATAACATATATATGATCTAAGTATATATATATATATACATATACACACACACACACATACACACATACACTGCCTAGGTGTATTTTACTATTAATATATATATATAATTATATATATATATATATTAATATCAAATTACACGTAGACTGATACTGATTAAATATATATATAATTATTGTTATATATATATTTATATATAATATTAAAAAAATATGTAAATACGTAAAAAAATAAAATAAAAAAAATAATTAAAAATAAATAATTAAAAAATATATAGATGTGTTATTTCGTTCTAACTGTATTGTGATATTAATATATATATATTCCTATCAAAATACACGTAGAACGAAATAATATATATATCTATATACATAAATATATACGTATATATCACTATATATATACCTATATATAAATAAAAATATTTTAAAAAAATTATATATATGTATACATATATATACACATATGTATATATATACATATATTAATTCTACACATAATTTACACATTTATTTATAATTAATTACAATTAGCGGGACCTGCCTGACAACCCATGCCGAAAGTATAGGGAATTTAATTTGCTAGCACTATATTTAACCCTATAACTTTCCAAGACACCATAAAACCTGTACATGGGGGGTACTGTTTTACTCGAGAGACTTCGCTGAATACAAATATTAGTGTTTCAAAACAGTAAAATATATTACAACGATGATATCGCCAGTAAAAGTGACTTTTTTGCATTTTTCACGCACAAGCAGCACTTACACGGACGATATTATTGCTGTGATACTTTTTTACTGTTTTGAAACACAAATATTTGTGTTCAGCGAAGTCTCCCGAGTACAACAGTACCCCTCATGTACAGGTTTTATGGTGTTTTCAAAAGTTACAGCGTCAAATATAAGGCTTGTGTTTCATTTTTTTCACATTAAAATTCGCCAGATTGCTTACGTTGCCTTTGTGACCCTATGGTAGCCCAAGAATGAAAATTACCCCTATGATGGCATACCCTTTGCAATAGTAGACAACCCAAGGTATTGCAAATGGGGTATGTCCAGCATTTTTTAGTAGTCACTTAGTCACAAACACTGCCCAAAATTGGCGTTTTTTGCATTTTTCACACACAAACAAATACTAACGCTAACTTTGGCCAGTGTTTGTGACCAAATGGCTACTAAAAAAGACTGGACATACCCCATTTGCAATACCTTGGGTTGTCTACTATTGCAAATGGTATGCCATTATGGGTGTAAATTTATTTCCTGGGCTACTATACAGTCTCAAAGGCAACGTAACCAATCTGGAGAATTTCAATTTCAAATGTAATGTGCTATATTTGACCCTGTAACTTCCCAAAACACCATAAAACCTGTACATAGGGGGTACTGTTGCAGTAAAAGCAAACAGTATTATGACATTGACAGTTAAAATGTCATGTAGAACTATAAAAAAATAACAACATTTCTTATTTTCTCCCATTTTTTTCATATTAAATTATGTTTCAAAGCTAAATATTTGATATTAAATGAAAGCCCTGTTTCCCCTGAATAAAATGATATATAATAAGGGGGGGTGCGTTTAATATAAGAGAGGTGAATTACGGTTGGACAGACATATAGCGCAAATGCCAGGTTTTGTTTACGTTTTGTTCTGTTCACAACGTGTACATTTGTCTCAGTCCTTAAGGGGTTAAATCTGTAACAGTATCCTAAATCAATATTTACAATCCATTTTATTATACACTTGTGTTTGTGTTACACATTCCCTAAAAGAATATCCTTGTAAGAGGGTCAACATTTCTTACAGTATCTCTTGATGTAGAAGAAGGGCTGTATCGGTAGGGTATCTCTTACTGATGAAGAAGAAGGGCTGTATCGGTAGGGTATCTCTTACTGATGAAGAAGAAGGGCTGTATCAGTAGGGTATCTCTTACTGATGTAGAAGAAGGGATGTATCAGTAGGGTATCTCTTACTGATGAAGAAGAAGGGATGTATCAGTAGGGTATCTCTTACTGATGAAGAAGAAGGAATGTATCAGAAGTGTATCTCTTACTGATGTAAAAGTAGGGGTGTAGAAGAAGGGTATCTCTTACTGATATAAAATAAATTGATTTTTTTTTTATTGAAATAAAGAAACTATGCTAGTATACTGTAATTTGTTATAAGAGTGTAGCAAGGCATTAGTGTAGTGCTGTAACCATGGTGACACAAGGAAACAAAAGAAAGTAAGAGTGGGAGGGACGCAATGAGCATCTCTTATACACACAGCTATACCGCACATATGCAGAGAATATACAAGTTGTGCAAACCATAACCACCTGTATAATGTAATATATAAATATAATTTATAACGCAATTTATGATATATAATGTGATGTATATTTTTAATACATAAAGCAATACATGGTATATAATGTAATTTATAAATATCATATATAATGTAATTTAGAAATATAATGTAAAAAACGCACTGTTTCTTGTAAGTGGGCTCTTATATTGGATTTTATTAGCTGTCTTTGTTTTTTATGTTCCAATAAATATTTTATTCTCGGTATCCTGCATCCCGGATTCTCTATGGGAATATAAATAAGAAGAAGGAGAAAGCGGCTGATATTTATCCTGAGACCACCTACATTTATCCATTTAACGCCTTTAGTCTGAGCCAGCTTATTGAAGTGGCTCAGCAACATGTGAGTGAGACCAATTTAAATGAATGTTTCACTTTTTTAAACGTTAATCTTTTTCCTGTCTTTTTAATTTGCAGGAATATTTCCATTTTCATATGTGGTAATATTTATTTGTTTTTTTTTAGTGTGCTCTAACCATTGTATTATCTGTTTGCATTGCACTTTTGTGTGTTGTGGAGTGACCCACATAGGTGATAGTAGCACCATACTGTACTGGGTTATACCAATCCTTATATACGGTTTATTTTATGCTACAAATGATTAATTTCTTTTCACAATGATCTACACCCAAATACCCAATACCCATAATATCAAAGCAAAAGCCAGCTTACATAACTGGCAATCAAAGGGTTAAACTCAGTATGTGCAGCATTTCATAGCGTTTTAATGCAGAACATACAGAACTCCAGGCACCATGACCACTTCACATAATTGCGGAATGCGGTCATTACATGCACCAGGATAATTAGTAAATAACCTGCACTAGCTCACTGAAGGAATAAATTGCTCCAGGTTTGGAAATCAAATGGTTAAATCTAGGAACAGCAAACTGAACACTGCCATTATATTTCTAGGTCACGTTTATAAAATCCACGAGAACGACTAATGTACCAACATCGTGGGCGGACAGTGGCGGTGATACTCATAATGGGGGGTTTCAGTGAAATGACAACCTATGCACATAACAGCATCTTTTTAAAAAAATAATAAAAAATAATTATAGTAATATATCAATTAAAAAGGCAAAGAAAGCAAACTGTGTTGCCAAGGAAGAGTATTTCTTGGATACCGGCATAATTAATTTTAATAAGGCGTTTAAAAGTGATCAGCAATTCATCTGGAGGATTTCCATGGCATCTCTCCAGCAGGCAGCGAGCGCCACGCACGCACAATGATTTATGAGCTTGAGTGGAAGCTTAATAGGGTTGACCTCTGTTCTAGGTTAATTTTAAGGAAATCAAGAATAAAACGGCAACATGTAGACTCGTACAATTAATTAGAAGCGACCTTTATACTAGTGTTGTGTTTGGATGTATATTTATAAAGGTACACAGTGCATCATCAAGAACCGTATACAATCCAGGTGATTGTGTAAATCTGTATGTGTAGGGATAGCGTACAGAGGTTTATACAGTGTATATCTGTGTAGATACTAGGGATCGACCGATTATCGGTCTGGCAGATATTATCAGCCGATATTCAAAATTTCCAGCAATATCGGTATCGACCTATAAAGATACCGATATTGCCAATAATGCAGATCAGGGCCGCCATCAGGGCATGACAACCAAGACGGTTGTCATGGGCCCAGCGGTCCTGGGGGGCCCGCAGCACACTCTTACATCCCTTCCCAGCAGCTCCCCTGTCTAAATCTCGTGAGTCCCACAGCCGTCAGAGTGTTGCCATGGGCACGCAGGCCGCAAGAGTTAGACAGGGAGGCTGCTGGGAAGGGAAGTAAGAGTGTTGCTGGGCCCCCTCTGCAGAGTCCATGCCGCCTGATCACCAGAGAATGCCATATCCCCCCTCCCTGGCCATGTAAAAGGCAGGGAGGGGGGACTAAAACAAAATGTACATTTTTTAAAATATTTAAAAAAAAAAAAATGTTTTAATAAAAATGCCCACCCCCCCCCATTTTACACACATTACACACACTCACTGCATTTACTATACACACACTACACAAACACACACACTCTGCATTCATTATATACACAGACTACACAAACACACTGCATTCACTATGCACACACTACACACACACTGCATTCACGTTACACACACACACTCTGCATTGACTATACACACAATACACAAACACACACTCAGCATTCATTATATACAACCTACACAAACACACACAGCATTCATTATACACACACTACACAAACACACACTCTGAATTCACTTTATACAACCTACACAAACACACACTGCATTCCCTATACACACAGTACACACACACACACACACACTGCATTCATTATATAAACCTACACAAACACACACTGCATTCACTATACACACACTACACAAACACACACAAAGCATCCACTACACAAACACACACTGCATCCACTACACAAACACACACTGCATCCACTACACAAACACACACACACACACACACTGCATTCACTAATCAAATACTCTCACTGCATCCACTACACACATATATATTCTTGAAAACATAAAAAATTCTGACTGGCAAAAAAATAAATAATAAACATGTTCAGTTAACAGTAGATTTGTGTAGAGATAGTTTAGTTTTTCAAAACGGTAAATGTGCAGAATATCGGTATCGGTAAGTTATAGGCCTGAAAGTTCACAGATTATCGGTATCAGCTCTAAAAAAATCAATATCGGTCGATCCCTAGTAGATACATTTATAAAATACTGTATATGTATGTGGCTTGTCTGTCTAAAGATTGTAAATCCCCCTGGGGTGCAATCTCGTTCTCGCTCTGCATATTTACAGTTCTCTCCACCTAACATTCTCCTCATTCTTATGATTTTAATAATTATATATAATAATGCTTTCTATTAAAAAAATGAAGAGCCTTAACATTTCAGCATTATTAAGTAGTCCGGTGAACGATGCGAGGAACTCATTATCACTATATGTTACGTCATACCTGAAAAAAATATACCAAATCACAATGAATCCCGACTGTATCATGTTAATACCAATTTCTTATTGCTCAGGTAATGGGGCAGCAATAAGCTATATAACATCATAGAACTTTATATTCCTTACAAATTCTATCTCCTTTAACAATACCGATCCTCCTATGTGGTAGAACATAAAATAAATGATCATAACCCCTCCTCTCTCCCTCCATTGGATAAGCCATCTTCCAATGAAATATTCTCCCATGATCCTCACCGAGCACTTGCTGCTGTCTGCCCCAATTTATTCTGAAGTCTTTGCATTGTGTTTTATATATATTTTTTTGTCCTGCTAGTGGCTAGTATAGCAGACGCATAATAACAGGAGACCCGACTGAACTGAATCTAGTGAGACAGCACTAATTTCATGCTCCTGCCGAGTTACATTTGTTCCCTGGTGTCCTGCAGCAGGAAACTGTCCTCAGAAAAGGAATTATTAGATGTGCCCATCAGCAGCAGAAATAGCAGTGGTGCAGCCTGTGCGACAACGGGGCCCGCAAGTTGAGGAGCGCATCAGGTGGTCAATGAACTTAAGGCTACTCGATATGCATGTGTCCTCAGGGTACGGATCGCGTGCTGTTGATCCATAACAGCACGACCAGGCCCCTTTAATATTTGGTGCCTGGGAGGAAGTGTGTGCAGGTCACTTCCTCCTCGCTAACATACATGGAGCCACGCGGTGGGGAGAGGAGGGGCAAAATTAGTCCCAGCAGCCCTAACTAGCAGAAGCCACCCTCAAGCAGGAAGGAAACAGGAAGATGGCTAAAAGATTGCCAGCACGTGCTGTCTGTATGTTTTTCCATGTGTGTATCTGTATATGTGCCGGTGTGTGTACATATGTATCAGTGTGTATGTGTGTGTGTATGGCAGTGTATGTGTATATGTACATACATCTCAGCATTCAAACGCCAACACTACACATAAATACACCTCGGTATTAGATACCCATGCATTAAGAAACTTATAATCCACAAAAAACAAGCAACTGAATTCAAATGCTAACAGTACACACAAATACACGCCTACATTCACACAGACATACTCCATACGAAAACAGGCTTACATTTAAACACACAAACACTGCTCAGTGCTAATACAACCCTACAAGTATGGGCAAATGGTAGATTTCCAGCTGGCAAAGCATTGTGGAAGTTGTGGAGATCTACCTTTTGGTCACCCTCGCGATAGGAACCACAAATGCAACAGCTTGCTAAAGCAAGTCCAGAGGGCAAGACAAGCATCAGGGTCAGACAATTCAAGTGATCACAAATCCTGGCAGCAAATACAGCAGACATGGAGTATTTTTAAAATTTGACAATTCTGACCTAAAATGTTATATTCTTTTCAAACAGTGATTGTGTTAACAATGCTTCCATTGATGATGGAGCTAAGGTGACCCTAGGGCCCAGGGGTTAGACAGGAACACTGGGACCAAGAATTTGTTTGGCCTCCCTTTACTCCATGTGATGCTTGATTTGGGGTGGCAGTCTGCAGACACATGAAGCCTGAATCCTTCTCTGGTTGAGACAGGAGACATTCTCGCCATCCCAGGAGCATCTGATAAAAACACTGCCAGATAGGACAGAATAGCTGGATAAATGTTATTAATGAGACCAATTAGCATCCTATCGTTATACTCCAGTACTAGACAGGAACATGCGTCATGTCTGGAGAAAAGAGTACACAGAACATGTTATCACATTAATGTCCGGAGGTGGGGGGACAATCAAATCTTGGCATTCTCTGACAGTCTCCTACTGAGACAAGATAAAACACTGAGCCAATCTACCCGTGTACATATCCACTTGTAATTAGCAACAATTCACCAATATAATACATATCACCATCAGGAACAGGTGACATTTTTACAGTAAATCACTGTGGGTACGCATCCCATAGAATGCCCGTGAGTGGAAAAGCAAATTGCAAAGCATACGATTAAAGCAATTATTTGTTAATTACAGCTGGTTACAAGGAAAGCCCAGACCTGGTGGAGGAAATATCTTTATTAACCCGCCACACATATCAATGTTGTTTCCATTTGAATGACGAATGGGACTTTGCAGATATTATGACCCATGTGATGAAAGTTAAGTCACCTAGAAGAAATATTTTATTGTGAAGAAAGGACAATTTAAAAACACCCTTCCAGATTTCTGTGCTTTGCTCTCAATAATGATTTTGCTTCTTTGATCTACAAAGAAGATACACTTGTAGACTGACTATAACTCCAAGCCACACCTGCTTTGCCTGGGCTCCTGTTAGGATATTGAGGACCTACTCCTTTGTCATCGCCGTATGTTCAGCCTCGAAACATAAAGGAAGACACGCTCGTAATAGTTTCCTGAACTTCCAAAATAATTTCCAATACAAAAAAAAAAAAAAAACAGCAGCACAAGCTGGTGATAAACACAATCTGTAGACTTAATTGGAAATTAACAGATCTACAAAAAAAACAGAATAGATATTTTCTCATTTTGCAAAAAAAATAAAAAAATAGATTTCTTTTCTTTGTTGATTCTCTACCCAGGATATGGTCACTCATTTCCGAGAAGGTAATCAAAACCACAGATTTCTTGGGTTACACACGACATACATTCTACTCTAGACAGGGATCGTTTTTCTGCTCTTTCTGACACCATTGAGCAGTGCATCTCTGTAAATGAGAGCAAACATTACTGTTTCCCCAATTCCTCTCTCAGTGATGCTTCATTTCATAAATTAGAGTTCTCACTAAGAGTGAGATTTCACACTGCATTACAGCTACCGTGGAGCCCATGGATCAGCACAGAGCCAGGAGATAGGCATAACAGCCAAGGGAAGTTGAGTGACAGCTAGCAGGCTGGGTGTGGCGGAGCTACGATGGGAGTATTTATACCAGCCATTTTGTGAAGTGGCCACCTTAACTAAACCTAAATTTACCTATCAGTTGTCCCTCCTATCCTCCCTGACTTTGGTTAGGTTACAAAATGTTCACGTTTTTTCACAGCGTTGGGGAATGGCCAGAATAAATCAGGGGGTAGATGGAGGAAAAAGTGGGCATCCGGCGTTTAGTGTGGATTAGGCAGTCTAACACTTGGTTGGTAGGTTCGAGCCTTGGGGTGTAGCGTTGTCTTGGTACACCATTACAATTGAACTTGTGGGTATAGCGGTGTCTTGGTACACCCCTACAATTTAATCTGGTGGAAATGTGGTCATATTGGACGGCCAGTGTCTGTGTTAACATGTTAATTAGATTGTTATTTATTGTTATTATTGTGGGGTCATTGCCAGGGGTATTTTATGTATATGGGGGGGATGTTGGCTTTAATAATATTTGTTGGCAATGACCCTATTTTTTATTCCTCAATTTACAGAGATAGGAACTTAATTCCCTGGGGGCCTAAAAACATCATTTTTTAAACTCTTTCTGGTCTATAATGAAGCAGATTCCTTGTTTTAAGGATAGTTACAAGGGCATTTAAAGATAGATGGATATCCCACATTTTCCGTTCAATGAACCCTGAATGTTGCTCTGTTTGCACATACATGCTCTGCCGTACTGTGCCTCATACGAACCTGCAGCAAAATCTTGTGTCTCCCAAATCCAGGGAGACGGTGCTAAAGGATTTGTCACATTAAAACATCAAAAAGATAAACAAATAACACAACATGTAGAAGGTTTCCTTGATAATGCTCTTTGAAGCGTTCCAAATGCTTACCATGATAAATGGTACTGTTATTGCTGCTGTTATAAGACTCCACCAGCGGCGCCTGCTCCTCAGACTGCTTCATTTTCCGAACTCGTGTTCGGCTGTCTACATTGGATTGGACCATGAGAGGCTCCTGACGTTTCTTCTTCTGTTTCTGCTCTAAGAGGGCTCGCTGGAGACATAAAGGTTATCCGCGTCAAAGGAGCCAGTAATTTATTTCTAATTGACAGCACTGTCATGGTGTCTGGATACTGAATGCGATCTGTCAGCACTGAGATGATGTCTGGATACTAAATGTGATCTGCCTGCCCTGACATGGTGTCTAGATACTGAATGTGATCTGCCTGCACTGATATTGTGTCTGGATACTGAATGTGATCTGATCTGCCTGCACTGACATGGTGTCTGGATATTGAATGTGATCTGATCTGCCTGCACTGACATGGTGTCTGGATACTGAATGTGATCTGATCTGCCTGCACTGACATGGTGTCTGGATACTGAATGTGATCTGCCTGCACTGATATGGTGTCTGGATACTGAATGTGATCTGATCTGCCTGCACTGACATGGTGTCTGGATACTGAATGTGATCTGATCTGTCAGCACTGACATGGTGTCTGGATACTGAATGTGATCTGCCTGCACTGATATGGTGTCTGGATACTAAATGTGATCTGCCTGCACTGACATGATGTCTGGATACTAAATGTGATCTGATCTGCCTGCACTGACATGGTGTCTGGATATTGAATGTGATCTGATCTGCCTGCACTGACATGGTGTCTGGATACTGAATGTGATCTGATCTGCCTGCACTGATATTGTGTCTGGATACTGAATGTAATCTGATCTGCCTGCACTGACATGGTGTCTGGATATTGAATGTGATCTGATCTGCCTGCACTGACATGGTGTCTGGATACTGAATCTGATCTGATCTGCCTGCACTGATATTGTGTCTGGATACTGAATGTGATCTGATCTGCCTGCACTGACATGGTGTCTGGATACTGAATGTGATCTGATCTGCCTGCACTGACATGGTGTCTGGATACTGAATGTGATCTGATCTGCCTGCACTGACATGGTGTCTGGATACTGAATGTGATCTGCCTGCACTGATATGGTGTCTGGATACTGAATGTGATCTGATCTGCCTGCACTGACATGGTGTCTGGATACTGAATGTGATCTGCCTGCACTGACATGGTGTCTGGATACTGAATGTGATCTGATCTGCCTGCACTGACATGGTGTCTGGATACTGAATGTGATCTGCCTGCACTGACATGGTGTCTGGATACTGAATGTGATCTGCCTGCACTGACATGGTGTCTGGATACTGAATGTGATCTGCCTGCACTGATATGGTGTCTGGATACTGAATGTGATCTGATCTGCCTGCACTGACATGGTGTCTGGATACTGAATGTGATCTGCCTGCACTGACACGGTGTCTGGATACTGAATGTGATCTGCCTGCACTGACACGGTGTCTGGATACTGAATGTGATCTGCCTGCACTGACATGGTGTCTGGATACTGAATGTGATCTGCCTGCACTGACATGGTGTCTGGATACTGAATGTGATCTGCCTGCACTGACACGGTGTCTGGATACTGAATGTGATCTGATCTGCCTGCACTGACATGGTGTCTGGATACTGAATGTGATCTGATCTGCACTGACATGATGTCTGGATACTGAATGTGATCTGCCTGCACTGACATGATGTCTGGATACTGAATGTGATCTGATCTGTCAGCACTAACACGGTGTCTGAATACTGAATGTGATCTGCCTGCATTGATATGGTGTCTGGATACTGAATCTGATCTGACCTGCCTGTAATGACATGGCGTCTAGACACTGAATCTGAACTAATCTGCCAGCACTGATATGGTGTCTGGATACTGAATCTGATCTGATCTGCCTGTAATGACATGGCGTCTAGACACTGAATCTGAACTAATCTGCCAGCACTGATATGGTGTCTGGATACTGAATCTGATCTGATCTGCCTGTAATGACATGGCGTCTAGACACTGAATCTGAACTAATCTGCCAGCACTGATATGGTGTCTGGATACTGAATCTGAACTGATCTGCCAGCACTGACATGGTGTCTTGAATCTTGAATCGGATATGCCTGCACTGACATGAACTCAGTTAGCTCAGCTTTCTAAATGATTCTATTGGTAAAACATTTCTATTTTTTTAGTTACAAAAATTCATATAGACTTTAAATGTGACTTCTGTAGATAAATAAGTTGTACGTTTTTTTCTAACCGTATTGAATTATTTGGAAAGCTGATTAAATCAAGACCATTATGCTTGAATATCTTTCTGAATCTGGCCTCAATGATTTTCAGTAAGCTTTTAATATGATTTTTTCAAAATATTAAAATGTCAAAATATATAATACTAAAAAATGGTACATTGAACTATTACAATTATTTGAAAAGCCTATCCAAAAATATTGGAAGCTATAATGCCTGGAAAAACACAATTACTATAGTCTGTAGTCCCCACAGGAGTACACACAGCCACCTACTGTCTATGGCAGCTAGCGAGCAGGACAGACTGATATCTAATCATACAGATAGTGCTATCAAGTCACAAAGAGGTTTATTCACTAAACATTTATCAGTGGTTAATTTAAATAGCAGAATATGGAAAATATCCATCTTGGCTGATTTAGAGATATTTTTTTTTTTTTTACATTTCACAAATTTGCTCTGATGACACGGCACTTACTGCTAAACGAATTGACCCTTTAATACGTACAGGAAGCGGGAACTGGTAGCCGCCATAACTCACCTGTCTGTCGAGCTTCTGCTGCCGTAAGCTGCTGGTTTCATCATCCAGAACACTAAAAAAAAAAAAACAGTAAAAAATAAAGAAATATATCATATAATAAATATATTGCATAATCTATATATCCATACAGTAAAGATACCATAAAAATAACACAATGAGAAATTATAGTCTGCCAATCACAAACACGATAAATATTCCCAGGGACATTTCTCTCTCTGTCCTATTCAATCTGCCCCTGACTCCATTTATCTTTTGTTCTGTCTGGATCATTTTGTTTTGTCTGGATCTGTCCGGGGAGCACAAGCAGCGTGGAACCTCCAAAGCTGGTTTTAGAATAAGTCTGGAATGTGGTGTTATAATCAGGGCCGTCTTTAGCGCGGGGCAAACGGGCGAGCTGCCCCGGGCCCAGCGATTTGAGCAGCCCCCATGTACCCGGCGGTGCGGCTGCACAGAGCCGCACCGGCCCGCCAACTAAGGATCCCCCCTGGGTGGCCCATGCACTAAAGGCCACCCGGTAAGCTTAAAAAGCGCAACTGGGCCCCTTTCTGTACCGGCTGGGAGGAAGTGAGTGCCGCACGTCACTTCCTCCCACCGGAGATAATAGCCGCGCGGGAGGAAAAAGGCAGGAGGAGGGGAGTTCCAGAGGAGAACTCCCATCTGCCTCAGCCTGCCACTGGACCCCTGGGAAACCACCCTCCAGGAAAAGGTAAGAACCTGGAGGGTGGCTAAATGTGTGTGTGTGTGTGTGTGTGTGTCAGTAGTATGTCTGTGTGTGTCAGTATGTTTGTGTGTGTCAGTATGTCTGTGTGTGTATGTCAGTATGTCTGTGTGTGTATGTCAGTGTCTGTGTGTGTGTCAGTATGTTTGTGTGTGTCAGTATGTCTGTGTGTGTATGTCAGTATGTCTGTGTGTGTATGTCAGTATCTGTGTGTGTGTCAGTATGTTTGTGTGTGTGTGTGTGTCAGTATGTCTGTGTGTGTATGTCAGTGTCTGTGTGTGTGTCAGTATGTTTGTTTGTATGTGTGTGTGTGTGTGTGTGTGTGTGTCAGTATGTCTGTGTGTGTATGTCAGTGTCTGAATGTGTGTGTCAGTATGTCTGTGTGTATGTCAGTATCTCTGTGTGTGTGTCAGTATGTCTGTGTGTGTGTATGTCAGTATGTCTGTGTGTGTGTGTGTCAGTATGTCTGTGTGTGTATGTCAGTATGTCTGTGTGTGTGTGTGTGTCAGTATGTCTGTGTGTGTATGTCAGTATGTCTGTGTCAGTATGTCTGTGTGTGTGTATGTCAGTATGTATGTGTGTGTGTCAGTATGTGTGTGTGCATGTCAGTATGTTTGTGTGTGTGTATGTCAGTGTGTTTGTGTGTGTGTGTATGTCAGTATGTCTGTGTGTGTGTATGTCAGTGTGTGTGTCAGTATGTTTGTGTGTGTGTATGTCAGTGTGTGTGTGTGTGTGTCAGTGTGTGTGTGTGTGTGTGTCAGCATGCCTGTCGGTGTGTATGTTAGTATGCCTGTGTGTGTCAGTATCCATGTGTGTGTGTCAGAATGTCTGTGTGTGTGTCAGAATGTCTGTGTGTGTCAATACATCTGTCTGTGTGTGTTTCAGTATATCTGTCAGTGTATGTGTATGTGTGTGTCAGTATGTCTGAATGTATATAAGTATATATTTGTGTGTCAGTGTATGTGTGTCAGTATGTATCTGCAAATGTTTTAATATATCTGTCTGTGTGTGTGTATGTGTCAGAAGGTCTGTCAGTGTGATTGGGCGTAATTGGGGGGGGGGGGGGAGGGGCAGGGCCTAGGGGGCCCAATAAAATGCTTTGCCCAGGGTCCTATTCATATTCTAGACGGCCGTGATACCGCCTCTCCTGCCCTCCCATCGTATCCGTCTAAGCAAGTTATCTGCCTGTTTGGGCGAGCTGGGGCAGTTACGTGAAAGTAATAGAACAATGAAGTGTGAAGTGTCCAGAGCTTAAAAATAAACAGATGTGTTCCAACCCACTCCAGTGTTCCAACCCACTCAAGAGCTATGTGAGAATTATAGCATCGTTAGGGCTTATTCACTAAAGTGAGAATTCAAAGTGAATTTGAAATATTAGTCCAAATTAGCCAAACTGGAAGCATAGTGGACTTTTTTTCAGATTCAGCTATTTTGGATCGGGAAAAAACTGAGTCGTGAGCAACATTGAGGGGTTTCTCTGTTCTGAAATCGCCCATTTTGCATTGTTCGCCCCCACTGAGCGTAACTGCGTGTTCTTTTCATTTCATCTAATGTTTTTATTCCCCAAAATAACTCTTTAGAGCTGTCAGTGCGCTGCAATGAGCAACAAACAATACCAGAGGGAACATTTTGTCTGATCACCGTAGGTAAAACTGTAGCGAAAAACTTGCTCTGTTCTTGTAGTGTTATGAAAGGAGGTGCTTTTAAAATGCCATCAAATAGTTTATTGTTTTCGTTGTAAGTTATAGCATCCCACTCTCCTGTTTAGTCATTCAGTGCTCTGGGACTCCGGGAATACAGCAGTTACAAGCTCCGATCTCTGTGTAGTGTGTATTCGTTTGTGTTAAACTATAAATATATTTTCATTACAAGGTATTATTGTGATTAAGTTAAAGTTATTTCCTTAAAACATCTGCTTTATTGATAGAAACACACATTAAAGGAATTTTCCAAGCACCATAACCTCTACTGCTCACCGTATCATTATAACTTATTGTACTTTTACAGCTCATTGTATTAAAGGATCACTAGAGTGTCAGGAAAACAAACCCCTTCAGCAGCCTTAATCCAGCGCCGGGCTCACTCGGCACGGGTGACCTCTCCTCCCCCAACGACATCAGCTCCCGAGTGGAGCAGAATGCGCATGCGCGGAAAGAGCCGCACACGCATTCTAACAGTCCGTAGGAAAACATTTCTAAACGCTTTCCTATGGACGTTCTGCACGCTGGATGCGAATTTCGCATCCAGCGTCGCAGAAGCGCCCCTAGTGGCTGTCAGGAAGACAGCCACTAGAGGTTTGATTAACCCTGCTATGTAAACATAGCAGTTTCTGTGAAACTGCTATGTTTACATGTGAAGGGTAAAAACCTGGGGGACCTGGCACCCAGACCACTTAATTGAGCTGAAGTGGTCTGGGTGACTATAGTGTCCCTTTAATATAGCTTATTATACCTTTACAGATCATTGTATTACTGTAGCTGATTGTACTTTTACAGCTTATTAGACTTGTACACAGTGAGAAATTATGGTTTATGAGAAAATGGAACAGTTATTGGAACACTCAAATTTTCGTTAGTTTGGCCAAATCAGAAGAACAAAACAAAAGCAGGAAAATGGGCCAATCAGTGTGCTGGGAAATATATAGAGTATAATGGGAGTAGAGGACGCCCTATTAAGCATCTAAACATTTAAGGGGTTGTCTCCTTGGAGGAGGGAGTGCAACTAATAGGACAGTTTGTTTCCAGGATATTTGTTTAGCAGGGTGTCATTCCAGCCTGCCAATCTCTCTCTGCTTTCTCCTCTGTCAGTTTTTCCGCCATTCGTTTTCGGTAGGGTAGTTGCTTATGTGGCACTGAGTTTCGCCTCTACCTTGTTGGGTTGGTTGGTTGCCTGGTCGAGCACTCCGATTTGCCCCGTTTAGTTTTTCAAATCTCCTGTGGTAGCTGTTTGTTATCTTGGCTTGGCAGCGCCACTGCTCTCTTCAGCAAGAGTTATATCCCATTTCCCTATCCTGCGAGAGGGTGCGGCTCCAGGCTAATACAGAGATTGAGGTCCCGCATTTATTCAGATTACCTTTACCTGAGGCTCTGAAAGGCGAATACATTTTAAAAAAAACTTTTAAAACATTATTCCTGGGACAGCTGACCCTTGATTTTCAGCTGAGGCCGTATTAAGTAAAGGCCTACTGTTCTGTTTACTGCGTGGCCAGCAGTGGAGTTATAAATTAGTGTTTATTTGCTAAGGGAGATTGTTTATCCTGTGTCATAGTTTAAATTTCTATTAAAGGGACACTATAGTAACAAAAACTATTTTAGGGTAATGAAGCAGTTTTAGTGTATAGATCATGCCCTGCAGTCTCACTGCTCAATTCTCTGTCATTTTGGGAGTTAAATTACTTTGTTTATGTAGCCCTAGTCACACCTCCCTGCATGTGACTTACACAGCCATCATAAACACTTCCTGTAAAGAGAGATCTAATGTTTAAACTTCCTTTATTGCACAGTCTGTTTAAAGCACTTTAGCTTGCTGGAAAGCTTTATGTTTGAAGAGTGTGTCCTCTTTTTTTCATTTTCTGAAATATTGCAGATTTTAATAGAAGTTTACACCTTTATAAGTTATAGTGGTTACACCCCCTGGCTTTTCAAGCAGAAAACTGGTCCTGTTACTTCCTGGCTTGGTTAGCCTATTTGCACTGAACCCAAGAGGCAGCAATTACCAAGAGCATTGGGAAGTCAGTGACTGAACAGCCGCAGAGTCTAGGAGGGCTGGCACAGGCAGCAGACAAGGGATCTGCAGTTTTTGTAGGCTGTTTGTAGATATAACTACATTAAACATTTATAATTAAATGCATACAAGTTTTCATGTGGGTTATATCTGCTAAATTGTGATGTATATTTATTTTGTATTTGGGCAGCAAAATGTCCCTTTAAGTTAGCATGTCTTACCTCCTGCTCTGTTAATTGCTTGCTAAACCCTGCAGGAGCCTACTGTGTGTGTGATTGAAGTTCATGTAACAGAGCAGAGGATAAACACTTCTAAGGTAAGTTAACATCTGATTAAAAATTTAAACTTTTTTTATGCAGACTATGTGAGTCACAGACAGTGGAAGTGTAGCTAATGCTGCATTTACAGAAACATAAGTAATTTAACTCCTAAATGGCAGATAATTGAGCAGTGAGTCTGGAGGGACATGATCTATACACAGCAACTGCTTCATTAACAAAAGTTTGTTATGGTGCTTAGCGTATTCCTCTAAATGTCTGTAGCTGCAAATTCTCATTGGCTGTTGTCCTGATATAAGATATACTCTGTGCATTAATCCTGTGGAAGATGGGAAGGCGATGTTTAATGACAGGAGATCCTGCATGAATCGACTCTGTTTATAGATTTGTATTACCGTATATACTCGAGTATAAGCCGAGTTTTTCAGCACATTTTTTGTGCTGAAAAACCCCAACTCGGCTTATACTCGAGTCAGTGTCTGTAGTATGGCAATTTAGATTGCCATAATACAGACAATGGGGCTGGCAGCAAACGCTTACCTCTCCTGCAGCTCCTGTCAGCTCCCTCCACCTCCGCGCCGGTCCGTTCAGCACCTCTGTCAGCTCCCAGTGTAAGTCTCGCGAGAGCCGCGGGGTCATAGTGCGGCTCTCGCGAGACTTACACTGGGAGCTGACAGAGGTGCTGACCGGACCGGCGCGGAGGAGAAGGGAGCTGACAGGAGCTGCAGGAGAGGTAAGTGCTCTCTGCCAGTCCCCCTCCCCCCACTGAACTGCCAATGCCACTGGACCACCAGGGAAGGAGAGCCCCCTCCCTGCCATGTATCAAGCAGGGAGGGGGGACGAAAAAAAAAAAATAACAATAAAATAAAATAAAAATAATAATAATAAAAAATAATAATAACATAACAAAAAATATGTTTTTATTTTTAAAAATTATTTATTATAATTTATTATAATATAATAAAATTATAATTTAAAAAAAAATAATAAAAATGCCCACCCCCCACCAAGGCTCTGCAACACAAACACACACTGCATCACACACACACTGCATCACACACACACTGCACTCATACACACACTGCATCACACACACAGCATTCATACACACACACTGCACTCATATACACACACACTGCATTCATACACACACTGCATTCATACACACACTGCACTCATACACACACACTGCGCACTCATACACACACTGTGCACTCATACACACACTGCGCACTCATACACACACTGTGCACTCATACACACACACTGCATTCATACACACACACTGCATTCATACACACACACTGCACTCATACACACACACTGCACTCATACACACACACTGCACTCATACACACACACACTGCATTCATACACACACACTGCACTCATACACAAACACTGCACTCATACACACACACTGCGCACTCATACACACACTGCATTTATACTCACACACTGCACTCATACACACACTGCATTCATACACACACACTGCATTCATTATATACACACACACTGTAAATAAATATTCAATTAATATAATTTTTTTAGGATCTAATTTTATTTAGAAATTAACCAGTAGCTGCTGCATTTCCCACCCTAGTCTTATACTCAAGTCAATAAGTTTTCCTAATTTTTGGGGGGTAAAATTAGGGGCCTCGGCTTATATTCGAGTCGGCGTATACTCGAGTATATACGGTACTTTAAATGGTAGCTGTTAATGGCTCATTTAACGTGTGAGCCGCATTATATTACCTGACCGAGCAGAACGGTGATCCATCAGATACACTTACCTGACACCTTCTAGATCTGCATGGTTTAACTCTTTGAGAGCCTGATTAATGTTGCTAAAAAAAAGCAACTTGCAAAGTTATCACTATTATTATTATCACCATTATTTATTACCAAGGACAATGTTCAGGAAACATGAGTGCAGAATTTAGACCAAATAATAAAGTTGTAAATTCTGTCCAGATTATCTGAGTGAGAGACTCTCTGTTTACTCTTAGTCCTGGAAGTAATCCACACTTTTATTAAACATTTACAAAAATAATAACGCAAGCCTTTGAAAACATTTTGTACAAAAAAAAAAAATAATAATTGTGAATTCACTTTTTAACTGAGAAGGAGGGTTATAGATTATTGAACCTTACAACGTCGTAAGAGAGCGATGTCTGCAATATCAAAGTGTGGCTAAAATGTATGAACAGGAAATCATTTAAAATAATCATTTTTTTCTAGTGTTGTAAATCCAATCTAGTCTCTTTTAAAAGGCAGAGTTTATCTTTTTTGTAGAAATGTTATGTTATCCAGCTGTGGCTGTTATGTTGCGTCACCGTGGCTGTTATGTTGTAACACCGTGGATGTTATCTTGGGTCTCCATGGCTGTTCTCTTGTCATCATGGTTGATACATTGTGTCACCGTGGCTGTTATGTTGTGTCACAGTGGCTGTTATGTTGTCACCATGGCTGATACATTGTCACCATGGTTGTTGTGTTGTGTCACCGTGGCTGTTTTGTTGTGTCACCATGGCTGTTATATTGTGTCATCATGGCTGATACATTGTGTCACTGTGGCTGTTATGTTGTGTCACCGTGGCTGTTGCGTTGTGTCACCTTGCCCCATCCACACTTTTCGTTCGAGGTGGAGAAGATTATACAGATTCTCTCCTGACTTCTCCTTGAACTGATGTATTTTATAGAAATCCTGGGATAATGACATGTCAAACTCCCGGTTATATGATTTATGATAATTATTATTTATCATTATTCATTTGAGATGTAGTGTTGATTCAATTTTTCTTTGTGACAATGACTTACTTTCTTTTGACAAAGTACTGGCCAACAGCATTCCATGTCATATTGCTTTGTCTATTGCGATGGCTTTCTGGCTCGTAGAATTGATAGCTGGTAGGTTGTAGATCCGAGGGGAAGACTTACTTTAGGTGCCCATCCTGAAAGTGGCTTAAAGGGACACTATAGTCATGAGAACAACTACAGCAGGGCCAGATTAAGAGCCCATTGGGCCTGGTGCTGATAATTATGATGGGCCTAATTACAGAATCTTATCAACCAAAAACCATAAAACAGTCATACCTCCCAAGTGTCATGTATCGATGGAGATGGTGCTGGAGGGAAACTCATAGGATGTAGCTATAAGAAAACACATAACCTATGATAATCTCTCTCTAATTTATGCTTTTATCTTTTAAATAAATCCATACCCCCAAACAGCAGTGTTCAGCGAAGCAGGAGGTCAACGGGCAGGGTAAAAGGGTGGCCACTGGTGCGAATCACGTAATCAGAACTCCCGAAAGGGGGCGAACATGCCTAAATAGGGGGTATGTCTGCCCAAAGAATTGGAAGGCCAGCCTGGCATGAATGCATGTCAGGCTGCCTGCCAATCATGCAGGCTGGCCAACTAAGGGCATACTATGCAGACAGCACCCTGAGATTGACATGAATGCGTCAAATGATGCGCCTACTCCACGCTTTCTAAGGACTGTCCCCTAGCACTCACATGTCCACTTGTCTCCTTACCTTCTTACTAGCAGGCAGAAGTTCTTGGTGTATAGTCTGGGACAGAGAAAAGGTGTATGTAGTGAGTGTAGAAGAAAGAGGACATGCCACAGTGTTAGAGAGACAAAGTCAGCATTACCTTAACTAATTTAATTGTCAGCCAGTCCACACAGGTTTTGTTCCCGTACATGCCTCTTAAGTTTCCATACTTAAGCAAGAGTATGTGAAGAGTAGTTAGGGTTGCCACATTTCTTGGAAAAAAATACTGACCTTAATTATTTGCATAATTAATTATGTATGAGTTACATCACATGATGTAAATCACAAGGAGTGACATAAGAGACAATTCTGTAAAATCACAAAAAAACTACTTACAGTTTGATTCTGCTGTATAGATGGATTGCTCCCAGTGTCTGTGTCCCTATGTATCAGTGTCTCAGTGTCCCCATGTCGCCCAGTCCCCTAGTCTCCCAGTGTCTCAGTGTCCCCATTTCTCACAGTGTCCCGTAGTGTCTGTGTCCCCAGGTCTCCCAGTGTTTCTATGTATCAGTGTCCCTATGTATCAAAGTGTGTCAGTGTCCTCTCGTGTGTCCATGTCGCCCAGTGTCCCCTTGTGTCTCAGGGTCCCCATGTATCACAATGTCCTCTAGTGTCTGCATCCCCATGCCGCCCAGTGTCCCCTAGTGTCTGTGTCCCCATGTCTCTGTGTCCCCTTGTGTCTGTGTCCCCATGTCTCCCAGTGTCCTCATGTCACTTGGATACATGGGGACACTGAGAGACATGGGGACACTGGGCAACATGGGGGCACTGGGAGACGTGGGGACATTGAGACACTTGGGGACACATGGGGCACTTGTGGATACAGACATGGGGACACTGAGACATTTGAGGACACTGAGGCACTTGGGGACACTGGGAGACATGGGGGCACTTGGAGACATGGGGACACTGAGCAACATGGGGCACTGGGAGACATGGGGACACAGACACTTAGGGACACTGGGAGACATGGGGCCTATTACATGGGCATGGGTCTGGAGCTACAGCTCCATCAGCCCCTATATTAATCCAGCCCTGAACTACAGCTTAATGTAATTTGTCTGGTCAGTATAGTCAGTCCCTGCAGGCTTTTTGCAGTAAACACTGTCTTTTCAGAGAAATGTATGGAGACACTGAATTTCCTGACAGATATGCATTGATTCAAGGAGGAGATGCTGATTGGCCAGGGCGGCATTTGGCTCTGCCCCCTCACCCACCTCCTTAGCTGGGATCTTCAGAATTGACAATTTCAGTCACTCCAATGATTTCTTACAGGAAAGCATTGTTATGGGTTGAAATCATCACTTCTGATTATGTCAGCCAAGGAGGCAGATCAGTGGCAGAGCCAGCAGCAGCAGACTGGAATAAATATAAGATCTTACTATATTTAGGGGGCAAGGGTGGGCCAGGGGGACTAGATGGTGTTTTTAACACTATGGGTCAGGAATACATTTGTGTTCCTGACCCAATAGTTTTCTTTTAAATCAGGGGTGCCTAAAAGGTAGATCCCCAGATGTTGTAGCACTAGAACCCCCATGGTACTTTGCATGCCTTTAGAATGATTTTAGAATGACAAAGCAATATGGAAGTAGTTTTAAAACATCTAGGGATCTACCTTTTGGGCACCCCTGCTTTATACCGTCAAGATCAAAGTGAAGGTCAGAGACGGCACTGAGATCCTAACTGGGTACAATTACAGCTTCCAATGGATGGATTTAAGGCTAGGTTCAGTTGCAAAGATTTAGCAGACAGAATAGGTAATACAACTGACTGTCTTGGCACAGCTGGGGCATGTAATGCAAATTACCTTAACTCCCATGGATCAGTGCATGTGGACACTGTGAGGGATCATGTACATATGGCACTATGATAGGGATGGAATGGAGCACTATGGGTAGATACTGGTGGATGGACCTGGAGGTAAGTGTGTTTTAAGCACTCCTCAGTCGAGTAGGCAATGGGATATTTATTGTGAAGATGGAATGAGGAACTGTCAGAGAATTGATTGCTGCCTCTAAAGAGGACCTGACATTTTCATTAAATGAACCACTTTAAAAGAGTACTACTACCAGATACAATAGGAGTTATGTATAAAAAGTGTCTGTTCTGAAAACTGGAGCAAACATGGAGAAGGTCCGGAGTCACCAATGCAATGCGTATGCTGGTTCCACTGGTTTCCGTGGTGACTGACTAATTTTCAAACTTTAGACCACTTTTTAGAACATGACACTTTTGATACAAAACCTCCACAGATTTAATCAAACCACGCTATTATCAGTTTAGTTGTATTTACTCGATTTGTGCATTTGGTTTCGGACGAATTGTGGTTCCTCTAAATTTAGGCTGATTAACAGTTGGGCCTAATTCCATATCTCTGAAGCACCAAATGACTAGCATGATGAACGGGCTTATTTGTTTGCTTTGTGATTTGGAGTTTGCAATAATAATAGTAACACACCGAACTGTAAAAATATAATGAGCTGTAATCAAACGCTGAGCTGTATTAATACAATAAGCTATAATAATGCAATGAGCTGTAATGACACAATAAACTGTAATAATACACTGAGGGTTAATAATACAATGAGCTGTAATCATACACTCTGCTGTAATAATACAATAAGCTGTAATAATGCAATAAGCTGTAATAATACACTAAGCTATAATAATACACTTAGCTGTAATAATACAACAAGCAGTACTAAATACAATGAACAATATTAATACACTGACTTATAATGATACACTGAGCTGTGATAATACAATGATTTATAATAATACAATAAGCCATACGAATACACTGAGCTGTAATAATGCAATGAGCTGTAATAATACAATAAACTGAAATAGTACAATGAGCTGTAATAGTACAATAAGCTGTAATAATATAATGAGCTGTAATGATGTAATACGCTGTACTAATGCAGTGAACTGTAGTGATATAATAAGTTGTAATAATACAATACGTTGTAATAACATAATGAGCTGTAATAATACAAAAAGCCACACTAATACGCTGAGCTGTAATGATACAATGAGCTGTAATAATACAATAAACTGTAATAATACAATGAGCTGTAATTATAAAATAAGCTGTCCTAAAACAATATGCTGTAATAACACAATGAGCTATAATAATACAATAAGATGTAATAATAAAATAAGCTATACTAATGCAATGAGCTGTACTAATACAATAGGTTGTAATAATATACTGATCTGTAATAATACAGTAAGTCGTAATAAAACGAGTTGTAATGATAAAGTGAAATTAATCATAATGTAATCCACAATAATGGCTATAAGCATGTCATAATATTGGCTGTTGATATAATGTTATTTGGTAGCTGCTGTTAATAAGATGTTATGTAGCGATGGCTGATCATACAATGTTATATGATGGTGGCTGTTAAAATAATATTATGTTATATGGTAGTGGCTGTTAATATAATGTATATGAAAATGGCTGGTATTATTATGTTATATGGTAGTGGCTGTTTATATAATTTATATAATAATGGCTGTTAATATAATTTATATAGTAGTGGATGTTAATATAATTGATATGATAATGGCTAATAATGCTAAGTTATATGCTGATGGCTGTTAATATAATGTTATGTTATATAGTAGTGGCTGGCTGTTTATATAATGTTACATGATAATGGCTGTTAATGTAATTTATATGATAATGACTGTCAATATAATGTTATGTTATATAATAGTGGCTGTTAATATAATGTTACATGGTAATGGTTCTTATTATAATTTATATGATAATGGCTGGTAATATAACGCTATGTTATATATTAATATCTGTTAATATAATGCTGTATGATAATGGCTAATAAATGGACAACACCCCTCGGTCCAGACAAAACCAGATCGGGAGTGAAGATAAAGGTTACAGAGGTAGTAAAGGGCCTAACTCTAGGGAACAGAACTAGAAAAAAGAAGATATAGATGGAGAGGAGAGAAGACTCCACAGAAAAAGGGGAGACAGCCCCCTCCCCAGTATTACCTCATATGTGAATAACAATTTAAAACTTGCACACAAAAATAATTAAATTTTATTTATAATCAAAAAAGAAAAAAGTGAAAAAAAATATAAATTTTATATACAAAGGTCTATGAAGACCGCCTAGTGATTCCCAAGTGTGGAAAGCAATGAAAAAGACTGCCAGCCCTGCAGCTGTAGTAAACAAGAGAGTCCTTCACACGATGAAACAGTAGCAATCTCTGTAGTTAATGGGTAGGTACTGTTGCAACACAGTAAATAGATAATACTAATATCTATAATAGTAGAATTTGTTGCAACACAGTAGCAACTGGTATATCCGCTTATAGTGATGTGACAAAAAAGTAGATATCAGTTATAGATATGGACTCAATTAAACATATATAGAGCAATAAAGGAACGTGCTGAGCCTTCACTAGATATAACAATGTGGCCACCGAATATAGATTCCCCCAGGTAGTCATAAGTATAGAGGACTAAACAAAGATCCTCTCTTCAACTACTAAAATACGTAAGAGGGGACTAGTGTGTATAAATTGTTCCTCAGGCAGACAGAGTAAACAAATGGGGAGTATCCCATTTTTTTCACCGTCGTAAGGGTAGTGTATCGTTGTTGTTGTTGTAGCCCAGTTACCGCCTTACAAACAGGACTTGAGTAGATAAAAGAGTCCAGAAGTCAACTATACTCCTATCAATATACCAGCTAATGGTAATCAAGGGAACTAGCCTATTAGTGGCAGCATAGAATTACGCTACTAGAGTGTAGCCTTCTTTCAAATGGGTACTGAAAAGCACACTCAAAAAATGTGTAGCTATAGTAACTGCCAAGTCAGGCAAAAAGGGCTAGTAACCTAAACAGAGCTACTAGAGTGGAATAGCCCAAAAATAAACCAAAAGGGCTAGGGAATAATCCACTCAAGTATGTAGCAGCAGGTATGTAAATCAAAAGGACAGGAGTTTGGAGACAAATGAAAACAAAGTATGAGTAGTAGGAGGAAAGTACCTGACAGAGGTGAACAGGTTCCTATAATATAGTCCACATGGCTCAGTAAAGACTATTAGGGAGAATTCAGCCGGCAAAGGATCTCCCTAACTATGTAATAGAACGAACTCATAGTCTAGCAGTCTATAATGGTGAAAATAAAAACATCAAAAGATTGTGCATCGGAAGCCCGACGCGTGTTTTGGTGGTACACTCCGCCTTTCTCAAGGGTAAAAAGACCTTTCACAACCAATTACTGTTGATATAATATATGTTAAGGGCTGGTAATATAATGTTATGCTATATACTAATGTCTGGTGATATAATGCTATATGTTTTTTTTTTTTTAAATTCTTTATTTTATGCGTGCAGACATTAAACAAGCAGAGTTGCACTGCCACAACAGCTGGTGCAAGTCGATTTTTACACATGTATTAACAGTAGTATTATGGCATCAAAAGCATTGCACATTTTTTTTTTTATATAGCGGGAGAAAACTAGTTTAAATTGTAAGCTTATATATCACAGTTATAAACAGTAAATAACAACATGAGGAATTCAGAGGATAGGAACCCCTGGTTTGTATTGCCACTGGGTACTTATAGTGAGTAAAGATACATAGTCCTCCGCATTGCAGACAGGATTGTCTGAATATGAGTGGGCTCTTGGTGCCGAAGATTTATCCTACTCCACATATGGGCAACTGCATACAGTCCTTCAATTTGCCAGTAATGGTGTTGTGGTTTGTCTCCAGGCTGCTCAGAGGGAAGTGACAGGCCTTTTGAGTGTACGCTGCTGGTAGGTCGCTGTAACATGGATCACTGCTTTTAGTAGCCTGGACAGCAGTGGTTGCTCTCACTGCTTGTCCCGTGTTGCTCCTGTTCCTCCTTGCTGGGTCTCGGGTTCGAGGGAGCACCAGAGGTCGGGCAGCTTTCTGAGCACCCGGGTTTCTGGTCGCAAGATCCTCCAGAAGGGTCTCCCCTCCGTGTGATTGGTGATCCTGTACCACAGCTTGGGTTACTTGCGGGGTTGTGGAGTGAGGTCTGCCATATAAGCGCTCCCAGAACTCCTGACAGAGCTTGTCGAATCGAGCTTCAAAGCTCTCCCTCCACGCTGCGATTGCGGGGCTCTCCTGGTGCTGAGAGTGCTGTATTGCGGCGGCCATCTTGGGCTCGCCATGCGGTTGGTCATTCTGTGGAGGATCCTGCCATTGCTGAGAAGCATGTTTCCCCAGGGGGGACCGGGATAACCCCCGCCGGTCCAAAGGGGGGGGTCGCGGGGCTGCAGGAGAACAGTTGCAAGGAGCATGTCCTGTACCGGGAGATCGGCCGCCTCTCCCAGGCCCTGGACTGCTATACATGGTAGGCCTCAGTGTCGGTCGCTGTGGGCACTTTGATTCTCGGGTCCACACCCTTATCCCCGTGTTCCTGCTCGATGCTAGGTAGGGCACCAGTCGTGTTAAGCAGTTTGCAGCAGTATTTGGGCATAGAAAGTGTGCTTTTGTGCCTGATTGTGCCAGAGCTATCACCAAGCACGTCTGGCCATCTTGGGTGCCAGGCCCCGCCCCCTCTAATGCTATATGTTAATGGATGTTAATAGAATGTTATATTATACAGAAACATAGGATGTGACAGCAGATAAGAACCATTCGGCCCATCTAGTCTGCCCAGTTTTCTAAATACTTTCATTAGTCCCTGGCCTTATCTTATAGTTAGGATAGCCTTATGCCTATCCCACGCATGCTTAAACTCTTTTACTGTGTTAACCTCTACCACTTCAGCTGGAAGGCTATTCCATGCGTCCACTACCCTCTCAGTAAAGTAATACTTCCGGATATTATTTTTAAACCTTTGTCCCTCTAATTTAAGACTATGTCCTCTTGTTGTGGTAGTTTGTCTTCTTTTAAATATAGTTTCCTTCTTTACTGTGTTGATTCCCTTTATGTATTTCAATGTTTCTATCATATCCCCCCTGTATTGTCTTTCCTCCAAGCTATACATGTTAAGATCCTTTAACCTTTCCTGGTAAGTTTTATCCTGCAATCCATGAACCAGTTTAGTAGCCCTTCTCTGAACTCTCTCTAAGGTATCAATATCCTTCTGGAGATACGGTCTCCAGTACTGCTAACAATACTCCAAGTGAGGTCTCACCAGTGTTCTGTACAATGGCATGAGCACTTCCCTCTTTCTACTGCTAATACCTCTCCCTATACAACCAAGCATTCTGCTAGCATTTCCTGCTGCTCTACTACATTGTCTGCCTACCTTCAGAAATAATTACCCCTAAATCACTTTCTTCAGATTTTGAGGTTAGGGCTCTATCAAATATTCTGTACTCTGCCCCTGAGTTTTTACATCCAAGATGCATTATCTTGCACTTACCCAATATATTGATGGCTGTTAATATAATGTGATATGGTAATAGCTGTTAACCCCTTAACGCCGTTACGGCGTGCTATGCCGTCACGGGTTAAGTGGGCTTTAAAGCCGTTATGACGGCATAGCACGCCGTAACAGCTTGCAGCCCCAGGAGGTAAGATGTACTTACCTCCGCCGCGATCCGCTTCGGGAGGACTGCCTCACAGCCCAGGCAGCCCTCCCACGGCAAATCAGGCCCCCGGGGGCCATGTGATCGCTCTCAAAGAGCGATCACATGGCCCCCTATAGCTGGCTGTGGATCTGCCAGCAGGGGGATTGTTTGAAATATCAGACAGTCCCCCTGCTGGTGGGAAGTATAAAAAATAAATAAAATACAAGTGTAAAAATAAATTAAATATATTTTTACATATATATAATATGTATATATATTATATATATAATATATATACATATTATATATATGTAACGTCATACAAAGTGTATTTTAATATTAATATAAGTATATATATTAATATTAAAATACACTTAGAATGACGTTACATATATATAATATGTATATATATTATATATATAATAGATGTACATATATATATTATATATAAATACGTATAATTAAAATAATAAATAAATAAAATAATAAAATAAATAAATAAAATATTGAAACAAAATTTAATATAAATTATATATGCATATGTAATTTCATTCTAACTGTATTTTGTTATTAATATATATATATCGGTAACAAAATACACTTAGAATGACATTCTATATATATCTATATATATATAAAATACAAATAACCGCAAATATATATATATAGATAAATACATATAATTACATAAAAGATTACATTAGTATACACGTAGAATTTAAATACCTATAAATGCATATATATTAAAATTCTACATGTATATTTAAATAATCTTTTAACGTAATTATGTGATTTGATTAATTAAAATTTGATTGACATGCCTGGCAACACAGGGAGAAAGTGCAGCGAATTTAATTCGCAAGCACTATATTTGACCCTGTAACTCTCCAAGACACCATAAAACCTGTACATAGGGGGTACTGTTTTACTCGGGAGACTTCACTGAACTCAAATATTCATGTTTCAAACTGGTAAATTGTATTACAACGATGATATTTTAAGTAAAAGTGACGTTTTTTGCATTTTTTACAAGCGAACGGCACTTTTATGGTCTATATTATTGTTGTAATATGTTTTACTGTTTTAAAACACTAATATTTGTGTTTAGTGAAGTCTCCAGAGAATAACAGTACCCCCCATGTACAGGTTTTATGGTGTTTTGGAAAGTTAGAGAGTCACATATAAGGCTTGCATTTCATTTTTTTCACATTGAAATTTGCCAGATTGGTTATGTTGCCTTTGAGAGCGTATGGTAGCCCAGGAATGAGAATTACCCCCATGATGGCATACCATTTGCAAAAGTAGACAACCCGAGGTATTGCAAGTGGGGTATGTCCAGTCTTTCTTAGTAGCCACTTAGTCACAAACACTGGCCAAATATTTGTTTTTTGCTTTTTTCACACAAAAACAAATATGAACGCTAACTTTGGCCAGTGTTTGTGACTAAGTGGCTACTAAAAAAGACTAAACATACCCCACTTTCAATACCTTGGCTTGTCTACTTTTTCAAATGGTATGCCATTATGGGGGTAATTCTCATTCCTGGGCTACCACACCGTCTCAAAGGTAACATTACCAATCTGGCAAATTTCAATTTGAAAATGTAATGTTCTATATTTGACCCTGTAACTTTCCAAAACAACATAAAACCTGTTAATGGGGGGTGCTGTTGTACTCGTGAGACATCGCTGATTACAAATATGTGCATTTATTTTGCAGTAAAACCTAACAGTATTATGACATTCACAGTTAAAATGTAAGACGGAGGGGGGCGGGGCCTGACAGCCAAGATGGCCGGACGTGTCTTCTGAGGGCTCCTGTATCAGAGGGCACTAAAATGCACAATCTGCCTGATTTAAAACGATCCACGACACAAGCTACCCAGGTATCGAACCAGTGCCACACGAGGAGCAGAATGGTACCAGTCCGGTACCAATCCGCTACGGGAAAGTCCATACCGGCCACGCGGCCTAAGCGGGGTCTGGAGCATGGAGGAGGCGGCCGATCCCCCGGCCCACAGCCCGCATACAAGCGCGGACAGAGCACAGCCCTGCTACCCCCCCCTTTGGACCGGCGGGGGTTATCCCGGCCCGCTTTGGGGACGACAACCCCTTTGCGAGACCAAGCTACTACTAAACGGGACCCACGAGGCCCAAACAAGATGGCGGCAACCAGGCAGTCTGGGACGAAGCGCTCACTATACCAGCCTCCCGGGAACATAGCAGAGTTCTGCGACAGACTTATTGCTCACCTCTGCACAAAGCTCCACACCCAGGGACAGGCATTCAGGCGGGCGAGGAGGGAAGCAGCGGCATGGATCCGCCCGAAGACAAGAAGAAGCATGAGCTGGAATCCTCCTCGGGCCCCCAGAGGGGCGATTAGGGGTCAACGCCGGCACTTCATACGGCAGGAATCGACGCCAAGCCCCACGGACGCCGGCAATTGCTTCCACACAAGCCAGGGCGAGAGCTGCAGACATAGCCAGCCAGAAGGCCACCCGGAGGCAACAAATCCACTGGGCCAGCAGCAGACTTTCCCAAATAAATGGACCCACACCGTCTGCAACGACGTGCACCACCACCGGTTAAGTGCAGCAAGCGTCCGCACACACACACCAGGCGGGGGAGCCCATCACGAGGACTGGCACCGGGCGCAGAACAACCAGGGGAAGATCGGAGACACCATACTGAGACACCTCACTGACTTTCTCCTGAAGCACATACACGGTGTCGGATGAACATACCGCGGACCTGACTCTGACAACCCTCCCAACGCCAAGAAAGACGACTGCAAGTTAACACTGTTATGTTATTGTTTTTACATTAGCTTAGTTGAGCATTATTGATTTTATACATACTGCATAAATGCTTATTCTAAACCAACGCTGCCCCCTAAATATGCTACTGCTAAATATGCAGGTCTATAATGACCATAAATAATTCTAAAGCACTCAGTTTTTTTTTTTTTTTGTTTTTTTTTAATCTTATAGAGGTACACTGCTTAAGTATACAGTTAAAGTCCTGAATTACAGTCAGACCCGACCAGATGGCTACCACCTCTCCAAATAATGTGACCTTGGTCACTCAGAAGCGTTATTTAATCTGCTGTGACATTGTGCAGCCTGGTATGTAATGGGGTGTTTAGTCCACAGCTGTTGGCCACTGGGTGCTCTCACCTGTTTGTTTGCTCTTGTTTTAACTACAGTTCGCTTAGCGCGTTAAAGTAATGTGTATGACAATCTACAAATATAGATACTCATCTTGACGTTTTTATAGTTTAGAAATAAGCGCAGAAAATCTACTGAACTAAGCTGGGAACATATACTACTTAGATCCTTATCGACATGTTTAAACGTGTTTTCCATAAATGATAAAAATGTGCAGGTAACTTTTAATACGTCTTTGTTTAAAAATTTATGTTATAATACGACAATCACTCGCCTGTTACTGCTAAAAACATATGTTATTACGCCATGTTTAACACACTGAATGTCCATCATCTTGACCTTTTTACTTTACTATACACTCTTTCAGTTAAGCTTGTTTATAAAATATAAAATGAGGCCGTTAATCTGCGGAGATATTGCAATTTACCGTGATATGTACAACCTGTATGACCCTTACATGTCTCCCTCTCTTTATTCTGTACCACCATAATCACTTGCCTCAATAAAATAAAGATTGACAAAAAAAAAAAAAAATGTAAGACGGAAATGCAAATTTAAAAAAAAATCTTATTTTCTCACATTTTTTTTACTTTTATTCATAATAAATGATGTTCCATATATGAATAGTTAATGATAGATTAAAGCCCTGTTTCTCCTGAACAAAATGATATATAATAAGTGTGGGTGCATATAATTTGAAAGAGGGGAACTACGGGTGAACAGACATGTAGCGCAAATTCCAGTTTTTGTTTACGTTTTGTTTTGATCAGAACGTGCAATATTGACTCCGTCCTGAAGGGGTTAATATAATGTTATGTTATATGGTAGTAGCTGTTAATTTGTAGCACAATGTTTGAGTTACACATGATACATTCTTGCTCCATTGCCCCATTTTCCCATTTATTAGATTATTATATGTTATATGTTATAACTTGTATACATATGTCTGCGGTTAAGTACATACTTCAAACACGTCATGTGATCCACATGTTTGCATCGATAAGGTTACAGTAACCAAGAAAATGGGTTTTCACTGTTTAAATAAAATATGTCTAGTGAAAATAAATGTATTAAATAGGCAATCTCCGATAAATGTATTGGCGTCTAGATACATTTAATTTATTTAAAGCTTAATGGAGCGGATATTTTTCACAATAAAAGAAAAAACGACAGTTCCGTGTTCGACTCCCATCTCCGAGTTATAAAGCGTGTTTTTATTTCACAGCCAACGCCAGTAAGAGGATACAACATTTCCCTGAGACAGGAAGCGATTTTTCATTTAAAAGAAGCATTTTCCGGCTCTTAGAATGAATGTGGGCATTTCATGAACACTTGGATCAGATTCTGTGCGCTTTGTAACAGGTGCCACAGAACACTAAATAAGTGTTTGCGTCTGAACGGATAAACTGATTGGATATGTGATATGTGTGCTATGATGTAATAGGCAGACGGGCTTTGTGTTCAGTGTGGTTGCCTCTTCCTCTGTATAGGATGTTGGATATAAATGGAGAACTGGCTGTGTGGGGCTTTTTGTTCTAAATCCACATTAATAAGTTCATTCAGACAATCCCTCCATGTGCGCTTACAAAGCTGAAGTGTCCGCACTGCTCACATTTCTGCTAAATATATATCATAGCTTTTCCTTAAAATTTAAATAAACATCATCTCATTTCCAATGGTTAGACCTATCTATGTCTTTTTTCCCCTTATTATGTCTTCTCCTCAAGGAGTTCATAAATGTTGGTGGAAACCAGAGCTTAACAGCAATAAAAGTCACAGTATGAGTGCATTACAGAGGTCCACAGCAAAAAAGCTCACGGTAATCTGCAGTGTATGAGTGTATCAAACAGCTCCACAGTAATGCGCTGTTTATGAGTGTAACACAGTGTATGACAGATTATATATATATATTTATTTTTTAAATATTTTTTTATTTTTTATTTTAAAGGAAATAAATATGAAACCCACCCAGCATAAATGGTTTGACACAGACTAGGGTCTGTACTGGTTATGGTGCTTTGATTGTCCCATTAAGATATAAATCCCAGCACAATTAGAATATAGTCTAAAAAAAAAAAAAAGTATGGCAGTGATTCTATGTTTTGTATGAAGAGAGGGTTTCATGTTCTGGGTATTTCGGCCCCCGTTGTAGGTCTCACTGCCAAGATCTGCACAGAATGCCAGCTGCGTTCCAAGGAGCCTGTCGCTATCCCGCGTTCTGGGGCCCTGTAACATCTGCAATTCTCAACTGTCCAATTGTAAAACCGCCAAAATGACAGCAAGAGGCACAGACACCCATTTGTAGTTTCAGTGAGCTGCTTTCTGTAATTATATTAACTCCTTGAGTGCCTGACTGATGGGAGGTCTGGGTATCATTTATTTGACGGGTACAATACCCTTTGTAATAGCTCCGTTATACTGTCTTTGTTCTTATTATGCTGTTTGCACCATTTTGATAAGTTCTGCTGTTGCCTTTGTAGGTTGTCATGCCAATTTATTTGGGTATGAACTAATTTTCTTTGCCAAACAAATTTTCTTTTTATTTTATGCCCACTGCAAACAGATTTGCCCATACCATCTAATAAATGTACACTTTATACCTGGAAAAGTTTTACAATTTTTTATTCGATTTGCTTTGGTGAGCAACAAATTGTTTTGTGTTTTGGCTTATTTGTCTCTCCATCTGTCCATCTGCCTTCGCCATATAGCGCAGTCAGATGAGGACATTGTGGCTGTGAAACTGTGTATCATTTGCTATAATTTTTTTTTATTTATTGTGTCTAAATTGTCCATTGATAGATAACATCTCCCTTTGTTATTGTCACAGGATTGACTGTTGTGTCCAGGATGCATTAGAGCATGGGTCGTCAATCTGGTCCATACCGCCCACTAGTGGGCGTTTCAGGATTCCAGGTGGGCGGTAGGGATTTTCTAATTTTGAGAGAACGTGCGGGCGGGTGCGAGCAGGCGGTACCCCTGTGACCGGGTACCGCCATCACCATTTGCACCCCTGGCCCGCGGTAGGAAACAGGAGGGTGACTAAAATATTTTGTGTGTGTTTATTTGTGTATGTGTCTTTGTATGTATGTCTTGTGTGTGTGTGTGTGTCTGTCTGTATGTGTCTGTCTGTATGTGTGTGTCTGTATGTCTGTCTGTATATATGTGTCTTTGTATGTATGTGTGTCTGTATGTGTGTGTATGTGTGTCTTATGTATGTGTCTTTGTATGTATGTGTGTGTCTTTGTATGTGTCTTTGTGTGTATGTGTGTATTGTCTTTGTATGTATGTGTTGTGTGTGTATGTGTGTCTTGTGTCTGTCTGTATGTGCCTTTGTATGTATGTCTTATGTGTGTCTATATGCATGTCTGTGTGTGTCTGTATGCATGTCTGTGTGTGTCTGTTTGTATGTATGTGTATTGCGTGTGTGTCTGTATGTGTGCATGTCTGTGTGTGTGTATGTATGTGTGTGCCTGTCTGTATGTATGTATGTGTGTATGTATGTGTGTGTGTGTGTGTGTGTGTGTGTCTGTATGTATGTATGTATGTGTGCCTGTCTGTTATAGTGGGCTATAGTAAGTAATAGTAAGTGGGATACCTAGCTCAGCCTTCCTACCGGGCATTGCTATAAGGAAGGTTAAAAAAAAAAAAAAAGGTGGGTAGGGGAATTGAGGAGGGAAAGAAGAGGAGCTGACGCACAGATGAGAAATCATATTATGCGCAAACAGAGTAGTCGTCTGAATATCACCGAAAGAGGAGACCTTTGTTTCGATCCTTACGAAAGTCGAACCAGATATCAAATATTTAGTCTTGCAGCCTCAAGGGTCTCATTAATCACTAGTAAAGGTATTTTCAATTTACTTTATTGTTTTCTCATTAAACTTTATAAAGTTAAAAACATTATAAACATGCATTAAGTAGAAATAAAAAGATAAATGTACGTACATTTATTTTTTTAAAACACCCTCCTTTCTAAAAAATATTCTGCACTTGCGTGAAAACTGGTGGGCGGTAAGGACATTTTGTCAACCAAAAAGATGCATTAGTGGGCGGTAGGTAGAAAAAGGTTGACTACCACTGCATTAGAGCATTGGTTCCCAACCTTATTTCACTTGAGTAACCCTTGGCAGCCCATTTCCATAAATTGTACCCCTCCCATTAACAAAATGTTTGTAATTAATATATTTGCATTTATTTAACATTTATATGTTTTTCTCTGACCCATCTCCTCTGTTCCTCTGCCCTAGGCTCTCCCTGCTTCTCCTCCGCTCCAGGCTCTCTCTGCTTCACACACCTGCAGATACACACACAGATGCATGCAGGTTACTCTCACACTGACATACATACATGTACAGATGTACAGACACACAAATACAATGATACACACACATACAGATAAAAACACTGACACACATGTACACACATACAGGTACACAGATACATACCATGACACAAAGATACATACACTGACACATATGCAGATACAGTGAAACCCTCTCTGGCCCCGCCCCCTTCTCAGGGGGCAGCTGTGATTGAAAAATGCCCGGGCCAAATTTTTTTTCCCAGTCCGACCCTGAGTACATATATAAGTAAATTTCAGCATTAGTCACAGAATCATTATTAATGCAATAGTAATTGAGCCTTGAACTATATTTTTGTTATATGGGGATATTTTTCAAGGCAAAACAGGTGCTATCCAGTTTCTATGAAACTACAATGTTTTACGTTGCAGTGTTAAGCGGACTGAGACACTGCACCCAGACCACTTCAATGAAATGTAATGGTCTGGGTGCCTACAGTGTCCCTTTAGTGAATATTTTGTAGTATTGCTGTTTTAAATATCAAACCCATTTTTTTATTTTGATGCTCAAAATGTGTTTGTTTATATTCTTCAATATTTCATGTTTTAGGGATTTTTGATAAATCTATTTTGAAATGTAGCTATGCTTACTGATTGAGTAGTGTGTAACAGACAGTTGTATAATAACATCGCTTGGCCTGTTTCTGAGACTCACAGAACACCACTTGTTTTTCTAACACTCTCAGCACCAGGCTGGGAGTCTCGAGGAGTTTATTTAATGCTTGTTGCAGGGGGTCTCATGGAGTTTATCTTCTACTTATGGCCTCCCAGAGTAACCTTTACCTTACATACCTGTCTCTTGCTCTCTCCTAAAAGCAGGGCCAGATTAAGAGCCCAGTGGGCCTGGTGCTCACAATTATGATGGGGCCTAATTAAAGAATCTTATCGACCAAAAACACTAAAACAGTCATACCTCTCAAGTGTCATGCATCTGATGGAGTTGGTGTTAAGAAAACACATACTCTATGCTAAGAAAACACATACTCTATGCTAAACTCTCTCTAATTTACGCTTTCTTCTTTCAAGTAGATCCATACTCCCTAAAAGCAGTGTCCAGTGAAGCAGGAAGTAAATGGGCGGGGTAAAAGGGTGGGCCACTGACTCAAATCACATCACCAGAACTACCAAAAGGTGCGAACATGCCCAAAAAGGGGGCATGTCTGTCCAAAGAAATGGAAGGCCAGCCTGGCATCAGTGTCCCTATATATCACAGTGTCAGTGTCCCCATGTCGCCCAGTCCCCTAGTCTCCCAGTGTCTGTGTCCCTATTTTTCCCCAGAGTCCCCATGTCTTAGTGTGTCCCATGTCACTAGGATACTAGGGGACACTGAGAGACGTGGGGACACAGTGAGACATGGGGACACTGAGACACATGGGAGCACGGAGACACATGGGAGCACGGAGACACATGGGGGCACTGGGAGACATAGGGACACGGAGAGAAATGTGGTCACAGACACTTAGGACACATATACATGGGGACACAGACACTGGGAGACATGGGGACACAGACATTTGGTGAAACTAAGACACTAGGGACACTGAGAGACATGGGAACACAGACACTGGGAGACTAGGGACACTGGGAGACATGGGGACACAGACACTTGGGACACTGGGACACATGTAGACACTGAGACATTTGGAGACACTAGGGACACAGAGACATGGGGACACAGACACTGGGAGAGATAGAGACACTGATACACTGGCTGGGAGACATAGGGACACTGGGAGACATGGGGATACAGACATTTGGGGACACTCTGAGACATGGGGACACAGAGAGACATGGGGACAAAGACACTGGAAGACATAGGGACACTGGGAGACATGGAGACACTGTGTCCCTAGTGTCTCCGTGTCCCAATGTGTCTCCCTATGTATCAAAGCATCCCCTAGTGTCTCATTGTCCCCATGTTTCCCAGTGTCCCCAAGTGTCTCAGTGTCCCCACATCTCCCAGTGTCCCCTAATGTCTCAGTGTCCCCATGTCTCCCTGCTGCCATTCCCCCCATCCTTCACATACCTGAGCTGTAGTCTGTCTCTGCAGGCTGGGAGCTGCGGTCTGTGCTGTGTAGCTGCTCCCCCGCGGATCAGTGAGTGGAGAGAGGCTGTAACTTCCTATCCCTGCCTCTCTCCATACACAGTGACCCCTACTGGCCGGTGCTAGTATTGCAAAGTAATCTCAATTTATACTGAGAAAAATACCGTATTTGCATTTATACTGCCAGTATTACTGCAATACCGTCACGGCCAGGCAGCCTCAAATACTGGCGGTACCTTAAAATACCAGTCAGGAGGCAAGCCTAAGAGTAGTGTGTAAAAAAAAAAAAGGAAAAAACATTTTTTTATTTTTTTTTAATGGGCCTATTCCATGGGCCTGGGCCTGGAGCTGCAGCTCCATCAGCCCCTATGTTAATCCGGCCCTTCCTAAAAGGCAGCACTCTATTCTCCCCTCCAGCTCTGCTTCACTCCACCTTGTTTGATTGCTACCTCCCGTCCTGTTGGGTTTTACGCCCCACCTCCTATAGACGGTAAGCTTGTTTGAGCAGGGCCCTCTTCAACCTATTGTTCCTGTAAGTTTTTGTAATTGTCTAATTTTTTGTTAAATCTCCCCCTTTGGTTTTAAAGCGCTATAGAATATGCTGGTGCTATATAAATACCAGTAATAATAATAATATAAAATAATGACCGCAGGGGTCTCATAGAGTTTATCTTATACTCACGGCAGGGGTTCTCATGGAGTTTTCATAACGGTTGTGGCGAGATGTCTCATGGAGTTTATTTAATGCTTTCAGCAGGGGAAGGGTCTCATGGAGTTGATTTAATGCTTGCAGGGCGAGGTCTCATGGAGTTTAATTAATGCTTGTGGCAGGGATCTCAAGGGGTTTATTTAATTTTGCAGTGGGTGTCTCATGGAGTTTAACACTTAGACTTGCGACAGGGGGTCTCATTGAGTTTATTTAATACTTGTGGTGGGGGTGTCTCATGGAGTTTATTTAATGCTTGCAAAGGGGGTCTCATGGAGGTTGTGCAACATTCACTTTGGGGGTCTCATGAAGTTTATTTAACACTCGTGGTGAGGTGCTCATGGAGTATATTTAACGCTTATGGCGGGGGTATCATGGTCAAGACCTTTACCATATATGATATTTGAATTTTAATCAGAGTTGATATGTATTTTATTTTTGATGTGAAGCTTTTATAAGAGAATCCATGTACGTACATTGTTGTGTCCTTTTATATAAAACACAAGCTGATGTGGTATGATTGATTACAGAGCCAAGCATGTAAATGGTTCAGATGGTATATTATTCCTGGATTTTATCAGATATTATAGGTTTGGAGACATCACAATGGCTGTGTTTGCTCAGTGTCACCGTCTATCTGAGAAATCTGATTCCGTTTCCAAAAGATACTGAGATACTCTAATGTGCAATTAAACTCCAAAGAGATTTAATAATGGCAGAAAATTGGAAAGGAGGTAAGGTCTACGAGATTTAAAAGCTTCCATTAACTGAAAGAATAGGCGAGACAATGGACATTAATTGTGACCTTTCGAAATCCAGACTCCACCAGTTCTGGTTTAATCAACGTGGTGATAAGACAGCAGATATATCCTGAGTGGACTTTGTTGCTATCAGGAACAAGATGGATTGACAGTGTGGGAAACACAGACCCGGGGGGGGGGGGGGGGGGGGGTTAAACACTGCTTTTTTATTTAATTTACAGATAAGACCTGCTGGAACATTGGATCCTAGATAAAAGGAAGTAACATATAGGTGTGCGCGTATACGCCAATATATCTATTTATTTATATGTAGAATATGGTAGCCATTGTTAGTGATCAAAACACTAATTATGGAGTGAAATGCTATAAAATTTCAAGTAATTATGGGCACCGAGGGTGTGTTACTTCTAGCCCACCCTAAATGCAATGTTTGGATACCAACACAATTCAAAAATATCATGAACGTCCAACTATAGCAACGTGGCCAGAACCATGACCACTAGGAGGGTTCCACAGTTAGCTCTAAACACCGTATTACAAGTGTAATAAATAGGTATATGTTAGGGATGACTGCAATATGTATTTTTATGTACATATATTCTTGTATTAATGGCTTCTTTTATATTACCCAAAAATATTAATATGCATGCTGACTTTCTTTATAAAAAGTATACTTATTTTATTCTGTTTATCAATGCAAACAGCAAAACATATGTAAAAACGTAACATGGTACAGCTTAACTGATGTTATAGACAAAGAGATCTTCGATTTAAAGTAAGCATCAGTGGAACTACCGAAGAGCAGAAGAATGTGGTCCTTTGGCTACTATTCTATCTATAGGCATGACTATATTGATGTTAGAGCTTCTAATTAAAGCTTTGTCCATATAAGTACACATATGAAGACCCTTCAACCTCAGTTCTTTCATGCCGCGGTATGGACGCTCAGTGCTCCCCGACCATGTGAAACTAGAGGCAGGAGTCATCCAAGATGGATGATTTGTTACTGGACCCAGAGAAGATACCTGGATCATCAAGGCTTGGCTCAATGAGGCCTCATGGCTGGTTACGGGCAGCGTTCATGCAACCTTCATCACAAAAAATGGATCTGTAAACAGTCAAAAATGTGACAAACTGTGACAGCTTCCTCTCTATTATTTTTTCAATAACATCATTGTCGTCATAAAAAAAGTACAATCCAGTGGACACAATAAAATAAATCAATGTTATCCTACTGAACAAATTAGCTTTTTGTTAGTGTAAAAAATCTTTTGGGACATTGGAGGAAAAGAGAAGTGACCGAGTACTTCATGCATAGCATATCATATGCCTTCTTTATGTCCTCATTCTCCGTTCGCACCTAAACAGATATAACATGTCACCAAAATTCACCCCCTTTATAGAAATTGGGTGTTCACTATGACCCAACACACTGCAAAACAAACCTTTGAAATATTTCCCAATTCCTTTAATCCTTACAGATTACCTGCTCGTTCCAAATCCGAGGAGGAAAACCGTGATGTTATATCAGTCGTATAAACCAAATCCCACTACCTTCAGGCAGACTGCACACCCAAGGATTTCATTTTTTTCGATTCAAAGTTCAATAATCCACAAAATGCTATGGTTTCCTGTTAAGCGAGTATTTATTTTTTTTGGTCTGCCGCAGCACATTTTTCCAACATTATAACATTGAAATTTGGGATGCAGCCAACATGGCTCTATAACGGAAGGCTCTGCACACGTGCGATCAGAGAGAGACAGGTGCGATGCAAAGCGCTAACAAACATTCTCATTAAACAGTTCTGTGCACTCATCGCTTGGCAGGCGTGCAAGACATTCTATTTGTTTTGTTATATTACAGCCACTGCTGCTCAATATCATTTGTTTTTGTGGAAATCATCTGCAAATGAATATAATACTGCAGAGTATTGCAGCACTTGATTTGAAGTGTTTGCATCATCTCAGCTATGTTAAAGGTATAATTTTTTTGTTGCCATAGGCTACAGACTCTCGTTTGCAGTAAAAAAAAAAAAGAGCATTATGATTAACAAAATAAATGTTTATTTATTTAAAATATGAACGTACGATTCTCCTGTTCCACATGTTAAAAAAAAAAAAAAAAACTAGCAAACAGAAAAAAAATGTGAACCAGGATGACGCAAACGAGGTGACAAAGGCCTCCTTGGTAACATATAGCAACCGGCAGCCAATGGCAGGAGCAGCAGGGCCAATCGTGCTGCCATGGCGATGTGATCTCGCTAGGAGGATGCGGATACAATGTGTGCTGCTGGGGAGGGCAGGACAGGCCCCACATGTCACTGGGCTGCATGCTTTCGGCAGAGACATGGCTGTGACAGGCTCCAGGATCTGCAACTGTTTAATATCCGTTTAACACAACATCACAAAAGCAAAAAGGAAATTATTAGCCCCAAACCCTCCTGCACAAAGCCATAGCAAATTCACGTTTAGCATTTCATTCTAACCAGGGAAAAGGCTGATTTATGGGAAGAGTACATGGAGTATTTAATAAAATAAAGATTATCAGACCAGCACAGTAAACCTGAGATCTATGGAGATGTTATTTCTATTTTGTAAAAGCAGTGATAGTGAAAGATGATAATACATCCGGTACACACTATCACAGGAGGCCAGGTGCCGTCTGATAGTATCAGTGTTTATCAGTTCCCTGTGCTCCCTCCCTGGTGCGTTGCATTACAGAGGATGCCGGGATATCACAATGTAACACTGCCTCACCATACAAGAGGAATCCCCACGTCACAGAGGTATTAAATAATGTTGGTGGGAACTTTCCAAATGAACCCAGATAATCTGTCCTTTCCTCCCAAGATCCTGGGAATCTGTCCATCCATCCCAGGATTTACAGATTTGTCCATTCATCCCAAGAATCTATCTATTCATACTAAAACCCTATAACCTGTCCATTCACCCCAAGATCCTGAGAATCTGTCCTTTCATCTAAAGATCCCAAAAATCTGTTCATTCATCCTAAAATCACAAAAATCAGTCCATTCATTTTAAGATCCCGAGACTCTGTACATTCAGTCTAACATCCTGAGACTCTGTACATTTATTCTAAAATCCTGAGACTCTGTACATTCTTTCTAAGATCCTGAGACTCCGTACATTCATTCTAAGATCCTGAGACTCCGTACATTCATTCTAAGATCCTGAGACTCCGTACATTCATTCTAAGATCCTGAGACTCTGCCTATTCATCCTAAGATCCTGAGATTCCGTACATTAATTCTAAGATCCTGAGACTCTGCCCATTCATCCTAAGCTCCTGAGATTCCGTACATTAATTCTAAGATCCTGAGACTCTGTACATCCATTCTAAGATCCTGTGAATCTGCCCATTCATCCTAAGATCCCAAAAATCTGTCCATTCATCCTAAAATCCCCCAAATCAGTCCATTTATCCTAAGATCAAAAAACTCTGTACATTAATTCTAAGAATCTGTTTATTTATCCCAGGATGAATAGAATGTCTTCATTAATTTCAAGATCCCGAGAATTTGTTTATTCATCCTTAGATCTCAAGACACTGTCCATTCATCCCAGATTCCCAAGAATCTGTCCATTCATCCCAAGATCCCCAAAATCTTCCAATTCATCCCATGAATCAGTCCCTTTCTCCTAAGATTCCTATAATCTGTCCATTCATCCTAAAATCTCTATAATCTGTCCATTCATTCCAAGATCCTGTGACTGTCCATTCATCCTAAGATCCGAAGAATCTGTCAATTTATTCAAAGAATCTGTCTATTCAACCTAAGATCTTCAGAATCAGTCCAATCATCCTAAAATCACAATAATCTGTCCATTCATCTTGAGTTCCAGAGAATATATCCATTCATCCCAGGATCTCGAGAATCTGTTTGTTCATCCTAAAATACAGAGAATCTTTCCATTCATCTCGAGAATCTGCCCATTCAGACCAGGATCAGGAGAATATGTTCAATCACTCTAAAATGCAGAGAATCAGTCCATTCATCCAAGGATCCTGAGAATATGTCCATTCATTCTAACAGAGAATCTGTCCATTCATCCCAGGATTGTCACGGTTCTCACCGTGACATCCAGACGAGGTCTCCCCAGAAGTGCCCAACGGGGGATTTGAATCAGTCCACTTTGTGGTTCTAAGCCTGTGTTCCTGCCTCTGAGCCACTTCAGTTCTTGTTTTAGCCTGAAGCTTATCCTCGCCATGTCTCCAGCACTGGTTTCTGGACTTGACCTGTGACTGCTCCTGTCAATTATGGTCCACCTGTAGCTTATTACTAATTAGCCAGATATAAGACACTGCCTCTCCCTGAGGGCAGGATCAGTTCGTTGACTCTGATTCACGTTTTTGGTTCCTGTTTCTGAGTATCCAGATCATGTGTTCTCCAGTTTGTTCCTGGCTCCTGACCTTGGCTCTTCTCATTGTTTTCTCTGACCTCTGGCTTGCCCTGACTTCGGCTTTCCATGACTACTCTTCTGCTTGTCCTTGCCTGTACTGCGACTTGGAGTATATCTCTGGACAGCCCCACGTGCACAGACTCACAGGCCAGGTGGCGTCTAGCCTGATCACCTTGGTCTTTGTTTATTTGCAAGGGTGAGAGTATATCTCTGCATGCCGGACTACACATCAGGTAAGACCGTGACAAGGATAATGAGAATCTGTCCATTCATCCCAAGATCCTGAGAATCTGTTCTATGGGGAATTGTCCCAATAATCTTGACATCCGGAGAATCTGCCCATTCACCGAGATCCAGCCCGAGTATGTTATGTTGGAATTTATGAAGCCTTTGGCACTTAAATATTGCTACTAGGTTGCTACTAGAGTGACCCCTGCAGTAATAGTATGTGTGTTACTAGTTACTACATACCTTCTAATACTATAAATGGATATAGAGAGACATAGTTTTGCCATTACATTAGGTCAAGGAAAGTGTTTATACCAAATATCTCTGACGGTATTTAGGGAGACTGGGCCAGAGAGAGGGTGCTTGGTGATTGATTGTGTGAGCTAACGTGTGAGCTGCCTCCGCGAGACCGTGGGCTCCACAGGCTCAGCTACTGGGAGCTACTTCCACCAGACTTACCTCTCCACAAGCTCAGACAAGCCGTTCCAGCCTTTGAGCAAATGCAAGGATTGCTGCATGCCATAAAGGATTACTGGAGAACGGATACTTTGCTACTTTACAAGTGGACCATATCTCTGAACTATTGGAGGACTACCCATATTAACCTTAAGTATATGTTTCAGCTAATTGTCTGCAATATCATTTATTAATGAACTAATGCTTGCTTACTCAAATCTTCATTGCTACAAGTTACTAATCTCATGAAGGACAACTCCCATCATGCTTATTCACTATGAACTGTTTCTTGCTTTGCAATTACATTCAGTGCTTCAAGTTCCTAATCTCATGAAGGACAACTCCCATCATGCTTATTCACTATGAACTGTTTCTTGCTTTGCAATTACATTCAGTGCTTCAAGTTACTAATGTCACTCATGAAGGACAACTCCCATCATGCGTATTCACTATGAACTGTTTCTTGCTTTGCAAATATTCTCAGCTACTTGATTATTGTTCCTATTGAAGATTATTCTCATGAACTTAAAGAATGTTACTTAATGGATCTCTGAAGAAATACTTAATAATGAACTTTGTGTTGTTGATTACTTGCACTTCTTCTTATTGGATTATTGCCTAAATGCAATTCATTTAAGTTTAACACTTATTAAAACTTCGGTTGAATCAAGTTACCAGTGATTCTCTCTTTTCTTAAAGCTACAGTATTGATACTTAAGGATTCTCCATTTCTTCACTATTGTAATTAGGGAGATTATAAGCTGCAGTTGAGTTCCAATCCAAATCACCCCTAGCAGCGTAACACTAAGTGAGTACTAAATGGGTAATAGTCTGAGTACTAGGTGACTACAGTGAGGGGAAAAAGTATTTGATCCCATGCTGATTTTGAACGTTTGTCCACTGACAAAGAAATTATCAATCTATAATTTTAATGGCAGGTGTATTTTAACAGTGAGACAGAATAACAAAAAGAAAACCAGAAAAACACAGGCCAAAAAAGTTATACATTTATTTGCATGTCAATGAGTGAAATAAGATCCCCTACTAATCAGCAAGATTTCTGGCTCCTAGGCATAGGCGTGCGCACGGGGTGTGCCTGGGCACACCCTAATCCCCATGGCCTGCACTATGTGCCTCCATCCGTGGGCCGGTGAGGGAGATCAAAGATCTCCCTCACCGACCCACAGGCAGTGAGGGAGGCAGGAGAGGACTCGGGGAGCTCTTGCCAGCAACATCATGCCCGCGGCAACGCTCAGATCTCGCTAGAGTTCACTCACCACTGGACCACCAGGGATGGCAGCAGCACGATCCCCCCTCCCTACAAAAGGTAAGAAGGGAGGGGGGGGACGGAACGCTGGCACTCCGACCGAGTACCTCCGCCAATCGATGCTCCTAGCGCTTGCCGAGGACTCCAAGCACTCCAACCGACACCATCAGCACTGCAGACCCCACTACCACCGATGCAGCTGCGCTGGGGTCTCACCGTCTTTCACCCACCCTGGATCCAAGGCCAGGATCCAGCTTCCAGTGGGCAGGCCTCTCTTCTCCTGCGTAGCAGGAACAAGAACAGCTCTTACAAGAGCTTACCCTGGGGAGTATAGTGTGAATATAGCAATCCACAGAGTGTAGTTATGCCATCCCCCAAGCATGAGCCAAGGCTTCAAGAAAGGGCCAAGTAGTTCAGTTTAATAGAAGCAAGCACTCACAATTTATACAATTCCCCAGGCCAGAGGCACACCCCCTGGACCTGATGGTACACAGGCATACAAAGGACACAAACCAATCAAAACAATACAACAATGTCTCCCATTCATTACAGGAAAATCCTCCCTTGTGCCTGTGATATAATTATTGAACACGATGGGCTAACATAATTATCACAGGCAGGAAAATATACAGTTTTACACAATATTCATAACTTTAAAAGTATATATCACATTCACATAAAACTTACATATTATGAACCAGCATACGCAGTATACAAACATATGTCAAAATCATATATAGTTACATAGTTACATAGCTGAAAAGAGACTTGCGTCCATCAAGTTCAGCCTTCCTCACATTTGTTTTTTTTGCTGTTGATCCAAAAGAAGGCACTGTTGGTCCAGTGGTTCAAAAGTTAGGTGGAAGCCCTTTTTGACCGACTGCAAGCATGGCTTGGGTGTGGTAAGCCAATTATCTGCAGGTACAGAAAATATATCTATTCACAACAACAGCAAAAATACACCAAAATACATAATTCCTATCATACTGAACAGAACGCCCACATTCAACCTATCCCCAGATAGCTTGGATCTGAGCGCTCAATATGTCCGAACAGCGCTCAGATTCCACGAACACAGTCAAATCGCCATGGGGTTTAAGTTTAGCAAGGGCTGATATAGAGATTGAGGAGGGACAAAGCAGCCAGTTTAAACTGGTCTGGCAGTGTCCCTGGGACAACGCCCTGCTGGAGAACAATGGGACAGGAAAAGGCACATTCTCCCATGGAATCAAAGGTGCAGAATTGTGCCAGTTCCAATTAAAGGGCCAGAACAGTCTTTTAAACACCAATAAGTCCAAATAGTGGTTTTAACTGGCAAAGTCTCCCAGGGGGCAATAGTCACATGGCAAGAGGCCGGCAATTAGTCCTCTCCAGGCACAAGTGGCGAAGGGCACTTTGTCACAGGGGAAAATAACTAAACGGACCCCCACCCCACACAATACACACAATACACACAAACACATACATCATCCTTACACACACAGCACCCTCACACACACACACTAACAGCACCCTCACACCAACACTAACAGCACCCTCACACTAACAGCACCCTTACACACACACACTAACATCACACACACACATACATCACCCTTACACACACAGCGCCTACACACACACACAGCGCCCACACACACACAGCGCCCTCACACACACACAGCGCCTTCTCACACACACACAGCGCCCACACACACAGCACCTACACACAGCACCCTCACACACACAGCAGTATGTGTGTGTGTGTATGTGTATATATATATATATATATATATATATAAAAATATATATATGTATATATACGCGGCGTGTGTTTGTGCTTTAGGGTGCACACCCTTATACAATAGGCTGCACACGCCTATGCTCCCAGCTGTCTTTTATACAGGTAACAAGCTGAGGTTAGGAGCACTCTCTTAAATGGAGTGCTCCTAATCTCAGCTTGTTACCTGTATAAAAGACACCTGTCCACAGAAGCAATCAATCAATCAGATTCCAAACTCTACACCATGGCCAAGACCAAAGAGCTGTCCTAGGATGTCAGGGACAAGATTGTAGACCTACACAAGGCTGGAATGGGCTACAAGACCATCGCCAAGCAGCTTGGTGAAAATGTGACAACAGCTGCTGCGATTGTTCGCAAATGGAAGAAACATAAAACAACTGTCAGTCTTCTTCGGTCTGGTGCTCCATGCAAGATCTCACCTCGAGGAGTTTCAGTGGTCATGAGAATGGTGAGGAAACAGCCCAGAACTACACAGGAGGATCTTGTTAATGATCTCAAGGCAGCTGGGACCATAGTCACTAATAAAACAATTGGTAACACACTACGCCGTGAAGGACTGAAATCCTGCAGCACCCGTAAGGTCCCCCTGCTCAAGAAAGCACATGTACAGGCCCATCTGAAGTTTGCCAATGAACATCTGAATGATTAAGAGGACAACTGGGTGAAAGTGTGGTGGTCAGATAAGACCAAAATCGAGCTCTTTGGCATCAACTTAACTCGCCGTGTTTGGAGGAGGAGGAATGCTGCCTATGACTCCAAGAACACTATCCCCACCGTCAAACATGGAGGTGGAAACATAATGCTTTGGGGGTGTCAGCGCATCAATGGAACGGGGTCATGTACCATCACATCTTGGGTGAGAACCTCCTCCACTCAGCCAGGGCATTGAAAATGGGTCGTTAATGGGTATTCCAGCATGACAATGACCAAAAACACACAGTCAAGGTAACAAAGGAGTGGCTCAAAAAAAAGCACATTAAGGTCCTGGTGTAGCCTAGCCAGTCTCCAGACCTTAATCCCATAGAAAATCTTTGGAGGGAGCTGAAGGTTCGAGTTGTCAAACGTCAGCCTCGAAACCTTAATGACTTGGAGAGGATCTGCAAAGAGAAGTGGGACAAAATCCCTCCTGAGATGTGTGCAAACCTGGTGGGCAACTACAAGAAACATCTGACTTCTGTGATTGCCCACAAGGGTTTTGCCACCAAGTACAAATTTGAAGGGATCAAATACTTTTACTATTTCCCTCTTTGACATGCAAATCAATTTATAACTTTTTTGACATGTGTTTTTCTTTTTTCTTTTTTTGTTATTCTATTTCTCTCACTGTTAAAATATACCTACCTTTGAAATTATAGACTGATCATTTCTTTGTCAGTGGGCAAACGTTCAAAATCATCAGGGGATGAAATACTTTTTTCCCTCACTGTAATTTGTATCTGGTGGTTATCAGATAGGTACCAGCCAGGTATTAGTTAATATGTGGGTATTAGGACCTAGGTGGGTATTGGGTACTATGTGGGTATTGGTTACTAGATGGGATCTCCTAACAGTTAGAGAAGGTGCAGGATCTCTGTCTACTCCAACACAGATAAAGATTGGTCAATATGTGAAGGCATCCGCTAAGCTTTATCAGTGCTCAACACCAGGGGGTGTGTGGTTACCCTGCACCAGACCCTGATTGACTACTTCCATGCTGAGACTCCTATTTTCAACATCAGGCACACAGTGTCCCGGTCTTCGGACTGCCACCTGTGACATCAACCTTGTCATCTTTCAAGTTTTAATATTTTCTTGAATAGAATTTCCCTAAACTACAAATTTGTTTTACAGTTATAAAGCAAAGTAAAGATTGTACATCACCCCAATCACTGGCAGTAGACATCGAAGGCAATTTATTGCACAATAGAAGTTTATAGACAGACATTTTGCCACAAAGACCAACATAACTCATCCATCTTACAGGATCTTCCACTGTTAACAACTCTTGCTGCACATATAAAGAGAGACACCATCCATGGCTCAATGTGTGCTATGCATGGTCGCCAGGAGTAGCAGGAGCAAGATGGAACTAACGATGGTGACAGTTACAGAACCAACATCTCTGTAGGTATTTTACGGATTAAATGCAAAATCACAGGGTCCAAAGTATTCAATCTGTTACCTACATATCTGTGTCACGACAGTGACCCCTTCACGCAGAGTGCAACCTAACTATAGAACGTATACCGGACCTTAGAACGGCCGGGCTCACGTTAGAGTAGTCAAATGGGATAGCCAGAGGTCAAGGGATAACAGAAGACGGAATAACGACAAACAAGCCAAAGTACAGGGAACCAGAGAGTAGAATAGTCAAATAGAGTAGCCAAAAGTCAAATACCAGGAGAGAATACCAATATTACATAAAGAGCACTATGGGAACCAGCAAGAACCACACTAGGGCGTCTTACTGCTGTCAAGACAGCCCTTTTATAGTGTGGTGTGTTTTGCTTTAAAACCACGCCCCCAAAAGGTCCGGGTGCGTGGTTGCGTCATGATCTTGTCGGCTTCCAGCCGACGGCAGTGGCGCGCATGCGCCGAACTTAGAAATTCCGCTCTGAGTGAGCGGCCGGCGTCAGAGGTGCCGTGCCGCTCAGTGAAGGAGGATGCTGTACTGCGTGGGTCCGAGGATGACAGGTAAGGTATCGTGACAGTACCCCCCCCACAAGGACCGCCCCCAGGGCGGTTAGAACGCCTCCTTTCAAATAAACGAATAAGGCGGGGGGCGTGCACATCAGAAGCGTCCACCCACGAACGATCCTCAGGACCATAACCCTTCCAGTCTAAAAGGTATTGAAGTTTACCCCTAGAAAAACGAGAATCCAAAATAGACCTCACCTCATATTCGTTTTGTCCCTCCACAACTTCAGGAAGAGGAGGAGGGGTATTACGAGTAAACCGATTACAAATTAATGGTTTGAGAAGTGAGACATGGAACGAATTCGGTATTTTCATATTAGAGGGCAAACGAAGACTGTAACAAACAGGGTTGATACGCTTGAGAACCTGAAATGGACCAATGAATCTGGGAGCGAATTTCATAGATGGGACCTTAAGTCTAATGTTACGGGTACTTAACCACACTTTATCCCCGATCATGAACGTGGGAGCAGGTTTCCGATGCCTATCCGCATTGTCTTTGTACACACTAGCCCTTTGAGTCAATATTTGTTTAACCCCTAACCAAGTCTCCCTCATGTTCCTAACGGCGTCATCTACACTTGGCACTCCGGTAGAATGAATGGAACTCGGTAAAGTTGTAGGATTAAACCCATAATTTATAAAAAACGGGCTGTGTAAAGTGGATTCATGGACATGATGATTGTGAGCAAATTCTGCCCATGGTAACAAGTCCGCCCAGTCATCTTGATGAACCGAAGTGAAACAACGGATGTATTGTTCCAGGCATTGGTTCATCCTTTCTGTAACCCCATTAGATTGGGGATGATAAGAAGAGGAAAGGTTAAGGTTGATACCTAACTGTCCACAAAATGATTTCCAGAAACGAGAAATAAATTGAGGCCCTCTATCAGAGACAATATCATGGGGTACCCCATGTAAACGGACCACTTCTCTTATAAATATATACGCCAGTTCAGATGATGTAGGTAATTTATAAAGAGGAACCAAATGAGACATCTTGGAGAATCTGTAAATTATCGTTAATACGACAGTGTAGTTCTTAGAAGGGGGTAGGTCTACTACGAAATCCATAGCAATACTTGACCATGGAGTCTCTGGAATAGGTAAGGGCATGAGGAGTCCTATAGGACGACCCTTAGGCGATTTTGTAGTGGAACAAATATTACAAGCAAGGACAAACTCACGCACATCCTTCTTGTAGGAAGGCCACCAGAACCGTTCCGCCAGCAATGATGTGGTTTTATGTATCCCTTGATGCCCTGCCATTTTGGAGTCATGCATGAGGGATAGTACTCTATTTCGATAGGTTAATGGCACATATAGTTTTCCTTGTGGAACAGTCAAGGTAGTACGATCTTGGAATGTAGAGATCTCCTCTATTAATCCCGATGAGACTTTTGCATAGACAGTTGCTACAATACGATTATGAGGGATTAAAGAGGACATAACTTCATTGGAGGAAGTAACAGGTTCATATTGGCGGGATAGAGCATCAGCCTTAGTATTTTTTGACCCTGGCCTGTATGTAACAACATAATTGAAACGATTGAGGTATAAAGACCAACGTACTTGTCTGTCAGACATTTTCTTGGCTTCACTGAAGTAAGAGAGGTTTTTATGATCTGTAAAAATGGTAACAGGGATGGGTGACCCTTCAAGCAAGTATCGCCATTCTTTAAGGGCAGAAATAATTGCCAACAACTCTCTCTCCCCTATATCGTATCTCTTCTCAGTTTCCGTTAATTTTTTAGAAAAAAACCCACAAGGATGCAATGGTTGATCATCCGAAGGTCTTTGAGATAGTATTGCTCCTATCCCTGACTCGGATGCATCTACTTCCAGTATGAAAGGACGAGAAGGATCAGGGTGTCTTAATACTGGTGCTGAGGAAAAGGCTTCTTTCAATAAATCAAAAGCTCTTTTAGCTTCAGTACACCATTCCCTGTGATTTCTTCCCTTCTTAGTCATAGCAGTAATAGGGGCTGTTATTGAAGAGAATCCTTTTATGAATTTTCTATAGTAATTGGCAAACCCCAAGAAGCGTTGGATTGCTTTAAGTCCAACTGGTAAGGGCCATTGCTGAATGGCTTCTAACTTTTTCGGCTCCATTTGGAAACCCGTACTAGAAATGATATATCCCAGGAAATGCACTTCTTCCTTGTGGAACAAACATTTCTCCAATTTACAATAGAGACCATTCTCTAATAACCTTGAAAGAACCAATCTGACATGTTCATAGTGTTCGTTCATGTTTTTAGAGTAAATCAGGATATCATCCAAATATACGATTACAAACATTTGTAAAAAGTCTCGCAACACATCATTAATGAAGTCCTGAAAGACTGCTGGGGCGTTGCATAAGCCGAAGGGCATAACTCGATACTCATAATGACCATAACGAGTATTAAAAGCAGTCTTCCATTCATGCCCTTCTTTTATTCTGATTAAATTATATGCTCCCCGCAAATCTAGTTTAGAAAAGACAGTAGCTCCTTTTAACCTGTCAAATAGTTCAGTCACTAAGGGAATAGGATAAGCATTACGGATAGTAATCTTATTCAAACCTCTGTAATCAATACAGGGTCTTAAATCCCCTTCTTTCTTAGATACAAAGAAAAACCCAGCACCCGCGGGCGATGAAGATTTAGTGATAAACCCTTTCTTTAAATTCTCGGCAATGTACTCCTCTAATACTTTATTCTCGGCCATCGACAGAGGATAAACCGTACCTCGTGGAGGCATAGTACCAGGCAACAATTCAATAGGACAATCATAGGGACGATGGGGAGGTAATTTTTCTGCCTCTTTAGGTTCAAAGACATCTTTAAGATCAATATATTGGTTGGGTATTTGGGTGGTCAATGGTTCCATAGTAGGTATATTGATTAAGCCTACTGGTTTAATCGGAGTAATGCATTTACTGTGACAAGAATCTCCCCACTTAATGATCTCCTTCTTTTCCCAGTCAATCGACGGATTATGCTGGACTAACCAAGGAAACCCAAGTATTACAGGAAAAATAGGAGATGTTATCTGTTGCAGAATGATAACCTCCCTATGAAGAAGACCTGTAGATAATACTAGAGGAATGGTCTCCTGGGTAATAAGAGGTATCGATAATGGTCTACCATCTATGGCCTCAACGGCCAAGGGTGCCGATCTTTTTTGGAATGGAAGGGTATTTTTCTGCCCGAATGAGAGATCTACAAAATTCTCAGCAGCCCCAGAATCAATTAAAGCAAGGGTGGATATTTTCTTTCCCTCCCATTCTAAAGTAATAGGTAGAAGAAGCCGGAGATCTTTTTTATCATTGAAGGAGGACATACACATAACACCCAAGGCCTGTCCCCCTTGTGAACTTAGGTGCGAGAGTTTTCCGGCCGGTTAGGACAATTCACTCGTGTATGTCCCTTCCTGCCACAATACAAACATAAACCTTCCCTCCTACGGTATTGTCTCTCTGTCTCAGACAATCTTGTAGCCCCTAATTGCATGGGTTCTGGAGGGGTTTCGGACGAGGGATAGGTTAGAGCAAGACGTTCCGGTACTCTCCTAGGTCTCTCTCTGGTATTCTGCCTATACCTAAGACGTTCATCAATATGAGCTAAATATGTTATTAGCTCCTCTAGAGTATCTGGTAAATCTCTTGTGGCCACTTCATCTAGGATTCTATCAGACACTCCATTCAGGAACACATCTACGAATGCTTGTTCGTTCCATCTGACTTCTGCAGCTAAAGTACGGAATTCCAAGGCATAATCTACTAGAGAACGGGTATTTTGTCTTAGACGCAATAAGGATTTGGCAGCGTTAGTCTTTCTGCCTGGGGTATCAAAAGTTCTCCTGAAAGCTGCAACAAAGTTAGTGTAATTAAAGACTATGGGGTTGTCATTCTCCCACAAGGGATTAGCCCAGGTTAAAGCCTTATCTACTAACAGGGTGATAATATACCCAATCTTAGCTCTATCGGTAGGGTAAGCTCTAGGATGGAGTTCAAAATATATGCTTATCTGATTTAGGAACCCCCTGCATCCGTTAGGATCACCCCCATACCTGAGAGGTGCTGTAGCCTGATTGGAAGTGCCTGTAGGTAGCACTTCCATGGGATGTTCTTGGGGTCTCAGACTAGGAGTCTGCTCCTCCGGCTGGAGATAAGCAGTGCGGTTGATTAATGTCTGTACGGCGAGGGCGATCTGGTCCATACGATGGTCCAGCTCCTCAAACCTATTGTCCGCACCAAGCCCAAGAGGGTTAACACCTGCAGGGTCCATGGCCCTAGTGTAATGTCACGACAGTGACCCCTTCACGCAGAGTGCAACCTAACTATAGAACGTATACCGGACCTTAGAATGGCCGGGCTCACGTTAGAGTAGTCAAATGGGATAGCCAGAGGTCAAGGGATAACAGAAGACGGAATAACGATAAACAAGCCAAAGTACAGGGAACCAGAGAGTAGAATAGTCAAATAGAGTAGCCAAAAGTCAAATACCAGGAGAGAATACCAATATTACATAAAGAGCACTATGGGAACCAGCAAGAACCACACTAGGGCGTCTTACTGCTGTCAAGACAGCCCTTTTATAGTGTGGTGTGTTTTGCTTTAAAACCACGCCCCCAAAAGGTCCGGGTGCGTGGTTGCGTCATGATCTTGTCGGCTTCCAGCCGACGGCAGTGGCGCGCATGCGCCGAACTTAGAAATTCCGCTCTGAGTGAGCGGCCGGCGTCAGAGGTGCCGTGCCGCTCAGTGAAGGAGGATGCTGTACTGCGTGGGTCCGAGGATGACAGGTAAGGTATCGTGACAATCTGCCAGTTCCTGGGAGACAAAAGCTACCATGATACCATGAGATTAGCCCCTCTTCAAATTTTAAATGAATTGATTTTGACAAACCAAATGTTTTGGTTTCAGACACACCAAAAATATGAAAAGAAAAGAGGGACAGAGGATTATAGTTTGAACAAGGGACTGTTCTCCTAAGTGTCAATCTGGAGGTATGAAATATTATTTTCTATAAAATGTTATCACATGCAAAACAAAGTGAGAACGTGAATTTCAGCACAGTAAAAACATCCACAAACACTTAAAAACCTAAAAACCTTTTTGTAAAACACTGTAAATTCCAACTGCAACCAAGGATAAATATAACTAGGAGTAGGACACCACTGGATGACAAGGATCCAAATACTACGAACATCAATGATTGAAGCCGGCTGCCATTGGTCAAGCCCAGTAAGTCTAACGCGACACGAAACGCGTTACGCTAGGAGCTTTTTCTTTTCCAGTTTGTAAGCTTTGGAGATGATGCAACCAGAAATAACTTATGAAGTATTCACATCATGAACAGTTTTTTCCCATTCACGTTTTGATGGTTGTTGCTTAGTACAGTGTATTCTTACCCAAATACTGTTTTTTTCTAGCATCTACCTCTTCTATCTGAAACTTGCAGCAGTGTTACCTAGTGAGATGCACACTGAGAACGATCTCTGTGGTCCAAGATGCTTCAGTAAGGCCGATGTAAGTAATTCCTTCTCATATGGGTTCGCTCTCCATAATCTTCCTGCTCACATGTAACAGGCATGCTGTGCCTTGTTGCGAAAAGGTGTCAAGAAAAGAATTCAGCGATGATGTAACTGTTATGGCGTTCCGATAGATATGCTGCTTCAGTTTCTAAATCCAGAGAACTAGTTAGACTGTAATCCATACCTTCTTCTAAAGAGAACAATTAAACAAAAACAGATTTCTAAAAACTTGGAAAAACTTGTAAGAGGCGGTTTATAATAAAGAATATATCTTATAAAAACTAATAGGTTTACTTTAAGAAATATTAAGTACAATCTTTCCCGGAAGAATGCCGGCTAATCACATACACCGTTAGATCTCATCAATCTGTTACTATCCAAGATGAGTTCTCGCACAGTGCGCAGTCGGTATTTGTGGGAATTCTATTTGTGTGCGCAAATATCTTACCGATGGTTGGCCAGCGACACAAGACCTTCCGCAAGGCACATTTTTTTGTCTTACCCTCGTCCCCGGGTCGTCAAGGTGACCCAACTCCAAGGAAGAGAGAATAACAAGTATTTTGCAGATAAGTTTGCGTCTCTGATAGTGAGTGAAACTTTGGCTTGATTCTGAGCTAATTTGAAAATAGAAAACGTAGTTTATAAAATGTATATGGACATGTCAGTCGTGTGTTTCTTTGATGAAAATAGAAATATAAATTGAAAAATAAACCCTACAAGCAATTCACACAGAGTGCCCCTGGTATGATTAACTAAAGGATAAAGAAGCAGGTATCTCAGCCACAGCTGTTATCGAGGAAGAGTAGAATGTGTTTTAACATGAAGAATTGTTTTATAAACTTTACAATAGAGCCCTTAGTTCTTACTTCCAAATTAGACAGCTATAAATCTTTTTTATTATTTATATAGCATCAACGAACTACACAGCGCAGTACAATGTGGATCTAAAATAAAACAAATAAATGGCAAACAGGTTAAAATAAGGAGCTTACAATCTCAGGAAAGTGGGTATAAAACACGAGGCAGGTGATCAATTAAATATATGTAAATATATACAATGTATGGTGGAATCCCAAACACTCTATCCTCACCTACGTTTTGGAATTCAGTTATCGATCCAACACAATTCGCCGTTTTGTGAATAACCCCCATTTATTGTAGTGAGTTTTTAGGTCATAGTAAGGCAGCTGAAACAGTCAAGAACATTTGTCGGCTAAGCCTGGCTATAAAGGGGTTAATATGGTTTATTTTTGTATAGAATATATACAACATGAATTACAATATATATGTGTAAATAAATAGAAAGATTATGTATCACGTATCATGATGCATGCCATGTATATATTAACAATGCTTTCCGCTTTGCATTGTGCATCCCCCTGATCAGATTTTAAGGGGAGGATCATTTTTATTTCACGGTGGAAGATTTAAGAGACAGAACTAGGCGCTGGCGCTTATTTACACAAATTTTACATAATAGCAGGTGTTGCAAGTAGGAACATTCTAATCGAATCTCTAATGTTGAGAAGTGTCAAAGTACCGGTATTTTATGCAGAACTCACATTGCAATAAGACCCCCGGCTTTTCTTTATAACATATGGTGGGATTCACTAAACCAGGAAGTGAAATTGAATCAATTAAATTTTTTGGCAAAAGTAGATAATTAAAATAAATTCTCCAACTCAGTTAATTTCCCAGTCCAGATACCATTTCTCTGGAAATTCACTGTGTAGTGAATGATCTGAAAATTACCGCCAACGCTTAGAGGCGTTTAAGTTGAATGTATCATCATTACAGGAAAGTTCATTTGATTGAAGCCAAAATGCTGTTTCACTTTATTTAAGCAGAACCAAACCATGTGAATCCGCCCACTGCGCACAGAACTTTGTTATTACAAAAACCATGAATTATTGTGAAACCTAACATATTTGTAAAACCTTGGCCAAAAATTCACAATATAATTTATCAACTTTGCAACAATGGTCTAAATACTAACACATTTTCTAGTTGCTTGAATTCACTGTTTAGTGAATAAACCCCTTTAGAACACTTTTATTTGATATTAATTATTTTAAATGTAACTGTACTGATTCTACGATCAAATACATCCAGATATTTAAACTCATTTGAACAAGATGACTGGGGACTTTAAAAACAAATAAAATGTGTTTTTATCCCCAGAACGCTATACATTAATATTTGGTATTTATTCTCCAAATAGTTACATTAAAGACAAACTGGACATACAATCCAGATTATTTAGGTAACAAATACCATTTTGCAGTATTTGCTATGTCTGGCACTCTGAGGGTTAATCTTATGGTTGGGGGGGATATTCTAAAACACACTCACTGTGAACAGAATAAATTATTAAAACAACTTTGATACTTAAAAATAACTTGAAAATACACATGCAACAATTTTATCCCAAAATATCTAAAACCCAAATCATGCCTGCACATATTAACCCTTATATTGCCAGAATGATCACAATTCTAACATTCTCCTAAAATGATGAAATGATTACAGACACAGCAACAATGGCTTTAACCCATGCCCTGCCAAAGCACCATGAATGAAGGTGTCCTTGCTAGTTGGAGATTACAATGCATCCGGATCTGTTCACTGTACCTGTATGGGATCCAGTCAGACTGGTACTTTGAAGTCATGGCTCACATTGGCAGGTGATTGGTCCTCAGTATAAAGTGCCTGTGCCTCTGCAGACCTCTGCCATCTGGTCAGCACCATCCTCTGGACACAGGGGGGGGGCAAGGCTCAGGGAGCAAGGTGAGGGCTCAGCAATGCATTCATCCAATGCAGCATGCTCAGTGCATCTTCCATGACACCATGTTCAGGGCTGAGATCTCCCTCCTGGAGCAGGATCAGCTTTGTCCCCCAGCATCCTCAGCAGAGGGAGCATCCCCAGGGCTCAGCAGGCAGGGTGCATAAGGAGATGCTGCAGAGGATGTGAAGCACTGATGGCGTAACCAGCATCAATCAGCCAGTGATCATTTAATGAGCATTTCTATCCCAGCTTCCCAGCTCCAGCCTCCAGCTCCACATCACAAACTGCCACATCCCCCAGTGATGTCATCTGCCAGTCAGGGGGCTGCCTGCAAAACCTGAGATGGATTTCACCATGCAATTCAACTCCTGCATCTTTCACTACATAATGCTGCTCCTGAATCCATAACTACACCATGCAATGCAGAAATGCAGATCCTGCATCTATAACTATACAATGCAGCTCCTGCATCCATAACTAAACCATGCAGTTCCTGAATCCATAACTTACACCATGCAGCTCCTGCATCCATAACTATACCAGGCAACTCCTGCATCTTTCACTACACATTGCAATGCAACTCCTGCATCCATAACTATACAATGCAACTCGTGCACCCATACCTATACCATGCAATGCAAGTACTGCATCTATAACTACACCAGGCAACTCCTGCATCTTTCACTACACATTGCAATGCAACTCCTGCATCCATAACTATACAATGCAACTACTGCATCCATAACTGCACCATGGAACTCCTGCATCCATAACTGCACCATGCAGCTTCTGCATCCTGCATTACATCATGCAACTCCTGCATCCGTCACTAAGCCACCAAACTCCTGCATCCAAACTAAACCATGCAACTCCTGTATTCTTCAATACACCATGCTACTCCTGCTTCCATTACTACAAGAAACTACTACATTCTTCACTGCACAATGCAACTCTTGCATCCATAACTACACCATGCAACTCCTGCATCCATAACTACAGCATGCAGCTCCTGCATCCATAACTGTACCATGCAACTACTACATCCTTTATTGCACCATGCAACTCTTGCATCCATAACTACACCATGAAATTACTATATCCTAACTACACCATCCAACTCCTGCATCCTTCATTACACCATGCAGCTCCTGCATCCATAACTACACCATGCAACTACTGCTTCTATAACTACACCATGCACCTCCTGCAGTCATAAATACACCTTGCAACTCCTGCATCCATAACTGCAACATGCAACTTCTGTATCCATAAATATGCCATGCAACCCCTGCATACATCCCTACATCATGCAATGCAACCCCACAGTTTTAATGCAATGCAACTGCTGCATCTACACCATGCACCTCCTGCATCCATCACAACACCATGCAATGCAACTCTTCACTTGTAATGCAACGCAGCTTAGGTATCCATCATTAAACAATGCAACTCCTCCATCCTTCACTATATAATACTATACAACTCCTGAATCCTTCACATTTTGCATTGTATCCCGCAAAGCAGCAACCTTTATGAAAATGAATTTTAACTGTTTCAATGCTGGATTACTGCACAGTTATATGATAATCAGCTGTATCCCATGCTCCCATGAAGTACATTGCAATATAATCGTACATCTCCAATATCCGTGACGCTATTCGGCATGCCACAATGCAGGTAAAAGGTTTATGTTGCCATGGAAACAAGACACTAAACCTCCTTATTAGCATTATGAGTGTTAGCAGCAATCAATACCAAAACCATACAAACAGAATATAGGGCTCGTACTGAAAGAGGAACTATCGTGAAAAATGACCGTTTGATACATAACCATATATATTAATATATGACACCTTGTAACACTGTAATACGTCATAGTATATATTAATAAATTACACCTTATAACGCTTTAATAGGTCATAGTATATATTAATAAATTACACCATGTAACACTGTAATATGTCATAGTATATATTATTAAATTACACCTTATAACGCTGTAATACGTCATAGTATATATTAATAAATGACACCTTGTAACTCTTTAATACGTCATAGTATATATTAATAAATTACACCTTATAACGCTTTAATAGGTCATAGTATATATTAATAAATTACACCATGTAACACTGTAATACGTCATAGTATATATTAATAAATTACACCTTATAACGCTTTAATAGGTCATAGTATATATTAATAAATTACACCATGTAACACTGTAATACGTCATAGTATATATTAATAAATTACACCTTATAACGCTTTAATAGGTCATAGTATATGTTAATATATGACCTTGTAACACTGTAATACGTCATAGTATATATTAATAAATGACACCTTGTAACGCTGTAATATGTCACAGTATATATTAATATATGACACCTTGTAACAATGTAATACAAGCATGTCAAACTCAAGTGTGGCACATAAACAAGGTTTAAGTTTATGTCGGCAGCACACACACACACATACTCACTGACAGACACACACACTGACAGACAGACGCACACACACACTGACAGACACACACAAAGAGACACACACATACTCAGACAGACACACTGACAGACACACACACATACAGACACACACACATACTTGCTGACAGGCACACACACTCACTGACACAGACACACACATACTTGCTGACAGACACACAAACACTCACTGACACAGACACACACACATACTTGCTGACAGACACACACACACACACTCACTGACAGACACACACATACTTGCTGACAGACACACACACACTCACTGACTGACAGACAGACAGACATACACACTGACACACACACACACATACTCACTGACAGACACACACATACAGACACACATACTCACTGACAGACACACACACTCACTGACAGACCCACACACACATATTTGCTGACAGACACACATACTTGCTGACAGACACACACATACTCACTGACAGACACACACACATACACACACACATACTCACTGACAGACAGACACACACATACTTGCTGACAGACACACACAGATACACACACACAGACACACATACTTGCTGACAGACACACACACATACTTGCTGACAGACACACACACACATACTCACTGACAGACACATACTCACTGACAGACACACTCACTGACTGACTGACAGACACACACACTGACAGAGACACACACATACTCACTGACAGACACACACTCACTGACTGACTGACACACACACTGACAGACACACACACATACTTGCTGACAGACACTTACACACACATACTTTTCATTATTGCTCCTTAACTTATGGAGCCGATGGGGGGCATCTCCCTGGGGTCCTTCCTGCTCCTCACTGCTCCCTCGATTTAGTGATGCTGGGTGCCGGAATATGACGTCGGCGCGTGGGAGGGAGCAGTGAGGAGCAGGAACACTGAGCTCCCTCGCTGGCCCTCCTCCCCGGCCGGGTAAATGTTAGCAGAGTAGGCACCAGCAATATGGGGAATGCAGGTGCCTACTCTGCTATAACACTGAGCATGCACTCGCGACTCGCCGGGCCGCACAGTGACCATGCTGTAAATTACCAATCATTTAAAAAACATGAAATTCACTTTAAACTTACTTTTGATTTTTGACAAATCACACTTTAGTGAATAATCATGTTTAATGTATATTCAAATTAAAGTGTGCCGTCTTATTTATGTAAAGAAAACAATATATACAAAATATAGATTGCGCCAATATAAAGTCCAATTAGTCCACAACTGATGGAGTCTGTTCGCAACTGGTAACCGTCTAGACTTGGTGGTGGGAGTATATGAAACAAAAGCAGAAAATAACTAGTGATGTTGCAGAGCATATGGAACTAGGTGCAGGACATACAACAATAATGTATAAGGTATATCACTCACATTTGAGAGAGCTAATAGACCTGCTCAGTTGAGCAGCATGCAGTGGTACAATCTCCAATGATGGATATGTAGATCTGGGGGCTGTTCCCTCAATGTGTGGTTTGATATATAAAAGATTAAAATGGCAAACTATAGTGCTCATTTTCACTCATATGTGGTGGAGCAGTAGATCCAGCTCAGATGTTACCGCTTGGGTGGTATAATCCCCACCAGAAATATAATGTAAAGTAGATTCTCCAAGGAGTAGTGTCCAAAGTTTCCTTATTCTGTATGTTTTTTAGTGCCAGGAACAGGAGAAGATAAAAAAAATAATAATAAAAGCAACTAAAAGCATAAAAAGCATAATAAATAGACAAACACAACTAGTAGTAAATGCCAAATATACTTTAACCCTTTAACTCCTTAAGGACCAAACTTCTGGAATAAAAGGGAATCATGACATGTCACACATGTCGTGTGTTCTTAAGGGGTTAAACCAAAAGTTAAAATAAACAGCACATCGCAACTGGGGGGGGGGGGGGGGGGGCTATTTTCATGTGAAGATCACTCAAGCAATTGTGGACTAGTAAATTTATATTGGCACAAGCTATATTTTGTATATATTGTTTTCTCTATATCTTTCAGTAAAGGGTTGAGGGTAACCCTTACTATTAGTTTTTGCTGCCTGCTATCATATCTATACTCAGTTGACACTCTAGTGCTTATCCTATCTTTGTATTTTTTAAATCTTATTTGTGTTTTCTTCAGATATTGTTCCGAGGTACCTTCAACACTAAGAGGCTTATTCAATAAAGTCTGAATGTGCCCTGCATGAGCAAAATAAAATAAGAACTCCAGATTTGATGAAGATTTACCATTCACATATTTACAACAGACTGAACACATGTCGTTCTGTATCATCTGGTGTCTGCCTTAAAAGGACACTATAGGCACCCAGACCACACCAGTGATGTAAACTACCGGTATTGCAGTTTTTGAGAAACTGCAATGATTACTTTGCAGTACTAAGACTATCTCCAGTGGCTGTCTATCAGGCAGCCACTAGAGATACTTCTAGGATTGTAAGGGACTCTGAGTCCCTTAAACGAAGCTGGATGTCCTCACACACTACATGAGGACATCCAGGGTCAGTGAAAACTCCATAGGAAAGCAACGCTTTCCTATGGGGAGGGCCAAATGAGCATGCCGCGCATTCACATTAGGTCCCCCTGTCGGAGGAGATGGTGCACTGACCCAGTGACATCTGTGCTGGAATTGGTTAAGTGACTAAAGGTCTTTTTTAACCCCATTTTATGTCGGGGGTGGGGGTGCATGGGACGGGGTGCCAGAGTTCTGATTTGTATTCCTAACACTATAAAATCTTTTTAAAATCAATACAATTCACAGAGAATCCCAAACAAAACATATCGAAACATTTGCAATACTAAAAGAAAGTGGTGATAAAAGTGCTAAAAAGGGAAAAATACAGAGAAACAAACACCACTCCTAAATGAAAGAGTCACATATTTTTTTATATATATATATATACAGTGATATATATACACTATATATCAGTTAGCCACATAAAGTTTGTGCTGCAGGGGGATTAGTAAGATATGTACAAATGATTTTTATCTGTTTGATTCACCTAATAGGCGCCCGGGCAGTGTGTAGGAGTGTTTCGTTGCCGGGTGGATTGTTTACATTACGGGTTACCCCGGCAACGGCACAATGACGCGTACACGCTACTTCCGGTTTCGGCATGTTCGCACATGCGCACACGGAAGTGAGAGACGCCGGGCGCCTGAATACACAGGTGGTAAGTGTTTTTAATTTGTCTTAGAAGTCTGTTTAGCTATATATAAGTGGCTTTTTGTATATGTAATAGTTTTGTGAGCTGAGTTGGTCCTGATGAAAGCCACTGATGTGGCTGAAACGTCGACAAAGATGACAGCAACTATATTTTAATAATATGGAATAAAGAAGAAGTGTTTTAATCCTAACAACAGACCGTGAGTGCAAGCCTTTATTTTTGAGATTATTTTATATGTTTTTGGCTATGGCTAAGATGCACCCGGCATTTTTTGACAATCTATGAGTGTGTGTGCTGGGTACAACTGGATACTATATATACAGTGGTATATTATTACTATATTTTTGTGTATATTTTTTACAATAATACACTATTATCATTTTTATTTTTCTATTTGACTTTTTTTTCTTTGAATTCTTTATTTCCGTGTTTGGTTTGCGATCATAAATGAAATTTATTTGCAAAAATAACGTCAGGAAAATACACTGGGTTTGTCCATACATAGGAAAATATAAATTTGCTAGACATATTTGAGTAATGCATGAGAGTTAAAGCACATTTCTCTGTTATATAAGTGTGGTTACCAACCCGGGGTTAGCTAGGGATGACTGTGTGAAAGGGCATTAACCGTGTTCTCTATGCACCTGGGATACACCAGGCTGGGTTTTACCCGGCTAGTCAGGTGGGATTAAGTAAGGTGGGATTAAGGTATTGAAAGTTTGGCTGGTTGTGAAATTTGCTGAAACATGTGGGAGCTTAGGATACCGGTATCTATTGTACTTTCATGCTTGAGTCGGGAGAGTGAGTATATATATATATATATATATGCCCCTATATATATAAGGATTCCCCCCTCCCTGGACAAAGGTAAGGCTCAGGGAGAGGGCAACACATTATTTACCTTTTTTTTTCACCCACTACACGCTTCATCATCCCCTACACCTCTTCATCACCCCCTGCACCCCTTCATCACCCCCTACACCTCTTCATCACCCCCTACACCCTTCATCACCCCCTGCACACCTTCATCGCCCCCTACACCCCTTCATCACCCCCTATACCCTTAATCACCCCCTGCACCTCTTCATCACCCCCTGCACCTCTTCATCACCCCCTACACCCTTCATCACCCCCTGCACCCCTTCTTCACCCCCTACACCCTTCATCACCCCCTACAACCCTTCTGTGACGGTCCCCCCGAGTGAGGAGGGGTATTTACCATCAGAGATGTCCTTTCCCCCTAGTCTGAGTAGTGCTGCAGTATTCTCCAGTCGATATCCAAGCAGACCATGAATCCAATATCTCTGTAGAGCTCTTATAAGAGCTAGTGGTTATAGCAGTATAGCTGTTCGCTACAATCACGAGACAAGGCTGCGTGTTGAGGGTTAAGTGAACTAGTTTTAATGGTAGCCACACTGGCCTTTTATGTAATTCCCCATGCAAGGGGCACTCCCACGTGGACCTTGTGGGGGACTACAAGATAAAATTGCAGATCAATAACAACAGGGTTATAATGTATGACACTCACATACATAGCATACCAAGTGTTCGGTACATTATTCGATATACGAACCAGCTGGGGCAAATCTGTTCAGTTGGATTCGTATACCGATCAAGGCAAAGCAAAAAGTAACCTCCAAGAACTTTACACCTTCATCACCCCTACACCATTTATAACCCCCTACACCCCTTCATCACCCCCTGCACTTATTCATCATCCCCTACACCCTTCATCACCCCCTACAACTCTCCATCACTCCCTACACCATTTATCATCCCCTACACCCCTTCATCACCCCCTGCACTTATTCATCAACCCCTACACCCTTCATCACCCCCTGCACCCCTTCATCACCCCCTACACCCTTCATCACCCCCTACAACCCTTCTGTGACGGTCCCCCCGAGTGAGGAGGGGTATTTACCGTCAGAGATGTCCTTTCCCCGTAGTCTGAGTAGTGCTGCAGTATTCTCCAGTCGATATCCAAGCAGACCATGAATCCAATATCTCTGTAGAGCTCTTATAAGAGCTAGTGGTTATAGCAGTATAGCTGTTCGCTACAATCACGAGACAAGGCTGCGTGTTGAGGGTTAAGTGAACTGGTTTTCATGGTAGCCACACTGGCCTTTTATGTAATTCCCCATGCAAGGGGCACTCCCACGTGGACCTTGTGGGGGACTACAAGATAAAATTACAGACCAATAACAACAGGGTTATAATGTATGACACTCACATACATAGCATACCAAGTGTTCGGTACATTATTCGATATACGAACCAGCTGGGGCAAATCTGTTCAGTTGGATTCGTATACGAGATCTTTACACCTTCATCTCCAAGAACTTTACACCTTCATCACCCCCTACACCATTTATAACCCCCTACACCCCTTCATCACCCCCTGCACTTATTCATCATCCCCTACACCCTTCATCACCCCCTACAACTCTTCATCACCCCCTACACCATTTATCACCCCTACACCCCTTCATCACCCCCTGCACTTATTCATCATCCCCTACACCCTTCATCACCCCCTACAACTCTCCATCACCCCCTACACCATTTATCACCCCCTACACCCCTTCATCACCCCCTACACCCTTCATCACCCCCTATACCCCTGTTTCACACCCTGTATCACCGCCAACACCCCTTCATTACCCCCTACATCCTTCATCACCCCCTACACCCTTCATCACCCCTACACCCCTGTATCACCTCTACACCCCTGCATCACCTCTACACCCCTGCATCACCCCCAACACCCCTTCATTATCCCTACATCCTTTATCACATCCTACACCCTTTTACCACCCCTACACTCCTGCATCACCCCCTACACCCTTCATTACCCCTTACACCATTCATCACCCCCTACACCCCTGCATCACCCCTACACCCTTGCATCACCTCTACACCCCTGCATCACCCCCTTCATCACCCCCTACACCCACTACAACCTTTATCACCCCCTACACCCACTACAACCCCTATTACCTCCTACACATACTACAACCCCTATTACTCCCAACACATACTAAAACCCCTATCACCCCCTACACATACTACAACCCCTATTACCTCCTACACATACTACAACCCCTATTACTCCCTACACATACTAAAACCCCTATCACCCCCTACACATACTACAACCCCTATTACTCACTACAACCCCTATCACCCCCTACACCCACTACAACCCCTATTACTTCCTACACATACTACAACCCCTATTACTTCCTACACATACTACAACCCCTATTACTCCCTACACATACTATAACCCCTATTACTCCCTACACATACTGAAACCCCTATCACCCCCTACACATACTACAACCCCTATTACTTCCTACACATACTACAACCCCTATTACTGCCTACACATACTAAAACCCCTATCACCCCCTACACATACTACAACCCCTATTACTCACTACAACCCCTATCACCCCCTACACCAACTAGAGCCCCTATACACTCTGCACTCACTACAACCCCTTATACTCCCTATACCAACAAGAGCCCCTATAATCCTCTGCACCCATTACAACCCCTACACCCACTACAAGCCCTTGTACCCATTACAGCAACTGCACTAACTACAACCTCTATACCGCCTTCACAGACTACAGCCCCTGTTACCCCCTGCATTCACTGCAGCCCCTATTAACCCTTGCATATACCAAAGCTCCTATTACCCCCTGTAGCCTGCATTGTTCTCTGCACCCATTACAGCCCCTATACCTCCCCTGAACACTTAATGGCTTTTATTACCCCCTGCCTCCACTATTGCCCTCATTACCTCTTTTCTGCACTATAGCCCCTATAATCACTACATGCCCCTGTTTTCACGAACACTGACCTTCCACACATGCAAACCTGGGTTAACACACTAAATACATGCTAATTTGGTCTTGCATTTACACACATACAGACCCTCAATAAATATGCCCTTGCATACACACACTGATGTAACTTGTATTTCCGAATCTATAGTGTCACTGGCACCCCCTTTGCACCCTTCAAAAAGGTAAGAAACATCCCTTTATTCCAATTCAGCCGGCGCTGGCTCAGCCCATGCTCTGCCCCCTTGGCTGAGATAATCAGAATTGACGATCTCAGCATTTCCAATGCTTTCTCATAGGAAAGTATTGGAAGCTAATGCGAACACACGGCAAAACGCTGCTAACGCCAATTCGCATCTACTCATAGAGATGTATTGAATCAATCCCCATCTCTGTTGGGAAAGTTCAGCGCATCCATGCAGAGCATGGAGACACTGAACATCAGTGCTGCTCATTGCATATCACTGACCAAGGAAGCACCTCTCGTAGCTTTCTGAGTGACAGCCACTGGAGGTGTCCCTAGTCAGCAATGTAAGCACTGCCTTTTCTCTGAAAAGGCTGGGTTTACATTAAAATGCCTGCAGGGGCTGGCTATACACACCAGAACACCTACATTAAGCTGTAGTTGTTCTGGCGACTATAATGTCCCTTTAAGGTGGCTTGTAACCTTTAGCACATGGTTAGTAAGTCAAGACCTACAATTTGGATGCCTGCATGCCTCATTCAGAGACATTGCCATTTTTCACAAATACTCCCTTATACATACTGCCATGCTACACACACGCATAAATACTACCCTATTTAAAAAAAAAACTAAACAAAAAACATGTATTTAAACATACTCTGAATCCACGGATCCTGATACTACACACAAAATATAGATATATTAACTTACAGCAGGGCTCACAGTGAATATTCACACAGAAGCATACATTCACTTTACATGCACATATAATCAAATACACGGGACATCTACACCATCATGTATACCAGCATATATATTGGTCTGCAAGGGGCCCAGGTCCTAATTTTGCCGGGGGCCTGAGGCACTGTCAGTCCGTCCCTGGGAGTGTTATATTCTTTTAGTGATTCATATCTATAATTTCTAAAAGCAAAGTGTTGTTTTCCCAAAGCTAGCCGGATAGGAGGCATGTGTGGGTGTGGTGGGTGTGGGTGTAAAATGGGTGTGGCATTTAGGTTAGGGGTTTGGGTGGGGTTGTATAAATAACGGACATTTTGTCCCTTTCACCTCAGCCATCTTAAAGATAACGGCAAGGTGACAATTTCTCCCCTGTTTCCTATCATTTATTGTTGCTTTTGCTTACCCCACGGCCAGGAGCATGGATATAGACGGAATCCTTGCTGCTCTCCGGGCTGAGGCCCTCCAGGACGGTGGCCGGCACCTGCAGGCCCAGCTGGTAAGGCTGCAGGGTGCCTCCTTGGTAGCTGCTCCCTCTGTCGGCAGCCAGGGTACTCCGCGCCGCTGGGCGCGTCCCCCTACCCGTTACAGCCCCTCGCGGGAGGGTCGGGTGAGGTCTAGGAGCAGGAGCCCCGTTGCCGGCCCGCACGCCAGGTCCCCCGCGGCCGCGGGCGGCAGCGAGTTATTGCAGTCTGTCGCCTCCTCCCCGAGGCGGTCTAGGACTACCCGTGCGGCTGCCGCTTCTCGAGGAGGTGATGGCCGTCCCGTGCCGGTTCCTGCTCCTGTGATCTCGTGGGCCTCCAGGAGGGCGGCCGCGAGATCACTTTCCAGCACATCGTGGGCGGTGACCCGGGCACCTGACAGGCGCTCGGCTCATGGCGGATCTCAGGCGGAGCGCGAGCAAGTTAGGTCGGCAGCCGGCCCTTCTTCAGGAGTGGTGAGTAGGCCGCGAGGCGGCAGGGCAACCAGTAGGGGGTTGGGGGGTTCGGGGGGTCGGGGCATAGAGCCAGGTCCGGCTAATCGTGCACACAGCCCCCCCCCTTCTCATCCTCCCCGCTCTGTCTCCCCTGGCCCGGCCACTACCACACTCCCATCAACCTCATCCATCCAGCAGGCACTCCCATCAACCTCATCCGGCCAGCATGCACTCCCATCAACCTCATCCGGCCAGCATGCACTTCCATCAACCTCATCCGTCCATCCTGCACTCCCATCAACCTCAGCCGCCCATCAAGCACTCCCAACACTCTCTCCTGCCCATCCTACCCCCCTTGGACCCCTTCCTATGGGTCTGATGCCCTCGGCATCTGCCCCACCGTTAACTACGGCCCATGCTGCCCCCTCTGATACTACACACAAAATATAGATATATTAACTTACAGCAGGGCTCACAGTGAATATTCACACAGAAGCATACATTCACTTTACATGCCATGCCAGATTTACACACGGTTTTTACCACTTCTGCGGGTCCCCAATTACCTGGGATGGGTGGGCAGGGTTCCTTTTCACCTGTCCTGTCTTCACAGGTCACCCCTGGTCGGCTGACAAGTCGGTTCCCTGATGCTGTGACTGGTGCAGTGCTTCCTGCGGTCGCAGTTCCCTTGGGGCCGTTGCAGCCTGGTGGGCATGTTGAAGTCCCGCTGCTACCTTCCAATTCAGCTCCTGCAGGTGAGTACTCCGGTATAACGGGGTCGGGTTTGGGGGGCGCTGGCGCAAGGGAAGTGCAAGAATGGGGTTCTGTACTCCAGGCTATGAAGCAGGTTTTGCTAACCCTTGAGCGGGGATCTCGCCCCGGGGCCTCCCCCCCGGTGGCTTTAGATAACCAACTTCGGGCGGGTTGGGCAGGTTCCGCAGGGTCTGATCCTTCAGCAGTCGCGGCGTCAATTCCCGCTAATATGACACAGGCCCCCAGCCCCTCAACCTCGGCGTTACTGACGGTGACGCCGGAGACTACAGGGGGCACGGCCGGGGACGCCGCTGCTCTCTCGGGTTTGGGGGTTGCTCCGGCTGCGCACGGTGCGGCGTACATGTGCTGGTCAGGTCCTCTGGGCCTCCATCTAACGCCGGAATTGCGCGCGAAAATAGACAAGGGGGAATTTGTTGAAGTTTTTTCTCTCCTCCCTATGGAAGATCTTCCCCGGGTGGACGCGGACGCTAAAGAATCCGAAAAGGACAAAGAAAAGTTTCGGTATCGGAAGATTCCGAAAACTTTCGGAAACTGGATCCGAGCTTTTTCGATCCTAGCCAGCGTGATAGGTGAGAAGACTCCCACCAAATGTTCTTCCCTATTTTGCTACCAGGACGTGATATGGAACGCTTGTCGGGTGTACGGCGGGTTAGGGTGGTGGCGGTATGATGAGCAGTTCCGCCAACGTTTAGCGGTTCGGCCTTCCATGGGCTGGGATCAAATGGACATTGGCTTGTGGTTAGCTATCATGACCCGCCCAGCCTCACATCAGGGGGGCCTGTCGTCCTTTCTTGGGGGGGCCAGCGCGGGTTCTTCAACTGCAGCGTCGGCCGGTCAGTGTAAAACAGGCTGCTTCAAAATGCTTCAAACGAGCCAAAACTGGCGACAAAGGGGATTCCGTGGGCGCTAAGGGCGAAGACGCCGGTGGACGTCGACGCGATGCGCCCATGGCTAAATCGTTATAAGAATAAGAAGGCGGCTGCCTTATTACTGGAGGGATTTGGGCAGGGGTTTTGGATCCCTCACCGGCCTCGGCAGGTCTCCGGTTTTTGCAGAAACCTGAGATCTGTTTCTGAATATCCGGGGGTGGTCAGGGAAAAACTGGCGAAGGAAGTAGCGCTGGGCCGCATGGCGGGCCCATTTCGGGAATCGCCACTCCCCGATCTAAGGGTTTCACCGTTAGGCGTGGTGCCCAAACGGGAACCGGGAAAGTTCCGGCTGATTCATCATCTATCGCACCCTCATGGGTGCTCGGTAAACGATGACATTGCAGCTGAATTATGCCGCGTTTCCTATGCGTCCTTTGACGCTGCTGTGGGCATAGTAAGGGCCGCTGGCCCCGGAGCACTCATGGCAAAAACTGATATCGAGTCTGCTTTTCGCCTCCTACCGGTTCACCCAGGGTGCCATCATCTCTTGGGTTGTGCATTTGAAGGTCATTATTACGTGGATATGTGTCTCCCGATGGGTTGTGCAATATCCTGTTTTTATTTTGAATGTTTCAGCTCTTTTCTGGAATGGGTAGTGAGAATGGAGTCCGGTTACGACTCCCTGCTTCACTACTTAGATGACTTTCTGTGTGTGGGCCCCGCGCATTCCCCGATATGCACCCGGATCTTACAAGCAGTGTCGGATGTGGCCTGTAAGTTCGGAGTGCCGCTGGCACCAGACAAAACGATTGGCCCTTCCACGTGCTTGTGCTTTCTCGGGATCGAGATTGATTCGGTCGTTGGGGAATGTCGGCTTCCGTTGGACAAGTTGGCTGATCTACGTGGGGTGGTCCAGGAGGCGAGCTCCTTGCGGAAGATCACGCTGCAACGACTTCAATCCTTGTTGGGCAAATTAAACTTTGCCTGTCGGATTATGCCCAGGGCAGAGTATTTAACCGACGCCTGGCGGCCGCCACGTCTGGGATACTGAAGCCGTTCCACTTCGTCCGCTTGACCAAATCGCTCAGGGAGGATTTAGCGGTTTGGGCGGTTTTTCTGGAAGAGTACAATAGTAGGTCTTACTGGCAGCAGCCCGAGGTAGCGAACTCAGTGCTGCACCTGTTTACGGATGCCGCTGGTTCGTCGGGTTTTGGAGCTATCATGGGTAAACAATGGAACCTTGGCCAAGATCGTGGTTCGACTCGGGCCTGACCAAGAACATGGCGTTCTTGGAGCTTTTTCCCATTGTGGTGGCTCTCCATCTTTGGGGGCCGGAGATCAAGGACAGGCGTGTCGTGTTCCACTGTGACAATTTGGGCGTTGTCCAGGCCATTAATCGGTTGACAGCCTCCTCTCCTCCGGTGGTCAGGCTCCTGCGGAGCTTGGTACTGCGTTGCCTGTCTTTGAACGTTACATGTCGCGCTGTGCATATTCCTGGTGTAGAGAATACCACGGCTGACGCTCTTTCTCGTTTCCAATGGCAGGTGTTTCGTTTGGTCGCGCCCGAAGCAGATACGAAGGGCCTTCCCTGTCCCAGAGAGCTATGGTCCCTTGGCCTGAGCGAATAAGGGAATGGATTCAGTCTTCAGTGTCAGAAGCTACTTGGGCCCGGTACGGTAAGGCATGGGGGGACTGGGTCGCTCTGGAACAGGACCAGGGTGGGTTTTCTTCAACTGCGGAGAGGGTTCAAGGGGTTTTACGGTTGCTCTGGTTTTGGGAGGCTAGTGGTTGTTCCCCAGCCACGGTATCGGGGAAGCTGTCAGGTCTGAGCTTCTGGTTCAACCTGACTCAAGTGCCGGATGTTACCAAAGACTGCATGGTCCGGCTTGCAATGCGTGGCTGGCGTAGAGGTCCGCAGCCTCGGGATTCCAGGAGACCGGTTTCTGGTGCACTGCTACTTGGTATCGCGTCGGTCTTATCCAGGGTCTGTTTGTCCGATTTCGAAGCGCGTTTGTTTCGGGTGGCTTTCTCTTTCGCCTTCTTTGGTGCTCTGTGGATTGGGGAGCTTGTGAGCCCTAGCAAACGGATTCCAGGCGGCTTGTTGTTCAATGATGTGTCTGTCGTGGACGATACGGTGCGTTTTTTGGTGTGAAAGTCGAAAACTGACATTTTTGGTAGGGGGGCATGGGTTTCCCTCCGCGCCATTCCCGGTTCGGCCATCTGTCCCGTCGCAGCTTTTCAATCTTACGGTCCGTGTCGCCCGGGTGTTGTAGGCCCATTGTTAATTCATGGGGATGGGTCTTTTCTTTCTCGCTTCCAATTTCTCCGGGTTTTCCGTTTGGCACTCGAACAACTGGGTATTTCGAGCACAGACTTTGGGGGTCACTCTTTTCGGATTGGGGCTGCTACGGAAGCCTCTCGTTTAGGTTTCTCGGACCAGGCCATTCAAAGGATTGGTAGATGGGAATCGGGGAGGTTTCGGTCATATGTGCGGCCCACACGTCTGATCGGTATCCCCCTTGTGTTTTCTCCACAGGGCCCGGCCGACGGATCTGGATAATCGGTCATTCCTACATCTACTGGGCCCACCTGCGGGCTGGGGTACGCCCGGGTGGGACAAGGCTTGGAATACCTCGGGAACTGGCGGAGGTCTGGTGGTTCGGGTTCCGGGGCATGAAATGGGGTCAGCTGTTGCCTGAGGTCGTGCAGTTATCCACTTTATTAGGAGTCCCGGATGTTTTGGTGGTGCATCTGGGAGGGAACGATTTAGGTTCGCTGCCTGCGTGGGGATTAGGGGAGCTGATCAGGCGAGACTTGGCGCGCTTGCGAGTACTTTTTCCGAAACTTTGCCTAATATGGTCGGGAATAGTTTCCAGGAACTATTGGAAGTGCGCACGCGATCAGGGAGCTATGGAGCGCTGTAGGGTAAAGATTAATAAGCGGGTTTCCAAATTTGTGCTAGGTGTCGGGGGCTTGACAGTGCGACACCGTATTTTCGAGCGGGAGGCAGCGATCTTTTTTCGCCCGGATGGGGTCCATCTAACTGATGTCGGTTTGGACTTGTTTAACTTAGAGCTGCAGGATGCATTGGAGCAGGCCATGGCGTTGCTTGGGGGTCGCGCCCGCTGATTTAGGCGTAAATGCAGCGGGGCTAGTGGCGGGTGTGGTCCTTGCCGAACCAATTGGGAAGAGGAGTACAGGAAAAGAAGGATGCTGGGTCGGGCCCCCTCCCCTAACCTCGGGAAATGTTTGGGCGTGCCCTCTGTGCCAGGAATGGTGGCCAGGGGTTGGCATGTGGTATTGGAAGGCCAAGGTGAAGGCCAGGTATCCTGGACGAGGGGGAGGGCTGATGCCTCGGTAGGGCGTGTACCCTAGAGGGTTGGTGGTACGGTTGGCAAGGACTAGTTCAAGTTAAACCATGCTTATACCTTGTTTTTATTTATGGTTGGTTTTATAAATATGTTTGTTAAATTATAAATAAAAGCTGTGGCTTTTTTATACCACACATATATGTTTCCTAGTTTTGATTGGGTTAAGGGTTTGAATGGGGGGGATGTATTGTGTCGCACCACACGATAACCGCTACCTACAAACAAGGCCCAGAGGAGGCGGGCTGAAAGCTAGCCGGATAGGAGGCATGTGTGGGTGTGGTGGGTGTGGGTGTAAAATCGGTGTGGCATTTAGGTTAGGGGTTTGGGTGGGGTTGTATAAATAACGGACATTTTGTCCCTTTCACCTCAGCCATCTTAAAGATAACGGCAAGGTGACAATTTCCCTCCCTCCCCTTTTTTGCTGTTTTGTTTCCTTTCTCTGTTGGTGTTCATTATCTTGTCACAGCCGGCGGGTATGGTCCTTGCCGAACCAATTGTAAGAGGAGTACAGGAAAAGAAGGATGCTGGGTCGGGCCCCCTCCCCTAACCTCGGGAAATGTTTGGGTATTTGCGCGTGCCCTCTGTGCCAGGAATGGTGGCCAGGGGTTGGCATGTGGTATTGGAAGGCCAAGGTGAAGGCCAGGTATCCTGGACGAGGGGGAGGGCTGATGCCTCGGTAGGGCGTGTACCCTAGAGGGTTGGTGGTACGGTTGGCAAGGACTAGTTCAAGTTAAACCATGCTTATACCTTGTTTTTTTTCGCACCACACGATAACCGCTACCTACACACATGCTTGTGTCATTCTATTAAGTTCTATCACCTAACTCGTGTATTTCAAGTTTCCACCCACCATATCCCTACTTGTATATAAGTATTTTATCATTTTCCTTCATATATATCCCTCGCCCTCCTCTCATTCTGTAGATTTTATGGCTTTTTAATTTTATTTTATTTGTTCTTTTGTCCATTCCTCCAGTTCATTTGGATCGGAGAAGATTTTCTTTGTGTCTTTCCAGAACACTAATCTTGATTTAATGGGCCCCCAACGATATCTTATATTATGTTGTTTGAGTTTTAGCAGGGCTGCAGCAAACTTTTTTCTCCAAAGTCTTATGAGTATGATGATAGGTCTTGATATGTTGTAATATTTTTAAATCTTTCTTCTGTAATCTTCTTCACTTTACTTGCTTGAATTATTTGCAATTTTATTTGAAAAGAACATAAACTACCAACCACCACCACATGGTGTACGGACAGATAATAAAAACAGTGCATCCTATTAAAAGAGGGGGCAGAACACATGGATCACACAGGGACACGGGTCCCCTGCTACGAACCACACCCCTACTACACCATAATAAGAGAATACAATATAAAAGACAAAAGGAGCTATCAGTACGTAAGCTAAGTTTATGTTATAGTGAAGTTTAAGTACATAAATCTTTGACAAGAGGCCAAATAAGCCCAATGTTAAATGCATTCTGTTGTGTTTTGATACTTTTTGTACCGACATACATATACCTTTGTTCCAAGATCTTGTTTTGCATGCTACTCATGTCAAGATGAAAAAAAAAAAAAAAGAACATAAACTACCGTATCTCTCGGAGTTGGTTCTGGAATATTTTGCGGTTTTCTCACACGATATGTATTTTCAATCACCATGTCTTGATTTTGTAGATTGATGTCTAATGCAGTAAAGAATTCAAACAAAAAAATGTTTTATGTTGTCATGAGTAATGGATTCAGGGATATTTTTTATTCCGATGTTCTTCATTCTTTGTCTATCTTCCATTAAGTTTATTTTCTGTTCCAAGGCGTTCATTTCCATTTAAATTTTTTTCTTGCGCCTCTGTAACCATCTTATACTGAAATTCTATTTTTTTCATATTTTTCTTCCATCTTGGTTATTTTTATCCCACTTTCTTCTATTTGTTGTTTTAATTGAGATGTACTATCATTGATCTCCATTTTAAATGTTTCCATTTGGTTTTCCAAATTGGCTTTGATGAATTCTTGTAGATTACACGTAGAGTTTCTCCTGTCCTCCATTAATGATTATTCTAATAACGAGTTGTCTGCTTCTTGTTTATTTTGGGGAGAGAAAAAAGATAATACTCCTTTATCTTGTTTATTGTCTTTATTAAGTTATTTTGTCTTTGGTATCTTTGCAGTAGCCATTTGTTTCACTGCTTAGTCTAGATGCCCCTTTTTCATTTGTATTCCTTGCTTTCTCTCTCTCTCCCTTCTAACTCAGGCACTCTCTTACAATTCCAATCTAATACTTTTGTCTTCACCCACAATTTCTTAGTAATTTGACTATTTCCCTTTTTTTTCTATATATATATATATTTTAGTTTGGTTTTCTTAACTGTCAGCATTTCATTTGTCACGGTTTTGTTATGGATTGGTAGTGCTTTAGAAGTTTGTTTTTTTCCCTAAGCAGAGAGTTTGGGCTTTATCACAGTTCTTATTGTTTAATCAATTTGTCAGCCAATTTGTTTTCCCACCACAACATTTAGGAACAATTGGGAAATATTGCTTGAATATACATGCAGATTTATAAAAGATGAGTCTTTATATTCCCAAATTAACACCTTATTATACACTTGGGGGCTTAATAATTGTACTTGCTTTTATTTTGTAGTCGTCTGACCCTTTTGCACTGTGATGTAGCTTCTAATGCTGCAGAGTTTTATCTCTGGTTTTATTAACTCCTATCTCCTCCGTCTCTCAGTCTTCACCTTTCAAGTGGGGACCATCAGTCTCCTGTTTCTCTGCTTAGAGCATATTGTAGTGGGCTGCAATCTCTCACCGTGGTCCCCTAAGCTCAAAACACCGCTATCACGCGGTTACAGCCGGTCCGTCAACCCCCTAGACCCGGCCTCTCGATGCATGATTACATCACGTCGTCACGTCCAGGGCCGGCCTTAGGCATTTGGGCGCCCTGTGCAAAAAATCTTCACAGCGCCCCCCCTTCCCGTCCCCCCCTCCCCCACTCCTTACCCCTTCCCACACACACACACGCGCAGACAGTCACACACACACGCGCAGACAGTCTCACACACACGCGCAGACAGTCTCACACACACACACACACACACAGGCAGACAGCCACACACAGGCAGACAGCCACACACACACACACACACACACACTCACTAACAGACAAACACACTCACAGACACACACTAACAGACACAGACACACACTAACATACACAGACACACACACTAACAGACACACACACACACTAACAGACACACACTAACATACACAGACACACACTAACAGACACAGACACACACTAACAGACACACACACTAACAGACACACACTAACATACACAGACACACACTAACATACACACACACACACTAACAGACACACACTAACATACACAGACACACACTAACATACACACACACACACTAACAGACACACACTAACACACACACACACACACTAACAGACACAGACACACACTAACATACACACTAACAGACACAGACACACACACACTAACATACACACTCACCCACATTAACACATTTTTTAACATTTATTTAGACCCCCCCGCCTCCTTACCTTTGGGAATGCTGGGGGGGGGGGTCTCTTCCTCCCTGGTGGTCCAGTGGCTGCTGGGCTGGGCAGGCGGCGCTGGCGGGCGGCTGGCGAGGGAGCACTTCCTCTGAGCTGTATGCTCAGCTCCCTCGCGCGCTGCAGAGTGAGGCTGGGAGCCGGAATATGACGTCATATTCCGGCTCCCAGCCTCACTCTGCGGCGCGCGAGGGAGCTGAGCATACAGCTCAGAGGAAGTGCTCCCTCGCCAGCCGCCCGCCAGCGCCGCCCGACCGCCAGGCATGTCTGTTAGCCGCAAGGCTAACAAGACATTTGCCTTGGGCATTTGGGGGCGGCTTTTTTTGCCGCCCCCTGGAAAATGCCGCCCAAGGCAAATGTCTTGTTAGCATTGCGGCTAACAGATATGCCGTGTGAGCTATGCGGCCGCAGGGCGCCCCCTGCACCATGGCGCCCTGTGCGGCCGCACAGCTCGCACACCCCTAAGGCCGGCCCTGGTCACGTCATCACCCTATTTGTATACTTTTAAATAAATACTTCTGCATATTAATTTTAACCCACAAAGTAGCAGAAATGATCATTCTGTCCTATAATTTCCTTCTCCACAATGACATTGTATAAGTGATGTCACACATTGGACAATGGCATATTTATTAAAGTGAAATTTCCCGTAATCAGTACAATTGGAAATACCAGCCCACAGAGCGCAGCAGGATAAGAAAGCTAGTACAGTTATTTATAAGACATGTTATTTATTCGCCAACGCGAAAAATACTAGGAATTCAAAGTGAATATAAAGTGACTTTAAAACGTGAGGCTAAAATACCCAAACTGGAAGAAATTCGTTTTGTTCCCAGTTTGGGTACTTTTACAAAAAATGAATAATTATCTTTGAATCCACTTTGAGTTCCTGGCAATACTTTAATTTTGTTTGAATTCCAAACAAAAGATACTCTTTGTGTAGTGTAGGCAGGCCAAATTTTGTGAACTACATTTCCCCTGATGCTTTGTTAGTATTGTGGCTGTAAGCACATTAAGGGCTGGTGAGATAGCTCAGTGGGCTAATGCATCATCAGTAGCATCTGTTCAACCTGTGGGTTGCCTCAGCCCTTCATCCTTCCAAGATAGATAAAATTAGTACCATTAAATTGGGTAATAGAACCAACCCTAAGGTAACATCCTCAGGATGTACTTTCCTGGTTAAATACTTTGTTATTATTTGGAGGTGCCCTTACACTCTGCATCAAGATATCCACATCAGTGAAATCCCCATAGCATTGAAGCAAGAAACAGATTGGAAGCATCAAATCTCACAGCTGCGCACCCAAAACATGTGCTTTCTTTGTTTTGATGCAACGTGTGTTCCTACTGTATGGCTTTTGGGATACTGCTACGGTCGTGCAACCCGGCTGTGATAATTACCTTTGATCGCCTTGCACTAGAATTCTTATGCTGACCTGTCGTTTGCAAACTACCTGCAATCAGACTGGGAAAAGCTAAGAGAAGATTAGAGGCAATGATTCCGAACAGCAGTTAATCAGAGGCCTTGGGTTTCCGCAAAATGCTTCTAAAACTCCAGGGCAAGACTTTTATTAGAGATTTGTATTTTATTTAAAGAGGTTGTGCCTGGTAGTGATTGACAAGACTTCATGCAGGGTAGAATTTTTATTTTATACATTGTATTTGTGTAATAGCTGGTCTCAAAACGCAAGTATCAATCATTGCCTATATCCTTATTTATATTTATTTATTTATCTGTATAAACTAATATATATGTATGTGTGTGTGTATATATATATTTGTGTTAGGTGCTCATGATAGTACAGAGTAAAATACCATAATGAACGTAGGATAGTAAAAAGAGCAAGTTGGTTGTGGTGTGCCGGAACCGACGATGAGGTAGGCCTGAGAAAGAAGAGGGCAAAAATTAAGTAATCAAATTTATTACAGACAACCAATACAAATACACATATCAACCAGACATGTTTTTGAATGCATCCCTTAATTCTTGTACTGGGTTCGGTATGTACCGTGAGTAAGCGGATGATTTCCAGCACCCCAGTGCTCTTATAACATGAACTGGAATGTTAACACTGGAGGCTGTGGATGCTGCCCCTATGCGGAAGAAGTGCCCCGAGTAGTTAGCTCGGTTGAGGCCCAGCTGATTGAGTAAAGACCTGACGTAGGTCATGAAGGTTGTATGGTGAGTACCGAACTTTGTAAAATGAATAATGGTTGTGATGGTAGTGAGTTATGATACTGTATGTATGCATCAAGAATCGTGATGGGGCACCACCTGTTGTGCGTGGGATAGTACGCTATTTTTACTGGTGTATGCTGACTGGTCTTGGAGTGAGGTAGAGTCAGGATGTAATGATCCATGTGTTTTGTTAAGTGGGAATAGAGGAGAATAGGAGTAGATTGTATGCCGTTGGTCGTAGTGAATTCTCTAGGTCTTAGGAATCCATAGAAAGCTATGTAGATTGCTGCTTTGATGACAGAATTTGTGTTGGTGTCAAAAGGTAAATCAAGCAGGTTAGACAATGCTTTGAAAATATGGTTTTCATCTATGGGTAGCCTCTGTGATGTACGTGTGGGTTCAGATCTCTGAATGCCCCTGAGGATAGTCTTAATCTGGTGAGAGGCCATGAAACCTGTGTTGTTTGGTTGTAAGGTTTGATGGTGTTGTATGACATCTTAAGTTTAAGGTGGCAAAAAGAAGCAAACCCCAACAAAGATGTCATGACAAAAGGTTGCCTGATGTTATGTTCCGAAAGGAATCTTTTGAATAATGTAATGGCCCTGTCGTATGTTTTGTGCGTATTTTTTGACAGTGCCAATTGGGACAGTGCCCTGCTATGATGCATAATGGTGTCTAGTCCAGTACTAGTTGCTAAAATGTTGGGGTAGTTGTGGCTGTGAGCGCAGCTGACGGGAGTGCTTGATGAAATGCCTGAAATTTAAAAACAGGACAAATTGTCAGCAGCTGTGTTACATATACCTGGAACATGGAAACAATACAGGAAGAAATTATGACAAGCCGCCAACCAAGTGAGTTTCCTCAGAAATCTCATGATCGTAAGGGATTTGGAACAACCTTTGTTGATGATGTGACAGGTTGCCTGGTTATCTGAGTAGCAACGTACTGGCAAGTTTGCCCATAAATGACCCCATGCTACAGCAGCCGCCACGATGGGAAAGATCTCAAAGAGAGCTGAGGTAGTGGAAAACCCCTTCAAATCCTGAACTGCTGTAGGCCAGCTGCCCCAAAGCCATTCGTTTCCAAAAATTGCTGCAAAACCTGTGGTAGATGCCGCATCTGACCAAATGGTAGGTGATGAGTCAGTCAATTGAGGGAGGAACATACTTTTACCATTCCAAGTGGTTACAAATTTCTTCCACGAGGGGCTGAGCTAACCGCCGAAACGACTGGTCGCATCTTCTGAGAGCTCCGAGTTTTAACGGAGAAAAAAACACAAAAAACAAAGATTTTACCCCCCAAAAGGCAAGCAAACCTGCCCCAATATAGCAGACTCAACACTAATGGGCAGGAAAAACAAAAAAACAAAACAAGAACTGCCCCGGCCGGGCACCAGCATAGGAGACCTATGGCAGCGAGCACATGGCGCCTTGGAACCCACCATGCCTACCTCGACGACTTTGACGACTCCGACGAGCGACTCTCAGAGCACGAAGTCGTACACTTACCCGCAACACAAGAGGCAGTGCAACCATGAGCACAGCTGGACACGGCCCCGGTCACAAAGGCCGAAATGAGGGAGCTGCTGGCGGAGCTCCGCCGGAATATCCAAGCGGATGTAGCCGACATGAGGAAAGACATACAGGGTCTAACAAAACGCATGGGAACCGTGGAACAAGACTCCCTCAACCACTCGAGGACCGTAGCCACGCTCCAACAGGAGATGAAAACGCTGCAACAGCAGCACCTGAGAGTGGAACAGAAAATGGCGGTACTGGAGGACTCACGCAGGGCCCAAAATATAAAAATCCATGGCATAGCGGAGTCGGTCCCAGACTCGGAACTCCCTCACCTCATGAGGCGCCTCGTAAGTAAAATATTCCAGCGGAAGCAAGCTAAAGGGGTAGGTCTGGATGGCATATTCAGAATCCCCAAACCGCCCACGGCTCCTACAGCGGCACCCAGGGACGTCGTTGTTAAATTTCAAAAGTGGCAGGACAAAGAAGCGGTTATGACCGCCATCAGGGGAACACACCATACCCCTTCGAGGACATGGCCCTCTCGCTATACTCAGATTTGTCCAGAGGAACTATGGCCTGGCGTACAACCATGAGACCTTTCACCACCCTACTCCGCGCCCATAACATTAAATATCACTGGCGCTCACCACACAAGCTACAGGTGTTCCAGGGAGACAACACATGCCTCATAGCAGACCTACAGGAGGCGAAGACACAACTCGTTACCTTGGGCCTTCCACCAGACGCTCTGCAGCAACCAAAAATCCCCTCCATACCACATATCTGGAACCCAGCCAACTCTGAGACTTTCGTCCCAAGGGGTTCACGGACAGTGGCCCCGACCTGAGTGCCCTTGGCGAGCCGACTGAGCCACACCAACCACTCACAAATCTGCCCCACTGTTGTAGGAAATGTGTAATTTAGGTTTGATTATAAGGTTATGTTTTTACCTACACTATTAGTCTATACCCCAGCCGCGGACACCCCGCAATATTTTGTACCTCATCACCCTGCTCAGTTGTTCACCTTAAATTAAGTTACAACCTGATTAAGCACAAGCCCCAGTGGGCGAGCCAGGCAGTTACCGGAAAACACCTTATGTGACCCAGCACCCGCACGGTATCCCTGGCAAGGTTCAATCTTATTTGACCCATCGAGATTCATATTACAAATGCCAATATGCCCATTGTCAACCAACGACTGTCTCATCTTATGTTATATTAATCAATGTTCTTATGGCTTGTATCTTACATGTTACAGGAGGGCATGGCTGTTTATACTAGAGCATTGCTTTCACACATATGTGTAACCCTGTCTACCAAAGCTGTCAGGAAGCTACAGGCATATTTAATCTTAAATAAGTGGTCATCGCTCAGGCATACCTATGTAACTAATATTACCTTTAAACAAAAAATGTGCACGTTCTCAGAGCCACTGTTTAACCTAACTATGTTTCCGTGTTATTCTACGCTGTTGTGGCGCTTGACTATGTTTTGTACTCACCTGCACAACAAAAATAAAGAATATAAAAAAAATTAAAAAATTCTTGTCTGCCGTAGCTTGAGTATCTAAGGACAACCTGTGTGTGTCGTGTAGGAAGAGTGGAAATAGATACAAGAGTCATGATATGAAGGAGCGGCCTTGAGGTATGATACACATGGCAACATTTAGAGAACAGTGTCTTCTAATGCCAGGATTCTGGCTAGAACAGAGAGGATGTATGATGGGTGTCAAGTGAGAAAAGAGGAGAGGGTGGGGGAGGCCACGGCCTATACTCTATGTAGATGAGCTATGCTGATATATAATTAACAACAAAAGGGGCAGGGATGAAAACAATTCTCTAAAGTGATGATGTAAAGTTGTATATGCTAGTACTGTAATGTAAAGACGTATGATTGGTTGGATCAGTACGTGTGATTCAACCCGAGAATTCCTTACTTGGAAAAGGAAACCGTATCCTTATGTATATATGTCGTGTCGTAGTTTAAGACACAGAAATGAGGCTTGTAACTGTAGGCTGAACAAAACTTGACTGAAATGGATAAGTATGGAAAACCCCTGAAAGCATGGGAGTCAAATGATCCATACAGATATGTAAACTGGTTTGCTATGGAAACCAATACAATCCTGATACCTTTAACCCCTTAAGGACACAGCTTCAGAAGCTTGACTTACGCTTAATGACACAAGCTATTTTTGCATTTTCTTGCTGTTTGCGTTCAACTGCAATTTGCATCTCTCTCATTTATTGCACCGGCACATATTATATACTGTTTTTTAAAGGACAGAAAGGGCTTTAATTTGATATAACATATATATATATATATATATATATATATATATATGCTTACTTATTATAAAAAAAATACAGAAAAATGCAAAAAAAATGAAAAATATTGTTTTTTTTTACAGTTTTTGCAATCATAATGTGTGCCTAATTAGTGTAGGTTAAGGAAAGTAATTAAAAATAAATTCATTTATTTGTTCTGATTTACAGAATATATAATGTGTCTGGGATTTTCAGTTTTTTTTGGTAGTTACAGGTCACAAAGCACTAGGAGTAAAATAAAATTTTAATGTGGAGCGATTTTAGAATTTGGTATGTTTGTCTTGTAAGCCTAATGGCCATAAAAGAAAACAAAATTGCCACACAAAAGTATATATTTATATAAAGTAGACATCACAGGCTATTTACCTAAGGTTGTTTTGACACTTTCTACGTAGCCATTTTACCGCCAACCTCTGCTAAATATTGGAGTAAAATTGTGTTTTTTGGGGGTTTTCGCACACAAACGTATAACAAAGAACTTCTCATGTGTATTTTGTAAAGTTGGTGTGTGCTATTCCTGTACAAAGTTTTATTATGTGTTCAGTTACTTCTGCTGAGTACAACGGTACCCCCATTGTATGTCTTTGGCACTATTTTGTGAAGCTACAGTGCCATATAGGAGACCTGTCCTTTTCAGTATTCACAGTAGAATTTTGAGAGAGGGATTTAATGAGCCTATGCTTCCATTTGGGGTATTATAACAGTTTGACTGTTCAAAAACCCCCACAAAGGCCTACCATTTGTAAAAGTAGACACTCCAGGGTATCTCATAAGGTGCATATTGTGCCTTAACATGCCCCCATTTTTTTACCATTACATGCCAAAGTATGTGGTAAAAAATAATTTTGTGCATTTTTTACATACGGATTGCATTTTTGCTGGGCATTTTGTATATTTCATATGTGCCACTAAGTTCAAACCCCCCAAATTATGCTCAGCTAAGTCTTCTGAGTAAAAGGACACCCCCATTGTATGTCTATGGCACTATTTCGTGAAGCTACAGTGCCATACAGGAGACCTGTCCTTTTCAGTATTCACAGTAGAATTTTGAGAGACGGATTTAATGAGCCTATGCTTCCATTTGGGGTATTATAACAGTTTGACGGTTCAAAAAAAACCCACAAAGGCCTACCATTTGTAAAAGTAGACACTCCAGGGTATATCATAAGGTGCATATTGTGCCTTAGCATGCCCCCATTTTTTCACCAATATATGCCAAAGTATGTGGTAAAAAATAATTTTGTGCATTTTTTGACATACGGATTGCATTTTTGCTGGGCATTTTGTATATTTCATATGTGCCACTAAGTTCAAAACCTCCAAATTATGCTCAGCTAAGTCTTCTGAGTAAAAAGACATCCCCAATGAATGTCTTTGGCACTATTTTGTGAAGCTACAGTGGCATATTGGAGACCAAGCCATATCAGTTTTTACAGAACTTTGAATTTTGACGCTGGGCCTATGTGCAATTTCCAAGCATCTTCGCAGGTTTTAAATTCAAACTACCTCACAAAGGCCTACCATTTCTTAAAGTAGACACCCCAGGGTATTTCAAAAGGCATATTTTGAACCTTAGCGTGGGATCATTTTTCCGCTAGCTTGTACCAGGTGTAGTGGTCATAAGCGTTTTTTCTGCCTTTTTGGCACACAAAGTGAGTTTGCACAGTATATTTTGCAAACCTTATGTGTACCACCACTCTATAATACTTTATATGTTGCTCAGCTATGTCGGCTGAGTACAAAAATACCCCCGTATGTACCTTTGCCAGGTATATGTGGACATCGGAGGGGCACATTTGGGACACAGCCATTCCATTTTTTTCAAACTTTACATTTTTACGCTGTGCCCATGTCCCATTTTAGAGTATTTTACCAGGCTATATAATCCAAATACCCCAATAAAGCCATACCATTTCTTAAAGAAGACATCCCAGGGTATTTCAAAAGGCATATTTTGAACCTTAGTGTGGGATAATTTTTCCGCTAGCTTGTACCAGGTGTAGTGGTAATAAGCGTTTTTTCTGCCTTTTTGACACACAAAGTGAGTTTGCACAGTATATTTTGCAAACCTTATGTGTACCACCACTCTATAATACTTTATATGTTGCTCAGCTATGTCGGCTGAGTACAAAAATACCCCCGTATGTACCTTTACCAGGTATATGTGGACATCGGAGGGGCACATTTGGGACACAGCCATTCCATTTTTTTTCAAACTTTACATTTTTACACTGTGCCCATGTCCCATTTTAGAGTATTTTACCAGGCTATATAATCCAAATACCCCATAAAGCCATACCATTTCTCAAAGAAGACATCCCAGGGTATTTCAAAAGGCATATTTTGAACCTTAGCGTGGGATCATTTTTCCGCTAGCTTGTACCAGGTGTAGTGGTAATGAGCGTTATTAAATGTATTTTTTAACTTTTTAAAACTTTTTTTACTTTTTAAAACTATTTTTTAAACTTTTGTTTTGCTTATTAATTTTTTTAAAGTTTCCTAAACTTTCGTAAAACTTTTTTTACAGATTTAACATTTTTCTAAGCTTTTTCTTTTACCGTTAACCCCTAACTAGCAGTAAGCAGCACTAACAGTAAATTCCCCATTTTCCCATAACTCCCACCCACCCCAGCTAGCAAAATATTTAATTATAAAATATTTAAATTAGTTAATTAAATAAATTTAACCCCTGAGGGTTAACAAATAAATAAAAGTTAGTTGTCAGGGGTTAAAAAAAAATTAGATCACAGTATAATACTGTGATCTGTATTTTGATCACTGTAGGCAGTGATAGACTGGCAGGGAAGGGGTTAATTTTTATTTGGACTGGGTAAAGAGTTTATTTTTTTTTTTTTTTTTTTTTTTTTTTTTTATAAATTCTTTATTTTTGCTGTGCATGCAGTAACAACAGGCTTGCAGAGCCACAACAGCAACTGCAGGCTTATCCATAGTATTTTACAGTGTGGCAAATTAAACGGCACATTTTTTTTTTTTTTAAACGAACAAGACAATATCTGACTTTTGAATATCTGTAGATTGCTTCAAACATGTGAAACTAGACAGGCTTATGGTTGAATGATTTCGTGACATTAAGATTATATAGATTATATGGCATATTCCTGAGGATTACAAACATTGTTACATCGATTAGTAAATTACAGGCTATACAAGCTAACTCCTGGTGTGTAGATTTCTCCACACTGCTTTAAATTAACCACCAGGGGGCAGCGAATCGCTGGGCTTGCCGGGCAAAGCATATATTTAGGCTTAGACATTTTTAAAACGTTTTCCCTGCAGTTCTGCAGTGATTAAATCAACTGTATTAAAATCATAAATGGTATGAGAAGGACAATGTTAAACTAAAGAACATACAGTGCTTTGCTAGACTGGCATTATACAAGGTTAGCAGCTGCTTAGTTGCTCCTGTAGCTGCGCTGTCGTCCTGGCCATCAACAAGTCCCTTGTGTTTCCTGCTGGTTGTATGAGCGCTTCGGTACTTGCCGGCCAGGGGTGCGATCGTTTTTGTGATTCTGCCAGCATCAGCCTTGGGTGCAAGAGAAATCCTGCGTGCTGTGACCGCTGCTCCTCTTTGTGTGGGTAGAGTGAGAGTCCTGGTAAAGTCCCCTTAGGTCTGCCGGTAACTCAGCGAGTTGTAGCTTGAGTGTAGTTGGGAGCTTGGTCTCCGGCTTGCAATGGGTGCGGCGGCCATCTTGGATTTTGCCACGCGGTTTGTGGGTGATCATGCTGCCGCTCGGGTGGTACAAGCGATCGCTGCCTCTCCGGTGGGGTCTGGGATAACCCCCCCAGCCCACAGGGGGGGAGAACGGGGCCCTCTGTAGGCGTGCGAGAGGTCCCGCCGGACTAAGCGCGGGAGATCGGCCGCCTCTCCCGTCAGAGCCTCACGGCAGGCCTCAATCCCAGCTGCCCAGCAGTCAGCTTTACCGGCAGGACGGGGGCTTATATTGACGTCGAGGGTAGTTGCCCGTGTCCCCTCTGCCTTCTTGTGGTTGTTGATAGGTTTTTTGGGGGGAAAAAAGGCATTTATTGCCTGCTTTTGCCATTTTCATAGCGGAGCAGAGTTGCCCCACGTCCATCCGGCTCGGCGGTCAGGCCCCGCCCCGAGTTTATTTTTTTTTAATTTCTTACTTAAACGTTATTAAAGTTACTTTTTTTTTTACTTAATTTTTTAAGTAAAAGCTTATTTTAAAACTTTTTTTAACGTTAACCCCTAGTTAGCCTAACACTAATTTCCCCAATTCCCCGCTAACTTCCACCCTCCCCAGCTAGCTAAATTTATAATTTTAAAATATTTAAATTAATTAATAAAATAAATTTAACCCCTGAGGGTTAAAAAAAAAAAAAAGAATTAACCCTCAGGGGTTAAAAAAAAATCAGATCATATTAAAATGTAATCCCTGCCAATTGATCACTGTAGCCAGTGATCAATTGGCAGGGAAGGGGTTAATTTGTTATTAATATGGGTAAAGGGGGGGTAAAGGGGGGTGGGATTTTAATTGTACTTTATTTTTTTAACACCAGGGGGCAGGATCACTGAAGATCCGTCTCCCTGCACTTCACACTGAACCCAGAAGTGCAGGGATGCGGAGGTGAGTATGCAGAGCACATGTGCCCGCTCAGACATGCTGTCAGAGCGGGCACATGTACAGGGGCAGCCCGATCCGGTGCTCCCGGTCTGCCTTTAATGCAGAGGCAGACCGGAGCACCATTAACCCCACGATCGCCGCGATTGCGGCGATCTGGGGTTAATTTTACCGCGTGACGGACGAGGTCCGTCATCCGTCGTTAAGGGTATCCCCTGGATGACGGACCTCGTCCGTCACCCGTCGTGAAGGGGTTAAACAGTAAATATAATTAATCTATATCTAGTAAGCAAAACAAATCGTTTAACCAAATGGTAAATACATGAAATGATGTGTGTAATCCACGAAAGGATTTATGCAAATACAATTAGCAAGAAAAAACGAAAAACCCTATGGCAAGGGAAAACAGAAACTGAAACGAACAGTTTATACGTATGAAAATTTTATGCGAACAGGCAAGCGTGCTTAAGCATATCATGAATAAGTGCCGAAAGGCGAAATAACTCGAAAGGATAGCTTATTTAGCCGAAAAACACGGAACAGCTTTAGGCGAAATGACAACCTTTAACTAACACAATGAATTTGCCGAATATTGCACAAAGTGATTCCGCGAACGGATTGTCCAATTTGCAACATAACAGGGAAAAAATGTAAAGTGAGGACCCGTGCTGTACCGGACGCTGTGGGAACCGATCCTGGCGTGACAGGTAGGTCTAACTTACGGTTTAGGAGTCCCTGGGACTCGATCTACGACGATGACTGGGGTCAGAAGAAGTTGGACGGACGGAAAGGCCTGTAACAGGATTCCTGGACACAGCTTGCCACGGAAAAACTCGTGGATACTGAAAAACCAAGAGTGAATAACAAGCACCTCCCACAATTACAGGCCAAATTGCCTTAATACATATACACACACAAAGTAAAGCTAGTGAAAAATTGGATGGTACAGTAGTATAATACCTTCATGGGAGACACAGGGTAAGGAGAGGAGACAGAGTAAATAGGGTATGCAGATAAAGTGCAATACAGAGGATAAGACAAATAAAGTGTAATGAGAAAAATATAAAAATCAATAGATAAACCAAATCTCCCACTACAACTCATGAAATCCCCACCAAAGTCTAAAGAAATATAAATTAAATAGCAAAGAACTATGCTGTTGAAGCAACCAGGAATAGGAGATAGGTGGTATAATAGAATACTGACAGTTTAGAAAGAAAAAAAAGAGGAATATCCACTAAATATCTGTATGTTCAAAGTGCAATAGTGATTTAACAAATCAAAAAATCACTGAATAGTAAGAAAAAAGGATTGACAGTAGTTAGTTACAGTATTAAAATGTCCAAAGTTCTCCACTCTAATAGTTTGTGAGAGAGTCAATTAATTACTGTCTCTGTGTTAGAACAATGTATTAGCTTGATAAAAGTATAGCAAAGTTACCCGTACTATGGTGAAAGGTCTGGGGACTTCCTAAATAAGTTGAATTGTTATAGTGTTAGGCTGTAGTCCAATATTTACCATAAGCACTAATACAGCTTGACAGGTCTTTGTGTTTTGAGATGGTTGGATATTCCAGATAATGATTTGAGTGTCAGGATCCCACGGTGGGGTATATCTAAAATAAGAATAGCAGAGACATAGTGCTCTCTGTAAAAACTTTATCAAAGTAAAAGATAAGTTAAAACTCACTCACATGAGATGCAGGTATGGTTAGCACATCGCCTAGTGGGAAATTAGTCTCAGTAACTAAGTCCCTTAGTTGCTCTTTCGTCTTTGCCGGCTCTGGGAGAGAGTGGCAGATCTGAATACTGTGTTTGCCGCTGGAATCTCTTCATGTGCGTTCCACTGCGAGCTGCTGTGCGTTCCACCTTTTTGCCCTTGTCAGTGAAGTGTGAGTTATTGCTGCCTTACGCGTGTTTCGTGATTGCTTAAATCACTCATCAAAGGTAAGCATTGGATCTGTGCGGCTGTATTTTAAAGGGACACTAGCTTAATGTAGTTGTTCTGGTGCGTATAATAGTTCCCTTCAGGCATTTTCATGTAAACACTGCTTTTTCTGAGAAAAGGCAGTGTTTACATTGCCTCTAGGAACACCTCCAAGTGGCCACTCCTCAGATGGCCACTGGAGGGGCGCCCTGGCTCAGCACTGCACAGTAAGCAGCACTGACGTTCAGCGTCTCCACGCTCTGCATGGAGATGCAGAATTTTCTTCATAGAGATGCATTGATTCAATGCATCTCTACAACGAGGAGGTCCTGATTTGGCCCCACCCCATGCCGATTTTAGCCAATCCTGCTTTCCCCACGGGAAAGCATTGGATTGGCTAAAAAAATTGGCAATTGTGATGATGTCACCAAGGGGGTAGAACCAGCGCCGGCCCACCCACACGGCTCTGGAAATGTGAGTTTTAAACTTTTATAGGGGAACTTGGGGGGGGGGGGCAAACCACCTAAATGGTGGGTTTAGCAGTATAGGGTCAGGAATACATGTTTGTGTTTCTGACCATATAGTGATCCTTTAAGTGTATCCAGCCACTGGATTGTTAACCCTTAAGTCTCTCACATGATTTTAGTTAACTCTTTGGTAGATTGAATATTTACAAAGTAAATATATATTGTAAAATAAACAGTTCATGTTAAAAGTTCTACTCAATAATACAGCAAATAAATTAGAGTGGAGGCGTTACAGTAAACCATAAACATTATGGAAACATTATGGAATAAAAATACTTTAGGATTGCAATTCATTAGAATGGATATAAGGAATTATATTATAGAAAAGAGCCATAGTGGTGAAATAAAATCGGATGACACCTTAATACATGTGGAATAAACCAAATATACAAGTTATAACATTGTAAAATACACAGATATAGAGTAGATAAAAAATACAAGAAATAGATAAAACTAGATTAAAAAAATTGTTAAGAAAGTAGGAATATACAAATATACAAAGGTTTTACTTTAATCTTTCTTAAAAGGTCCTACCCACTTAATATACTTTGTTAGAAGCGGAAGTTTGTTTAGTACCTCGAGGGTTTATATAGAAAAATGCCATCATTTAAAATATTTTTAAATGGCGGCACATATTGAGGACGTGCAGGAAGAACATGGATTACACATATTATCATCTCGTTACATAGGATCGCGAGAACATTGCCATAGCAATATAGAGGGAAGCCATGTTACTCTGTATATAGAGAGGAGCCATGTTTACACTGTATATAGAGGGAGCCATGTTTACACGGTATATACAGGGAAGCCATGTTACTCTGTATATAGAGAGGAGCCATGTTTACACTGTATATAGAGGGAGCCATGTTTACACGGTATATAGAGGGAAGCCATGTTACTCTGTATATAGAGGGAGCTATGTTATTCTGTATATAGAGGGAGCCATGTTTACTCTGTATATAGAGGAAGCCATGTTACTATCTGAGGTGGTTAACTATGATTGGCCCTGGCATGTTTGTTAGTCTGGCCTGCATGGTTGTCTGGCATGAATAAAAGTAGCATGTTTCAACTATATTAGTAGTTAGACTAGTTTGCACTAAAACATGTGCAAATGGGGAGTTTGCGGTTGTGCAAATGGACTGTTTGCGGTTGTTTGCGGTGCGTTAAACGGAGAGTTTGGTCTGTCACTGTGAAGCGGGCGTAACCCTTACACTACCTGATCGATACAACATCATACCTGATGTTTTAAAGCACGTTATTCCAAACAATTTAGGAATGTTAGATGATTTATGCCCTTTATGGATTAAAACCAGACTCTGCATCAACTGTGTAATTTTCCATGGGAGTTTTGCCATGGATCCCCCTCCGGCATGCCACAATCCAGGTGTTAGTCCCCTTGAAACAACTTTTCTATCACTATAGTGGCCAGAAAGAGTCCCTGTGGGTTTTAAAAATCGCCTGCCCATTGAAGTCTATGGCGGTTCGCCCGGTTCGCCCGTTCACGAACATTTGCGGAATTTCGCGTTCGCCGTTTGCGAACCGCAAAATTTTATGTTCGTGACATCACTATATAGAATTTGTCGCAGTTGCAGATGAGGAGATATATCACCCCTATTGAGTTGCAGCTTAAAGGATCAGATCAATGAAGTGGTCTGGGTGCCAGGTCCCCCTAGTTTTAACCCTGCCGCTGTAAACATAGCAGTTTCAGAGAAACTGCTATGTTTACATTGAGGGTTAATCCAGGCTCTAGCGGCTGTCTCCCTGACAGCCACTAGAGGCCGCATCCTCAATCCGAAAATCGCATTGAGGACACGCTGGATGTCCACAGGGAAGCATTAAGTTGGATTAAGATAAGTGGCTGAAGGGGTTTTTACCTTTCAGCAGGAGGGGAACCCTGAGGGAGGGACCTAATAACCCTATAGTGCCAGTAAAATTGGTTTGTTTTCCTGGCACTTTAGTGCTCCTTTAAGTGGGTTCTTATTTGGAAAGTTTCTCTATTGTCCATTGTAACGGAATGCCTGGCACCCCGACCGGGTACCTTCCGTTGACGGACGCTCCTAGTGCTTTCCGAGGTCTCCAAGCACTCCACCTGATACCATAACCACTGCAGAACCCACGAACCGCCGCAGCTTGGTTGGGGTCTCGCCGTCTCCACCCACTCTGGACCCAGACCAGGGTCCAGCTTCCAGTAGGTCGACCTCTCCGAATGCCAGAGAGCAGGAACAGGAACAAGCTCTTAGCAGAGCTTAGTGATTATACCCCGGGGAGTATAGTGATTATAGCAATCCCCAGAGTGTAGTTCTCCAATCCCCCAAACATGAGCCAAAACTTCATGAAGATACAAGATGATCTGTTTAATGAGCACCAAAGGACTTTCTTTTATACAATTTGTTCCACAAGGTTACCACCCACATGGGCCTTGTGGAACATCCAATCAAGCACATTACAGTACAGTCAGACACTCCCAGCCCAGGCACACAAACCCTCCCCTCTGCCTGTGATATAATTACTGAACACAATGGGTTAACTCAATTATCACAGGCAGGAAAATATACAGTTTTATACAATATCCATAACTTGCAAACCACACATGCAAGTCACATATTCTGAACCAGCATAAGCAGTATACAAACATTTGTCAAAATCCTACAAATTGGTCCAGTGGTTCAAAAGTTAGGTGGAAGTCCTATTTGACTGACTGTAAGCATGGCTTTCCTGACCAAAACAGTTCCACAGATTTAGGCTGTGCAGCCGGTCTATCTTCTCCTCTATCCTGGAGATAATTGGCTTAAGTGGGTGTGGTAACTTAATTATCTCCAGGTGCAGAAAATATCTCCATTTACAACAACAGTAAAAATACATAAAAATACATAATTCAGGCGTGGCCTAGCCGCAGAGCAGAGAGCCTCCACAGCTCCTGCCAAACGAAAAATAAAGCGACATTTTGCCCACAAAACAGCGATAAAAAGAAGCTAGGAGGCCACCAAGCAACTGACAACATCGACAGGAACAAATCGATACCTTAAATGAGTCGTTTCCTGCAATGCACACCCGACAGGTCCCTGCGGCCTACAAGTGAGGCGGGCGCGGGAGAGGCGGCGCTCTCCCACCTCCGAGACAAGCAGCGACTACAACCCTGGGCCTGCGTTCCCCCCCCCCCGGCGGGGGATATCCCGGTCCACCCTCACACCGGCGGGGGATATCCCGGTCCACCCTCACACGCTCCCCAAACAAAACTGGGAGACCTCTGCCGCCACTCGAGGCCTGAACTGCCAACCGGAGAAACTCTCAAAATGGCGGATGTCTTCCTTACCTGCGAACCACGAGAAGCATGACTCGAGACAGAACGTCGGCTGAACAAGATTTTCGCCGCCTTTTGGGAGCAATGGGAGACCCGCATGCGACCCCCACCGCCAACGTCCTCACTCAAGGACCTACCTCAGGTCCCGGCACGGGCAGCCAAGCGGAGGAAAGCAGGAACCACCCCCCCTTAAGCGCACACCAACACGTAACCAGCGAGGGGCTCCCAGGGGGTTAAACCGACGGAGAACGATAGGAGACAGGGGCAGTCTGAAACCAGCGACCACAACGAAACGGCGCAAACAGCGCTGCCCCAGCCCAACACAGGAGAACACCGTGCAGCACCCAGTTAAGGGGGCAATATACCCACCAACAAACCTGCCGACAAACACTGCTCCACAAGAGACAGCGGCTCAGAGCTCCCACACACCGGAGAGAAGGCAAGTGCTACAGCGAACAACACTGGGAGAAAACACTCAGCCTCAACAAGGCATCGGCTGACCCCCATAGTGACTGTGACACGCTATAAGGCAAGGTGCCCTATGTCACCCGTTTTTATATGCCTCAATTGGACAAGTATATTATTTGCTGACACCTACTCTCTTTTCATAACTCCAGTTCAGCCTGATCTAATAACATTTGAATGTACTCACAAAAGATATAACTCGCTGGCAACCAATTATTAATTCTTAATCTAGTTGATTGCATTCACTTTTATTGTTATTTTCATTTTATTTCCTCTGTTGACACCCTCAGGCAACTACAACACCATCTTGCTTTCATATAAAAACGTGCAGTATAATCCTGTCATGGTATCACTAAGTACTATTTGCACCCAAGCGTAGTATAACTCACACTCAAGCACATTGTATTTCAAACTATCTTTGCAAGCGTAGTATAACTCACACTCAAGCACGTTGTATTTCAAACTAACTCACACTCAAGCACGTTGTATCTCAAACTATCTTTGCAAGCGTAGTATAACTCACACTCAAGCACGTTGTATTTCAAACTATCTTTGCAAGCGTAGTATAACTCACACTCAAGCACGTTGTATTTCAAACTATCTTTGTATTTGATATAATTTACTGTCAGTCTAGATAGCATACCCTTGGGTAAATCTTTATGACATATTTAGTCTAGACCTGTAACTCAAACTTAGAAGAGAATCTTCCATTATAAAAAAGAAAAAGTGCACTGTATACGAAGCCACTCTGTTGTTCACCATTGTTTTATGATATTATTGCACCAGCTATTGTGGCTGTGCAAATCTGTTTGTTAATCCATGCACAACTTAAAAAAAGAATTAAAAAAAAATACATAATTCCTATTATACTGAACAGAACCCCCACATTCAACCTATCCCCAGATAGCTTGGATCTGAGCGCTCAATATATCCGAACAGCGCTCAGATCCCACGAACAAAATAAAATCGCCATGGGGTTTAAATTTAGCACGGGCTGATGAGAGATTGAGGAGGGACAAAACAGCCAGTTTAAACTGGTCTGGCAGTGTCTCTGGGACAACGCCCTGCTGGAGGAACAATAGACAGGAAAAAGGGGAGGGGAAGAGGCACATATTGGAATTAACGGGGCAGAAAAAGCGTGTTACAATCCAATATGCCCAAATAATGTTTTTAAAGGGCCATACACCCCAGGGCCATAGTCATAAGGCAGAAGGGCTGGCAAAAGGCTCCTCCAAAAGCCAGGGGCAAAGGGCAGTTGGTCACATAAAAAGCCAGTGACAAAAGGCAGTTTGTCACATCCATGTTGCAGAATTCTCTAATATAAGCGTCCCGGGTTGGATTGTTTTTACATCCTATGCACTTACCACATTTGTTAAAACCTATTTAATCTGATCGAGAGTTCACTTTCCTTTGTGTTTTCATTGTAGGGGCCAGCGTTGTTTTTAAATTTGGTGCTTTCGAGTAGATTATTTTGGGTCTATTGCCTAATGTGGGTGCCGATACTGGGTCGCCCTCCAGAACACCCCAGTGTTTTTTCAATATGTTGCTTATTTGAAATGATTGATGACTATATTGAGTGATAAATACAGGGGCTTCAGTATTCAACTGTACTGTTTTTAGTTTGTTCTCCAGAGTTTTCTCTAAGGCTTTGTTCATGGCTTCATCCAGTTGTTCTTTAGGATATCTCTTCATCAGGAATTGATTATGCATATCTTCCATTTGGACCAGGCATACTTCATGTTCAGAGCAGTTGCGTCTCACCCTCCTAAACTGGCTGGATGTTCTCTAACCATGTCTTCTTGTGATGACTGTCTGATGGGTGAAGCTATTACAGGCTACTGTTTTCCTGGAAGTTTTGGTCTGTATTGTGTCTTCTTTAATGTAAATTTCTAGGTCCAGAAATTCAACCAATTCTCTAGATTGATGAAAAGTGAATTTCAGGTTACATGGGTTAAAGTTGAGGTATTCCTTGAATAGTTCCAGGGATGAAAGATCTCCTTCCCAGATGGAATCGTCTATGTATTTCTGCCATAGGACCAGGTTTGCACCAAATGGGGAGTTGTTCCAAATAAATTTATCTTCCCATTTGCCCATGAATAGGTTGGCATAACTTGGCGCAAGTCCAGTACCCATGGCAGTGCGCTCTACTTGAAGGAAGAACTGATCTTGTTCCCAGAATAAATTATGGCTCAAGATGAAAGCTACACAATGGACTAGGAAACTGATCTAGTCGTTTTTCAGTTCTGAATGGATGGCTAGGGCGTATTGTATTGCTTCACAGCCTTGCAGATGCTGGATGACTGTATAGAGGGATGTCACATCTGCCGTCACTAGGATAAACTCTTTCTTACAAGGGATTTGTGATAGAATTTGGATAATTTGAGTATTATCTCTTAGATAAGATTTTAATTTACCGACCACTGGCTGTAGAAATTGGTCTACATATTCGGGCATATTAGATGTAACAGATCCAATGCCTGAGATTATGGGTCTCCCAGGTGGATTGTTGAGACATTTGTGAAGCTTTGGCAAGTGGTAAAATATGGATATTCTTGGATTTTTGGACCAAATATAGTCGTATTCAATCTTAGTGAGGATCCCTCTCTCTTTGCCCTCAGTAATTACAGGAATTCTTTCATATATTCTTTACTTGGATCTTTAGGTAATTTCTGATATGTTTCTGAATCGCTGAGTAACCTTCTACTTTTTTGTTCATAATCACCGAGATGCATAATCACCAATCCTCCACCTTTGTCAGCTGCTCTAATAATATCTCCATCCTCCATTAAATTTCTTAAGGCTCTCTGTTCCTTTTTGGTCAGGTTGTCCTTTAGTTTTTGGGGGGCTTCCAAGGATTTTAGATCTTTCTCCACCATTTTTTCGAACACCCTGATGTTATCATTCTTGGTCTGTTGAGGGTAAAACACAGATTTTGGATGGAGATTTGTGGGTGCGTAATGTTCTTCCATTTGTTTCTTGTTATATTAATTTTCTAGGAAAAATCTCTTGACTGTTAGCTTCCTAATAAATTTATGTACTTCGATGAACAAAATTAATTTTGAATTACTTGTGTTTGGGGCAAATTTCCAACCTTTCTTAAGAAGTCGTGTCACATCTGGATTTAAAGTGTGGTTAGATATATTAAATACACGTATGTCTTCTTGAGTTGTCTTTTGTTCTATTATTCTCTTGTTGGGTCTCCGTCTTGTTCTCTACTTAGTCTTTTTCTTAAGACTGGTGACCATGGAGGATCTCTCCTATCCATCCATGTTTGTTTCAGTGCAGTTCTCATCTCCTCTCTCTGCTCTAAAAAATTCCCCCCAAAAGTTCTTCTAGGGTGTGTGTATCTTGTGGTTTTGGGGTGTTCTGTCCTTCTTTGGATTTATTCATTCTGGCAAAGGTTGCCCTCTTTGTTATTTTGTAGGAGGCTTTGTGCGTGGTATATATATATTAGTATTCTCTATATAACAATGGTCGGAAGGCTCACTCTTTAATGTGTAGATGAGTGTCTATTTATTTGCTATTTTACAGCGTTGACACGAGGCCCTGAACTGCGTCTCAAAATTATAAGAGCAATGTGAGCCTTATTCACGAAATTGTAGTTAATTGGAAATCCAAACGCAAATGTTAGACAAGGCTTACTGAAATGGAGCAATTCTAACAATCGGCCATAGGCACAGTTTGGCAGTTTTTTGGGTTTTCATTTCACTTCAGTTTGTTTGTGATTAACCCGCTAGTAATTGTTCAATGCTGCAAAATCAAAATAATACGCAAGTCTGTAGGGCTGTATCTATTTTATCCCATTATACATTTGTTGGCGATATTTTCCGGCACAATATATAAATTAACTCTAAGTGATGGTAAACTTCCAACGACTCATTCACTTTAACATTCATTATGAAATTGAATTGTATTAATACGTTTCACAGCTGTCTGGCAAAATAGCGTGCTATAATTTACGGAGTGCATTTAGATTATAGTAATTTACTAAAATGCGCTTGATATTCATATTAATAATAATAAGTTTGATTAAGGACGATGTCTTGTATTTGAGAACTGCCAGCATTAGTAAAGCAGGGATACATTAAAGGAACACTATAGTGTTAGGAATGCAAATAAGGTCAGCTGCACGAACTGAATGCCTGATGGAAGAGGTGGGTCTTTAGCTTTTTTTTAAAGTCTGAAAGGACGGCACCTCTCTGATTGCACATGGTAAAAAAGTTCCAGAAGGTAGGGGCAGCATGTCTGAATGCCCTAGAACCTGAGTCTGTCGTTGTTCTTGGAATTGACAGGAAGGATTTGCTGGCTGACCGAAGTAAAGGGGATGGAAAGTAGGGTGTCAGGAGCTCTTTCAGGTACTGTGGGCCTTGATCGTTTAAGGCTTTGAAGGTTAGCAGGCCAACTTTAAAATATTACCTCAGAGCATTAAAGAGGATAGAAGGCATAAAGCCGTTTCTCTCAAAATCTCCAGAGGTATACCCTCAATTTTATCAATTTTAGTGTGATATGGATAAAAAGTAATTGATAAATCACTTGCACATTATTATTCATTTTTCTTTTGTGTTGTTCGGTTTATACAAGTCCATAGACTTTATCAAGTATAATTTAATAAAGATTACTTTTTATCCATATCATACTAAAATTATGTACCTCACAAGTTACTATCACCACTGTGGGTATATCTCTGGAGATTTTGAGAGGAACGGCTTTATGCCTTCTATACTCTTTAATGCTCCGGGGTAATTATTTTTCTTATATATCTGGGGTTCATGCCCGTCTGTACCCACATAGTCCTATCTTTGGACCCTGGGATTTTGCTTGTCCTAATCCCTTAGTCCTCTTTATTTTTCGCAACTTTAAAATATGTTCGCCAATCGCCATATAATTGGAAGCCAATGCAGGGCATGGAGAACAGGTGTTAGGTGGCGGGAGCGAGTTTGATTGGTCAGTAGCCTGGCTGCAGCATTTTGTACTGTCTGAAGGCAATGGAGTTCTTTTTCTGGGAGGCCCAAGTAAAGTACATTGCAGTAAACTAGCCAAAAGGATACAAATGCATGGAATAATGTTTGCATATCATCTGGTGAAATTAAGTGTTGTATCCTGGCTTGTTTTTCAGATGAAAGTAGACAGATTTTATTATGGAGGAAATTGATACCTCCTTTGATGAACTGATTGTCAGGGTACCTGGAGTCTCTACCTCTGAGAGAGGTAGAGACTTAGAAGGTTATCCGTCCGGACGCCATGTCTCCTCGGTCTCCCGCGGTTCACTCGGTCTTGCTAACGCCGGCCGCGAGGGAGTCACTTCCTTTTATAACAGAAGGACCGGAGGTAGACGTCATGACGCTAACCCGAAACATCCTGCCACTCAAATCTCGGGAGACGAATCAGGACTCGCCGGAGGCGTGTCCCCTCTCCCTAGCCAGGATACTTAACGGTGGTTCTCTCATTCACTCATTGCCCTGTCGTGGTTCTAGTCCGCCTAGTCACACAGTGCTTTGTGATTCACTTGTCTTTTGGTTTTGACCCGGCTTTGTTGTTTACTCTCCTGCCTTTCTGTTATCCTTGACCCGGCTTGTCTCTCGCTTACCTGTCCTCTGTTATCCTCGACCTCGGCTTGTCTCTGACCATTCTATTGTAGTTCTACGTTAGTCCGGCCATTCTAAGGACCGGTATACGTATCAGCTACTCTTTGTACTCTGCGTGTTGGATCCCTGACCCGATCCTGACATTACGACAGGGCCATGGATTCTGCAGGTACAAATTGTCAGCTTGGTTCTCCTGATCCTAGGTTTGACGCCATGGATCATAGGATGGATCAGATGGCTCTAGCACTACAGGCGCTGCTGTCTCGCCCTATTAATCCACCTGAGGAGAGCCGTAACACTTCTGCTTCTTCTGTGGGTTCGGGGTTAGAGGTAGCTACTGTAGGTGCTTCTTCCCAAGTTACCCCACCTGTACGATATGCTGGTTCTCCTGAGAGGTGTCGTGGCTTTTTGAACCAGATCAGTATTCATTTCGAGCTACAGCCCCGTTCATACCCTACTGATAGGGCAAAGGTGGGATTTATTATTACCTTACTCATTGAGAAAGCTCTGAGATGGGCGAATCCGTTGTGGGAGAATGATAATCCATTAGTCTATAACTATAATTCCTTTGTAGCTGCTTTTAAAAGAACTTTTGACCCTCCTGGCAGGAAGGCCAATGCAGCCAGATTACTGTTGCGCCTTAGACAAGACAACCAAACACTTGTGGATTATGCACTAGAGTTCAGGTCTTTGGCGGCAGAGGTAAAATGGAATGAACAGGCCTATATAGACGTATTCTTAAATGGATTATCTGATGTAATACTTGATGAGGTAGCGACAAGAGAACTTCCCGAGAATCTGGAGGACTTAATTTCCTTTATCTCTCGTATTGACGAACGTCTAAGGGAGAGACAGAATACTCGAGATAGAACCGCTAAATCTTTCTCTAGACTAGTACCATCATTTCAAGTTTCTGAAACCAAAGATCCACAGGTTTCAGAACCTATGCAGTTGGGCCTTACTCGTCTCTCAGAGGAGGAGAGACAGTACAGGAGAAGAGAGGGACTTTGTATGTATTGTGGGTTCAGAGGTCATGTACGTTTGAGCTGTCCCAGCCGTCCGGGAAACGCTCGCACCTAAGTTTCTCTAGAGGACAGACCTTGGGTGTTTCGATTTTGTCCTCTACTCATAACTACAAAGAACATAGACTCCTATTACCGGTCTCTTTAACTTGGGAGAAGGGAACTTTAGAAACTATGGCATTGATAGACTCCGGCGCTGCTGAGAGTTTTATCGACCAAAAGTTTCTCACCAAACACACTATCCCATCCCAGTTAAGGAAGACACCCTTGGCTGTTGAAGCCATTGATGGTAGACCTTTAGTTGAGCCTGTGATTTCCCGGGAGACCACACCTCTTTACTTAACTACTGGTATTCTACACAAGGAGGAAATATCCCTACTACTCATTTCATCCCCTTCTGTTCCCATAGTCCTGGGATACTCCTGGCTTAAGAAACATAACCCCGTTATAGATTGGAGATCAGGGGAAATAGTTTCATGGGGCCAGAATTGTCAAGAGAGTTGTTTAAAGAAAGTGTCACCTCTTTGTAGTGTCAACTCACTTAATAACGCTACTGACTCTACCAAAGTACAGATACCGTCCTTGTATCAAGATTTAAAGGCAGTTTTTGACAAAAGAAAGGCTGATACCTTACCACCACATAGGCCTTTTGATTGCAAAATTAATTTACTTTCTGGTACCATGCCCCCCAGGGGTCATGTATACCCTTTGTCCACGAATGAAAACTTAGTTCTAGAAGAGTATATTCGTGAAAACCTAGACAAGGGGTTCATTAGAAGATCCTCCTCCCCTGCTGGGGCTGGATTCTTTTTTGTTAAAAAGAAGGATGGTTCTTTAAGACCTTGCATTGACTACCGGGGTCTTAACAAGATAACCATCAGAAATGTTTATCCGATTCCCTTGATCACCGAGCTTTTTGACCGATTAAAAAGTTCTAAAATTTTCACTAAGTTAGACCTTAGAGGTGCTTATAATTTGGTGAGAATCCACGACGGTGACGAGTGGAAAACTGCATTCAATACTCGATATGGGCACTATGAGTATACTGTAATGCCTTTTGGTCTCTGCAATGCTCCGGCAGTATTTCAGGACCTTATTAATGAGGTTCTTAGGGAGTTTCAAGATGACTGTGTAATTGTATACCTTGATGATATTCTTATACATTCCAGGGATATTGAGACTCACCACAGACAAGTCAGGAGGGTTTTACACAAACTTCTTCAGCATGGCTTGTACTGCAAACTAGAGAAATGCAGCTTTGACCAATCCCAAACTACGTTTCTTGGTTATGTGATTTCTGGGGAAGGGTTTGAAATGGATCCGGAGAAGCTCCAATCCATATTAGACTGGCCTTTACCTCAGGGTCTCAAGGCTATCCAGAGATTCATTGGTTTCTCTAATTACTACAGACGTTTCATTAAGGGATACTCCTCTATCATTGCTCCCATCACCAACATGACCAAACAAGGGGCTGAGACTAAGAATTGGTCTACTGAAGCTCTTCGGGCTTTTGAGACACTCAAAGAGCTGTTTGCTTCCGCACCAATTTTAGTTCACCCTGATACTACTCTACCTTTCCTACTCGAAGTTGACGCTTCTGAGACAGGTATAGGTGCTGTCCTGTCCCAAAGGTTGGGGGTAGATAAACCATTACATCCTTGTGGATACTTTTCCAAAAAATTGTCCGGTACTGAAAGCAGATATGACATTGGTGACAGGGAACTACTAGCGGTTATAATGGCCTTGAAGGAGTGGAGACATTTATTGGAGGGTACTTTGCATCCTGTTACTATTTTGACAGATCATAAAAACTTATCCTATATTGGGGAGGCTAAACGACTATCATCTAGACAGGTTCGTTGGTCCATATTTCTCACTCACTTCAACTACGTACTCACATATAGGCCAGGTTCTAAGAATTCTAAAGCCGACGCCTTATCTCGCCAATATGAACCTGCTGCCGTATCTGAGCCGGTTTTGTCCTCTATAGTACCCAAGGGTAACATTATCGCTAACACTACTCTCAAAGTTCATTCCCCGCTACTTGATCAGATAAGGAACTTGCAGCATCTGGCACCTAGACTGACTCCGGCTTCCAGACTTTTCGTTCCCCCTGAACTTCAATTGGAGCTCTTACAGTGTCTTCACGAGAGTAAGGTGGCTGGTCATCCGGGTGTTCGCAAGACGTATTCTTTGATCTCCAAGGATTTCTGGTGGCCGTCGTTACGGAAGGATATTAAGGATTTTATCGGGGTTTGTGTGGTCTGTACTAAAACCAAACTACCGCATACGCTTCCTTGTGGCCTTCTACAACCGCTGGAGATTCCTGACAAACCTTGGTCCTGTGTGGCAATGGACTTTATTGTGGATCTGCCGGTTTCTAAAAAGCACACTGTTATCCTCACCGTAGTCGATAGGTTTACCAAGATGGCACATTTCGTACCTTTGCCTAAACTCCCGACTTCTCCTGAATTGGCGGAGGTCTTTGCTAAAGAGATTTTTCGTTTGCATGGGATTCCTTCGGAGATCACTTCTGATAGAGGCTCCCAATTTGTTTCACGTTTTTGGAGGTCGTTCTGTTCTCAATTAGGCATCAAATTGAATTTTTCGTCCGCCTATCATCCTCAGTCTAACGGAGCTGCTGAACGAACTAACCAGAAGATTGAGCAATACTTACGTTGTTTTGTTTCCGAACACCAGGACGATTGGGTCGGTTTGATTCCTTGGGCAGAGTTTGCGCACAACAATCTCGTTTGTGACTCCACGCATTCAAGTCCCTTCTTCATGAACTATGGCTTTCATCCATCCATTCTTCCCCCGGTTTCTCCTTCCCAAGGAGTGCCGTCGGTTGATGTCCATGTGGCCAATTTGAGGAAGTTGTGGGATCAGACTCGACAGATTCTTCTACACAATTCTGTACTGGTAAAGAAACATGCTGACAAACGTAGAAGGGCGGCTCCGAATTTTGTTCCAGGCGATAGAGTGTGGTTGAGCACTAGGAATATTCGTCTTAAAGTTCCTTCCATGAAATTCGCTCCTCGTTATATTGGTCCCTACAGGATCTTGACTCGAATTAACCCAGTGGCATATCGTCTAGCTCTTCCAGCTACTTTACGCATCCCGAACTCCTTTCACGTGTCATTGTTGAAACCTCTAATCTGTAACAGATTCTCCTCCACAATCGCCCCTCCGCGCCCTGTTCAGGTGGAGGGTCAGGAGGAATATGAGGTTAACTCCATTATTGATTCTCGTGTCTCCCGGGGACGAGTACAATATTTAGTTGACTGGAAGGGATATGGTCCTGAGGAGAGGAGTTGGGTACCACAAGAGGATGTTCATGCTCCTCGTCTTCGCAGGGCATTTCACTCCCGCTTTCCATCTCGCCCCGGCTCCTTCCGCCCGGTGGGCGTATCTGAGGGGGGGGGTACTGTCAGGGTACCTGGAGTCTCTACCTCTGAGAGAGGTAGAGACTTAGAAGGTTATCCGTCCGGACGCCATGTCTCCTCGGTCTCCCGCGGTTCACTCGGTCTTGCTAACGCCGGCCGCGAGGGAGTCACTTCCTTTTATAACAGAAGGACCGGAGGTAGACGTCATGACGCTAACCCGAAACATCCTGCCACTCAAATCTCGGGAGACGAATCAGGACTCGCCGGAGGCGTGTCCCCTCTCCCTAGCCAGGATACTTAACGGTGGTTCTCTCATTCACTCATTGCCCTGTCGTGGTTCTAGTCCGCCTAGTCACACAGTGCTTTGTGATTCACTTGTCTTTTGGTTTTGACCCGGCTTTGTTGTTTACTCTCCTGCCTTTCTGTTATCCTTGACCCGGCTTGTCTCTCGCTTACCTGTCCTCTGTTATCCTCGACCTCGGCTTGTCTCTGACCATTCTATTGTAGTTCTACGTTAGTCCGGCCATTCTAAGGACCGGTATACGTATCAGCTACTCTTTGTACTCTGCGTGTTGGATCCCTGACCCGATCCTGACACTGATGAGTTCAGAGCCTCCAAGCTCTAGGCCAGTTGGGTGATTATGGGATATTTTTGTTGACCGAGGTCCCCTCACCAAGAATAACTTAATAACTTTAAGCCAACTAGCATTCATCCATTTTATGAGGTCTGCTAAGCAACTGTTGATGCGGCATGTTGGGTCTGTGGTATCTGGAGCAAAGGAGAAGTAGAGTTGTGTGTCATCACTGTAACAATGATACCTTCATGTGTCCTGCACCATTTTCTCTCGAGTTTACGGCCTGTTCTCTTCATTTCTCTGATGGTTCTGTCAAACCATGGTGCATTGTTGTGGGTTTTGACAGTGCATATGCATGTTGGTGCAATGCTTTCAAGGGTATCTCTTATAGTTTTGTTGTAGAGTCGGACTAAGGAGCTGGGGTCTTCCCAGGTGCCCATTAGTTCACTTAGATCCATATGTGATGTTACATCCAATGGCGTCAACCTTTTTAATGAGCAGTGTTTAACCAGGTTCTGAGACTGAGGTCTGGCTGATTGTGATACAATGGAGAAGTGAATGGAGTGGTGGTCTGACCAAACAACTGGATTTACAGTTACTGGTGACACTTCTAGTCCAGACCGAAACAATAGATCAACTGTATGACCTTTTTAGTGGGTGGAAGTAGCGACGATTTGTGTGAAGCCGAGTGCACTCATCAAGCTGAGGAGATCCGGCCCAAGCATAATAAATACTGCTCCTTGATAAGCACACAATGCAACCCCAATACACATACACTCACAATGCAGCACCTAGATGCACACACACCCTTTACAGGCCCTTTCAGCAACACACAATCTCAAAAGCTCCTATACATGAGCACGTGCTCACACTACAGCCCCTAGTTAAACATAGTACACCATAAACAGACTCCTATATACACACACTTCACCACAGCCCCTTCTAAACACCATGAAAAATTATCCTGCACCTCCAGAAAAGTTTTTTCCAGTTGTCGTAAAAAGGTATTTTGCCCGTAATAAGGAAGGCACAGCGGTGGAACTACAGGGAGTGCTGGTGTTGCGGTTACACCAGGGCCCATCGAGTGACCCGTGCAATGCGTTTTCAGGGGCCCAAAATTGTTTTTGCACCAGAGCCCACTCTACGTTAGTTCCGCCACTGTGCAGCAGCTTTTGTCCCTGGTCCCTTATGTGCCCCTCCTAAATATGAATCCTGGAGACGCCACTGGTCAGGAGATTGAACTTCAAGTTATGCTTTTCCTCAACGACAGCCCCTGTCAGTTCCTTTGAAGATGCCAAGTGATCTTAGGGTAACCACTAGCGAGGAATTGAGTACAGCGATCACTTTTTGGGGTCTTAGGGAATACAGATATTAGGGAGTATAGGTGATCATTCCCTCAGCAGCGAAGGAGTTAAAATTGCTTCTAGTTTTTTTTAGGGATGGTAGCAGTGGAGGCTGGTTACATTGCCCTGGTTACATTATTTATTTATTTCCTTTACCGTTTTCTACACTGAACAATGCCATGAATGACATAAGTAATTTTTTAAACCAGGGTTTATGAAGCCTTTCCTTTCCCTGTAATTAATTACAAATGGCTCAAATTATTTACCTGTTTATCTAATGAGATTTTCCAGCTAATATAATTATGGCTGTAAGATCAATTGATATGGTATCCTGAAATTAGATAATTAGAAAACTAACTTGACGTGATTAAAATGATAATGTACAAATAATCTGATTGTTTTTATATACTCCTCTTGTTAAAGGGACAGTACGGGCACCACATGTTAGATGTAAGCTATCTTACAGTTCATTATTTTATTTATTTAATATTATAGGTGCCATTCTCTCCCCATCAGCCGGCAGAGAACCCCTATTTGATCCAATAATGCACGATGCGAGGGTGCACCACAGCGGATTGTGGGAGTTGTAGTTCAGTCGTTTACGTGAACGTGTACTATATATTATCCTACACAAGGAGGTTAATTCATGGGTTTGTTTGTTTTATTATTTTTGAATGAAGGTAACTGTTGACTGTTGTTAGCTTTCATTGAAGTTGAATTCCCAGAATCTCTTCCTATTCTTAGAATACCAGGGGAGCATCAAACTTCCTGGTCTGGAGAGAGATGCTAGAAGTTAAGGGGTTTGAAACAAATGCAGTAATTTTGAGTGTTTTTTTGTTTGTTTGTTTTATTTTATTTTTTTATTCTGGAAACGCAAACCGTAAAGTCACAAAGTAGATTCTACTGCTGAAACATTTAAACAAATCCTTGTGGCATGACAGCATTGTTTTTAGGGGGGCCTTTATTATCTCTGCCTTCGAGTCTTTGTGCTGAGCTTCTCTGTATGAAATGATTGGATCAAGAATATCACATAATGACCGCGATGGGCTGACACTTTATGAATTTTAATAACCTGTTGATTTTCTCCTCTCTCGTGGCGAAAGAGATAATGCAGGCATCGTAGAGGTAAGAGGGCAGTAATTTCAATCTCAGGACTGCGCTGACGTCAGCCGACGCATGAAGTACTTGACACTTTGAGTAGGAGTGATTTTTATTGCAGGAATTCATTACATCTAACAGATCACCAAGCCGAGTAGATAATTTATGAAGTCTTCTATAAATGAATAATGAAGCAATGTAGCCGTTAGCAGAATAATATTTTTGTTTTGTGCCCTTGGAGTGGAGGGGAACATTTCACTGTTAAAGAGGAAATCATTTTGCTAATGAGACTGGGTGAGAAATCTTTGACGGAGAAAGTATTTTGGGGAGTAGGGGGGTGTAAAGTATTTGGTATGGTTCCGTCTGCTGCTTGTTTCTCTCTGACTGGTGCACATACCATGCAGTAGCATCTGTTGTCATCTACGTGATACCTTTTGATCAGCTAGTTTACTTTTTTACTGCGTCGAAAGATAAGGATTCTGCAGCCCGCGCACATATCTTCTACAGAGATATCTTCTACAAACACAGATTACACATGGACGTTCCTAGGCTTTATGTGGTGTGAGGCCATTTATGTGGCGTGTGGCGCATGACCATCCATAGGTTTTATGTGGCATTTTCTCTGGTGGTTTTATATTTTTCTGGCAAAGTTGTGTGTTAATGTAACACTGATGACGATTACATCCCCTGCTACTGGATAATATGTATTAAAAAACAAACAAAAAAAACTGGTTAATTGTCTGACGGTCCGTGATCATCTTTCCATCTATTTACTTCCTCCACCACCCGAAATCTACCCTGTCTGACTGTCCTTAGTAATAGGATAAAATGACCCACGTTGCAGAGTACTGAGCTGCACTGGGAGTCTGCTCCAACCTCCGATCTAATGAGTATTTCTCTGTAGAAATGAGATTAAAGATTTATCTCAAGAGCTATGATTTTTATATTAGATAAAAGTAAAATTAAAGATTCGTCTGGCAGTGGAAGAAATGAATGGGGTGATAGCCATCACTCATAACATATAAAAATACGTAGCTGTCAAGAATATAATGAGCAATATTTTAATAGGTAATTCATTCTGGAACCGATCAGGAAAATCCCTTTAATCTATTAGTATTAAAGTTGTTTTGTACGCGTGCAGCCATTTCAATAGTGTCTAGCCATTATTGAGGCCGTAGAACTGAAGCAGATGGGGCGAATAAAATGCTACTTTAACTCTCTCTGCAAAATACATTATTACTGTAATGCAGGTATTATGATACTTTGTTGCAGGAGCTAACTGGGCTTCTTTTCGTGGATGTACTGACTAGTCGATAGTTGCTCTAAGGTCTGTCATGAACGTTGACAACTACCGGTGGTTTCCAAGTTCCAAAATCTAACATTCGGTCACTGGTAACTAATTGCTGATACAAGTTTTAACATCTTTCATAGATTAATAGGAGTTGCTAAGCACCTGGTTTATGTGTGTATGGTAAAAATTACCCTATTTGTCTGTCTATCTGTCTCATCTTGTAAAGTTGCCACCTACATGATCTGTTCATATAGATCCACTTTATATGTTTTCTTGCAACACTTTTAATGCAAGCTATCCCATTTGTCTTGACTTGACCCGAAGGAGAATCGTTGGCATGAAGAGTCTCGAGATGGTAAGTCTCAAGGTTGTCTAATCAACTATAACTAGACTTTTTCCAGATTTACTTCTTTCACAAAATTAAGAATCAGAGCTGTCCAATTTGATTCATAATTACAGGAGTGCAAAGGCAGTTTCCATGTTTTCATTGGATATAACATTAATGTGGACCATCACTCATTATAGGGGGGGGGGGGGGGGGCAGTATGAGCAACGAACCCAGACATTGTGCTGTATTAAACAAAGTCCAGATTTATTTATTGTAAACATTTGATTTTCAGGAATATAATTGGAGAAAGTTTCCAAGTTCATTTGTTTGTTTTTGGTTTTAATTATTTGGTTTTAAATTGGACTTTCAATTTGTGTTTTCGTGAATAAACCTCAGTTGTCGTCTGCCTTTAATATTTGGTGCCTACTTCTATTGAGGGGTGTGTGCTTTTAATTGTCTTGATATTATTTAAATGAGTTAAATTGGACTCTGAGAATAATATCATTCCATCCAAAGAGAAGCATGAATAAAGGACATGAATAATCGTATTTCATTACAAAGTGCTATTTCCAGCTTCATAACGCTTAGATAACAAACTCTTCCCACGTTGGGTGTAATTTAGGTGAATACATTTTAATGTGAAACCAGCAGCTGAAGTCAGGCCACGCTGTAGAGCAGGTCATGATCCAGCAAAGTATTCGTCAGCTCCTTACAACATGTGACACACGTGGAACTCAAACCTCAAAGACAAGATGAGATGGAAGAAGCTGTACATTACAGTAGAAAATAGACCACGATCCATCTCTATAGACTCCTTGCCTCCATTATACTGCTCAAGCAGGCCCAAACCTGGCCAGTTTGATATTATCCACATCTCCAGATCACCAAGTTTATCTACATCAACAGCTCGGGACTTAATCATTGAATTTCTGCGGTTGACAAGGCGTAAGACTCCATACAAATTTGAGGATCATTCCCTGATCATCTTCTCACACAGTGCCCCACCATCTTTAACCTTTTCCAGCTGCCACTTGCTGCATTCAGTGACACAATCAAGCTTGTCCTAGAATATATCCTACTGATGGGGAATGCCACACTCCCTGGTAGTCACAATGGCAAACAGACCTGTCATCTATGCTTCAGTTACCTTATGAACTTCGAAAACGTTATTTTATACATGAAAGTTAGGAGGGTCGTTTTTTTTTTTTTTTCTTTACACTCTTGTAATTTACTTGTCAGCCCCTGGCACTCACACTGCTCCCTTTGTCAGGCCGTGCGAGTCGAACACACAGGCCGAAATCCTCTTAGCCATTTGCTTCCCTGCAATATATTAGAAACTGCCTGTTCGGGGTGTCTTTTATAGATTCAAATGCTGTGACGTCACACCCACCCTTACAGTGACCACGTCACAAAGGCGACCCCAGATTCTATCAGTTTGGAGTGACAGAGATGACATGGACCAATTTAGAAAGTATGTTTATTTGGACCCTTGCTCAGTGCTCTATTGTGGTTTCTGCCTTGATACACATTAGTGCTTATGATAGGTCTATCTTAATATTCTTTGACCTTGGCTTGTATTTGACTTTGTCTTTTTCTGGTATCCTGATCCGACTTGTTATTTTGTTTATCCTTATCTATTGATTTCTGACCTTGGCTATTACTGACTTTTTCTTTATCTTTCGTACGTTAGGTCCAGATACTCGAAAGGCCAAATAATTTATCTATCTAGTACCTCTGTTTGTGGGATTCGCCATTCCTGTGAGTTGGGGTATGACCCCCGTGACACTTCTACTGTGTCTTTTTATTAGACTGTAAAAACAGGACAGAGTTTCCTTCTACACAGCAGATTAAAACAATTTATAGGATAATGTACATGATGAGGATGGCTTTGTGCTAGCTATGTGACAGCAGATAATTCTATGATAGAGTTAAAGGGGCACTGCTACCTCCTTCCCCACCCCCACCCCCCCACACACATGCTGAAGCGGTAAAAGCAGAAGAAGACCTGCTGAAAGGAGATGGTGGCGCCCGTGTGGGACAGATTCAAGCAAGCGGGCCTGCCCTCAGGGAGTGACAACTGTGACAGGTGTCACTGGTTCAGCGGTCCCGGGGGCCAAGACTCCTCGCATCTGCGCTTGTAATCTGCTACGTACCAAGACCATCCCCTAATGTGCACATATATATATAGTACCGCTATACATGGCCCTGTTGTCTTCATAGAGGGGGCCCAGGACACAGTAAACTCATGATAGGAGAGGACTGGCTGTCGGAGGGGGAAGATGGAAACTGCTGGACCCCCACTTTGCTGTACAACCAGCAGAGCCACTGGACCACCAGGGAATCTAGTGTGTCCCCCGTCCCTCCCTGGCCACAGGTAAGAGGCAGGGAAGGGGGAATAAATTATATATTTTTTTTAAATTAAAAATCACGGGGCGTGGCCTAATGCCGGAGCTGAACGGACGCATGTAGGAGCAGCTCCAGGCACAGAAACCGACAACGAGCAAAAAATAAGCGGTACACTGAGCGAAAACCGAACCAAACGCTCGGAGAAAGCAGCAACAATGTCCCAACGGCAAAAAAAATCTGGGAAGTCAGATAGAGCCTCCTTCTTTCTCACAAAAACCGCGGCCTCCAAACAGTGAGATGGCCAGGAGCCCGCGCAAGATGGCGGCAACCAGAGGAAGCGGGAACACTCCCTCTCACCTCATATATCCCCTTCTCGCATGGCAGATGAGCAGCCGCTAACGATGGGAGGCATCCGCGAAATGATGGCGGAATTTACAGAAAACATTCAAAGGAATATGAAGAAACAACTTCAAGAGCTGTCATCTGAACTCAGAAAAGAAGTACAGGAGATGGGTAACCGCACAGCACACATAGAAACGAAAATGGATGAATATGCAATGGCCCACAATAGCCTGGCAGATAAAATACAAGAAATGGATGACATCCTAGAGGCTCACAGGTTAAAACTGGCGGATATGGAAGACAGAGCCAGAAGGAACAATCTCCGGTTCCGTGGGATCCCGGAGTCAGTGCAAAACGCTGACCTGCACAAATACCTATCCGACATGTTCCAATCCCTCACACCGGAAATCCATCCAGATCAACTGATAATTGATAGAGCACACAGACTGCGCAGACCGAAACACTTGCCACCAACAGCGGCAAGAGATGTTATTGCAAGAATAAATTTTTTCCATGCCAAGGAAAGAATTATGAGAGCCAGCAGAAACGCAGACATGCCGGACGACTACAAATCTATAAAAATCTTCGCAGATATATCGGCGGAAACACTACACTTCAGGAAATCACTGGCGCCCATCACCTCCATCCTGCGGGAACAAAACCTGAATTATCGCTGGGGATACCCAGCAAAACTTTTAATATCACACCAAGAAGCGATCCACCCCGTTACAGATGTGGCTCAAGGAATCCAAAAGTTGAGAGATTGGGGACTTCCAATCCCATCCACAGAACCTACCAAATTGACCAAAATTCCGAGATTGTCGCCAGAATGGACGACCCAGTGAGACGAGACGACGCTTAAGGCACACGTAACTATACACTACATACACCCTACGTTCAGGCACTAACTTGATATGCTAAACTTTTAGAAGCTATACACAGACACTCACACTTGCTAAAATATACGACACGTTACCACTGGCCTCAGGCACCGCAAGCCCAAACCATAAGCAGCATATACTGCTGGTTAGATCTTGACTCTGCCCATTAAGCATAATTAACCCCAAGAGGGGAAGGACTGAGCCATGACCTGTGCTGTACAGCAGACATAACAGAAGTGTATAAGCACATACATAATAACCTGTGAATTGTGAAATTGTATTAACTGTTTTGTAGGTTTTAAATGTTTAATTGTTATAATTGCTCAAAGGTTTCAAGGTGAACGATCGAGATGATTGACGTCCTCACCTTTGCCCCCCCCCCACCACCTGCACCTATCTACTAGGTTGCGAGACTAGGCCCCATGTTTTGGAGCGATTCTGGGTACTCTACCCGCATATAATTTTACACCCTCCCTGTCTCCCCACCCGCCCTATTCCTAGACAAACAGATCACATTCTATGTCCTCAGATCAATCATTCCCACAAAGGACCCCAAAATTCGCATTATAGCAACAATCCCGAAACACCAAAAAAAGGGCAACGCAAAAACCGATATAATGCCCCTTACTGCACTAACCACCCAATATGAAATTATTGACATATAACATAAAGGGGTTGAATACCCCAGGTAAACAAAGACTTCTGCTGCAAGAACTCAAGAATCAGGGGACCGATGTTGCTTGTATTCAGGAGACACATTTTAAAAACACAAAGACCCCCGAAATCTTCACTAAACTCTTCCCGATTCAACATCATGCGCTTTCAGAGAATAAAACCAAAGGGACATCTATATTAATACACAAAGATGTGGCGTTTGTAGAACACGCAAAATTTGTAGACCCCCAGGGACGATATATTATCCTGGTGGGACTCTTTAATAATGCTCAATATACCTTGGTATCCACATATTTCCCAAACACAGGTGTAGAGAGATTCCTCAGGCGCTTATTACAAAAAATCGAAAAACACAAATTAGGGGGACTGATACTTTGTGGAGACTTTAACTTCATTACGTCTCCTGAGGAAGATACGACAACGCTCCTTCAGGGAGTAAGACGGACAAACATGACAGCCATAAGTAAAACACTGACTAAATGGCTTACACTGCATAACTTGTATGACAGCTGGAGAGAACTCCACCTTGCGGTGAGAGACTATTCCTTTCATTCCAAAGTACATAATACTTACACCCGCATAGACACCTTTTATGTAGATCAACCCACGCTAGCCCAGGTCTCGACCTGTAATATGGGGGATATAACTTGGTCTGACCACAGCCCAGTGTACCTCGAACTGTACGATTCCTTTCAATTTAAAGGAAAAGGGAACTGGAGGTTAAACGAATCACTACTGCAAGACCAGACTTTCCTAAGCCAAATGACGACAGACCTCACAGACTACTTCCGAACGAACTCAGAGGGAGAAGTGTCTGACCAAACAGTGTGGTCAGCACACAAGGCCGTAGTGAGGGGCCTCTTTATCAGAAGGTCATCCCACCTTCAAACCCTGACAGACCAACTAACGGAACTAAATGCAGCCAAAACAGCAGGCTTTCTACAAAAAATGAAAGCAACGTCATACCACCACAGTGGGAAAGCCACGAAATACCTATCCAACCGACTGAGGGTGAGACAAGCAGCTTCCAAAATAACACACCTGCACAACTCTGAGGGCAACAAAATACAAAAAACCCTAGATATCTCGCAGGAGTTTGCAAAATACTACTCTGCATTATACAACCTCAGGGAACAAAAAACTGTAGCCCCTCTAGATGAAATGTCAATACGCACATATCTGACAAAGCTCCCCCTCCCACACTTAAACCAGACCCAAATCGCAGCTCTACTCAAGCCCATTACCCTCGATGAGGTACTAGCTACTATAAAACACCTGCCCACAGGAAAATCTCCGGGGGCAGATGGCCTACCCAATGCATATTACAAAAAATTTGCAGATTTACTCGGCCCGTGGCTAGTGCGACTATTCCAAACAGCGACAGAAACAGGGAAACTCCCTCCTGAAATGCTCCTGGCCACGATAGTGACCTTGCCGAAGCCGGGGAAGACCCCATACCAATGCAAAAACTTTCGACCCATTTCACTATTCAACACAGATGCCAAGATTTATGCTGAAATCTTGGCCTCCAGAATGGGCGAAATCCTCCCAACTCTTATCCATGATGACCAAACTGGGTTCGTAATGGGGAGACAGGGACCAGATAACACCCGAAAACTATCCCTTATAATGGAAAGGATGAGGAGGTCAGGCCCAGGCGGACTGCTCCTGGCCCTGGATGCCGAAAAGGCCTTCGACCGCCTGGGAAAGCCCTTCCTCCGCCAGGTGCTGGAGAGATATGGGTTCCCACAACAACTCATTAGACAAATATTCGCCCTATATTCCCACCCCACAGCCCAAGTATTACAAGCTGGCTTCATATCAAACTCATTTAAGATTACGAATGGCACAAGACAGGGATGCCCCCTATCCCCCCTACTCTATATGCTGACCCTAGAGACCCTACTTATAGCAGTCAGATCCCAACAGGAAATCCAAGGGGTAGACTGGCATGGGAGACAAATAAAAATGAGTGCATTTGCGGATGACATTTTACTTTATGTCTCCAACCCGGAACAATCCCTACCTCCCATCATGAAACTAATTGCTGAATATGGGACGCTGTCCTACTACTCTCTCAACACTACTAAAACCCAAGCACTGGGGCTCCGACTGGACCCGCAAGTACTAGAAAGATTGAGAAGAGACTATCCATTTGAATGGAGGAAAGGCAATATAAAATACCTAGGCATCACATTTACCAAAAATCCGAGTGAAATGTTCCCAGCTAACTATAATAGGGTCTGGAGCGAGTGTGCAGAAGTCATAAAGGGCTGGGGCAAGGTATTTCTGTCATGGACAGAGCGCATAATAGCACTCAAAATGACCATACTGCCAAAACTTCAATACCTCTTTAGAAACCTTCCCCTACGAGTGCCTAACTCATACTTTAAAAGTGTACAAACTAAATTACAACAATTCACCTGGGGGGCGGGACGAGCACGTATCTCACAAAAATTGTTAATGGCCCCAAGGAGAAAAGGAGGGATGGCGTTCCCACACGTAAAATCATATTATCAGGTCACGATACTGACCTTGCTTGCACACCTCACCAAAGTGAACCAACCTCAATGGGTTAAGATGGAAAACTTAGCTATAGATCCCTTCCAAGTCCCTAATCTGTTGTGGCTGACCAAAAACACCAGACCAGTCATCCCGACCATGCCAGCACAACTTGTATTGGCCCTACAAACCTGGGAAACTCAGAACACTTTTTGGATCCGGGCAATCACTCTCTATGGCAACTCCCATAGAGGCCCTCACATATTGTATCCCAACATTCCATGCAGCGCCGTGGTAGGATAAGGGTGCTACCCACCTGTCACACATATGCGCGGAGGGCAAACTTATGACCTTCGCGAAGCTTGGCTCCCTCTTTAACATATCTCGTACATCGCAATACTCGCATATACAGCTCCAATCCTTTTTAAACAGACAACACAAAGAAAAGGCACAAGAGCACAACCAGAAAGGGGAACCCTCTATATGGGAGAAAATAGGGATATCAGGGACACCTCCACCTAAATTCAAACCACTCTCGGAATGCTATAAACTCATCCAACATATCAAACATTCCACGGCTCAACACAGGCCAAACAATGGGCCTCCGACCTGAGCACCAACATAACCGAGAGTAAATGGAATCACATCACATCCTCCATAAAGAGGATGGTCAAGTCGGCCCCACTCCTAGAACAATACCAAAAAACACTGTATAGGTGGTATATGGTACCAACTCGCCTACATAAGTTGTATCCACACACACCTCCGACTTGCTGGAGATGCACGCAGGACTTGGGTTCGGTGCTACACACCTGGTGGGGATGCCAAAAATTGGTGGGGTTCTGGAGAAAGGTACACCAAATTATAACCAGGGCCACCAGAGCCATACCATACCATTTGACCCCTTGACCTTCCTATTACTCGACATCTCCACTGACTTGCCTGCTAAGGCGATAAAATTGATATACCATATCCTATTAACTGCGCAGAAACTAATAGCGAGATCCTGGAAATCCACCAAGGCCCCCAATACCCAACACCTTATGCAAGACATAGACGTGCAATTGGTATACGAAACGCACTACAATGCAATACATGTACACAGTGTCATACGTGGGCGTGGGAGATGTGGAGTACCTGGAGAAAGGACAACTCGGTCCTCGTAGGGCCACCAGCCCCGTAGCAACATAGACACCCCCCCCCCCCCCACCTACTTCCCGCCACCACGGGCTAAACAGGTATAGAACACACAAGGGAGGAAAGCGACTCACAAACCTTTAATATGTGTATGTTAAAACACCTTTGATATGGGTATGTTAAAAAAACTTTAGTATGTGTATGCAAAGGAATGAATTGTGTAACTATATGGGAATGTAAAGCAATTCTCTACTGTGACTGTTTGATCCCCTTCTCCCCCCCTCCCCTCCCCCCCCCCCCCCCCCATTATGTTGAAAGCCGAATAAACTACAAATTCCAACAACAACAAAATAAAAAATCACCCACCCCCACAGCCCTGGTCCAACACAAAGACACTGCCACTACACAAACTGCATTCACTACATAAACACACTCATTCACTACACACACACACTGCATCCACAACACAAAAACACTGCATTCACTACACACACTACATCCACTACAACACACTGCATCTGATACACATACATGCAAACTGCATTCATTTAACACACAGCATCCACTACACAAACACACACACTGCATTCACTATACACACTATATGCACTACACAAACACGCACATTGCATTCACTATACACACTATATGCACTACACAAACAGTATCCAATATACACACTGCATCCACTCACACACTCTTTCTGCATTTAATACACACATATACACACACCTTGCATTCACTATACATACACCACATCAATTGTAAACACACACTGCATCGACTTTACTTATACTTATGGGCAGACTCAGGGGTGGGACCTATGGGCAAGGCCCCAGGCCTTGAGCTGTGTAAGTGGACCCCCAATTCCTAATGGCAGCCCTGCAGCTAAGTTAAACTCACCTTTGACTGCCCTCCCGACCACCGGACCCCCAGTGGCGAAGTCACCATTAGAATTTGGGATATTATGCAACATCACCAAACGTTGACAGTGACGCATCAAATGTGCTCCAAGTAGGTTTAACATTTTAATATCTTTAGACATTTTCTATTGATATTCTCCTGAAAGCACCCTGGAGTATGGCAATTAATATACGAAACGTTAATTATCTGGTGAAGATTTCCAGCAAAAATTGTGAGCAAAGTGTGTCTGCATTTTTAAGTCTACGATTCTACTTGTGGGGAAAATAAAAGTCCATCTGAGAATAAAATTAAACAATTTGTCTCAAAATATCAACTTCAGGTGGAAAAATAGAACCTGGTTAACAATAAATTGCAAATAACAATTTTAAAACCACAAGTTCATTCACTTGAGTATGATACTGACGCAGGTCATGGAGAATGATGGGCCAGGAGCTGTACGAGTTTCCTGACAGTGACTATAAGGGAGAGTTTCGGGTAAGTATATCTACCTATAATTTCACCTTTACAGTGCAAACAGGTATTTCACCTTTGGATGAAAGACACTTGCATGATATGACCTATTTACAGGGGGAAAAAATATGTAAAATAAATAATTTAAAGTAAAATGCCCTTAAATCCCTGCTTTGGTAATTAGAAATTATCACATAACTCTGCACACACCAGGAAGTAGCTTTAACCCAGGACTACAAGGGTTAAATAGACACCTAGCTATCTGCCACATTTCTAATCTCTGCTAGAGGCGTCACTCACCTGCACAAAAACTGCAAGAACTAAAACTAATCATTTTGAGCAAAATCTATCAAAGGTTCCTGGAATGTCCCTTTAATTCTTAATTTCATAAAAAGTACCCTAGGGTTCCACTGGCCCCCCGAGGCACGCAGAATATACCAGAAAGCAAAACTGTAACCGTCTCCCATCTTTACAACCAAAACTCCCAGCAGTCTTTTATGATTTATACACATTGCGTGCCAGGCTGTGCCATGTCATTCGCATAGGTTAAATATTTATTTATTTAGTTTATTGCCCTGTATACTGCCTACAAGAAGCTGTCTGAATAACCATAGTAAAATTGGATATCATTACATTGATTGAAGCTTGACTGGATAATAGTTTCATTATAAGGGACAATAGACGAGGGGGGAGAGGTCATTAAAGCCAGCAAATATATTTTTGTGATGGCAGGTAATGTGTAACTTCATTAAATACATTTTGATTGTTCCAGTTTTTGCTCGAACAGTGCCCTGCCACCAGAGTTAATATAGCGATTACTAATATAATATGGTACTACCGGTAATTACTAATACTAATTACTAATATAATATGGTACTAATTACTAATACTAATTACTAATATAATATGGTACTAATTACTAATAACTAATGTAATATGGTACTAATTACTAATACTAATTACTAATATAATATGGTCTGTGCACCAACCCATCCTGTTTATTCGGCACACCTTGGCACACATTGGATTCTGGTATAGATTTGATGATGAAGTGATCTGATATCAAACAAACTTCATAATGGAGTTTATGAAATCAGGGGTGGCGATATTTGGGTGCTGCTGGTACTGCTTATCCTCTTGGGCGTAAGCAATGTAAAACTGTTTATGAGTTAATAGATAGCACTTGATCATTCAGACCTTGAGATCCACAGGAACATGTAGGGGTCGGGTTAGCCCCTCATACTGGACCTCCAGGGTCCATCAAACTCCAACTCCAACCAACCGTTGCTAGCAATGTGAACTCAGAATTCAGAGCATCATAGGAGAACCTCTTTAACTCCCTGGGGCAGGTACATAAATACCAAAGATTTAGAGGCTAAGATTACTAAAGTGTGAACTCTCAGAAATTCAGAGGCAATTCAAATCAAAGTTCATATATTCAGCCACTATAGCTGTATTGGAATAATTCTGTAAACCAGCAATATGTTCATTTTAACCTAAAAAGTGATATTAAGATAATTCCATTTGCTAATCCTATAGATCAGGCACACGGTGGATCCGCAGAGGTTTGTAGGACTGCAAGTTCCATGATGCTTTGCTGACGGATCCTATCCACTTCAAAACAGCAAGCTTTATTTAAAATTACCAAAATCATTACAGTTCTCTCACTTTCAGCAAATTTTCCAGCTAAGTTATTTTAGGTTAAAATTAGAAATTCCTTTTTTTTTCCTTAATTCTCCACAGTTTCCAGTCTTGGGACTAAATCCTCTAGTCAAGTAATTTAACCATGTGCTTGCTGGGTAGCAGACAGGCCAGTCTGTCTGTTGCTGTAATAAAATCGCTGCGGCTGCCTTACTATCACTGGGCCACTAACTGGCAGCATATCCCTACTTTTCAATTCTTCCTCTCAGTGTTTCCATTGAAACTGGTAGCCATATTTCCTCCTATCTCTGTTTTATTGGCCTCTAGAAAATACATAAAAATTTCACAACTACCCTGGTTATTCTGATTTTCCCCTCCCAAAACTATATTATCACATCTCTCAAAATGGTTATTCAATAAACAGAATAATCATTTAAAACATGTTTGCAATCCAGTAATGTATAATAAATGTATTGTAATATGCAGCATCAAACCAGGAAGATTATTAAATTAACATACTGGGCACAGATCTTTCTAAGCATTTAGCTGCTGCTAGAAGCCACGTTCCTGGTAGCGAGGCCACGTTTAGCAGACCACTCACCATTTTCCAAAACTGTCCCTAGTCCAGTCCCCGACTCCCCACTGACTGGTTGGGGCCTACTATGGCCCCTGAATTCAGCTAAATCATATAGTCCCTGTATAGTTTATATGTCACAGAATTTTCTTTCTTTTTCGTCTACATTTTAGTTATTTGCAGCACAGCCAGGGCACTTATGTTAATTTTTTTAAATTGTATTTTTATTTATTTTTTAATACAGATTTTCACTAAATTGTAAATTGGGGCTGAATTGAAAATAGCAACAACAAAAAAAACCAATCTGATTTATTTTCTTTATTGTTTTTGTTTCTATGTAACTATAATGTCCTCTAAGCTATTTGCACCCAGACTTTCCAGTTGACTGTTTGATAAATGAACCCCTTTAGCACCTTTAAACAGTTCTGTCACTGGACACGGAATGCCAAGACCCAAACATTCCATTATAAATCACTTTTGTAGTAAGTTACCATTCTGATGCGGCTGATTTAACTTCCTGTACTCTATATATCTGCTTGTTAATTATTTTGTAATGAATACATAGGTTACCGTTTTGGCGTCTCCTGACTTACTCTTGCTTTGTGGGGGCTGCAATCTTTAGTCCTCTTTGTTCGGAAGTTCAACTTATCTTCTAACCATGCTCAAAATAAAGATCTGAAGCCTTCTCCGAATGCATTTTTGTAAAGCCTGGCATCTCCACGTGACTGCAGGACAGGACATACACTATCTTATGATTACTGCGTAGTTTATGGTCTGATAACCTGTGCTTCCGTCCAAAGAGGGCTAAAGCCCCAATATTGCAAAAGCCCCGACAACTGCTATTTAAGAAAATGTCTGTATGACAAAATTACATAATTTCAGTGGTATAAAAATATTATCTCTGCATTTTTATCAATATCTGCTAAAATGAATAATGGCGTCATGCTTCTAACATTTTGTCAGCCTTTGGGATCATTACCGGTACCTTCTGACATTTCGCTCATAGAGGAGTCTGTGCCAGCCCTGACCAGATCACCCCCATAATGCAGTATAAAATTCCTGCCCCCACAATTTCACCATTATTACAGACTGTAACTATTGAGGAGAAATCAAAATTACCCATATCTCTTGCTTTTCCTCCGAAAGCTTCCATTCATTTGGACGGAGAAATATAATCCACTTTCTGCAACAACTTCAGCGAAACCGATCAACCTTCGAACTAGGAGACTCTGTTTACTCTTTTGCAAGCAAAGCAAACAGAATCTGCAAATTCCTGAGAGCAAAAACTCCCAGTGACAGGTATGGGATAGATAGATCATACTGTCCGACCAAAGAAAATTCTAACATTCTATTGGATTTGATCATCATAACACATCCAACATCTGAATGTGTCTTTATTTCCTCATCATTTAATTCTCCGCCTCAAGTCGCAGCCAATAGGACTGCTTATTTGGTTCCTGACCAATGAATTACTATACTTTGCATAGCGTGGAAAAATATATATAATTAAAAATATTTATATTTTATAGCAACATCAAACTAACATTATATGGAATTGTTTTATATTTGTCTATTACAGGTAGGTCAACTGAAATCAAGGTAGGTCAACTCTTAATGTTGCCGTTCTTATATCCCAGCAGTATATATAACATGTCCCAGCAGTGTTAGCACTGTAAACACTGTCATTTCCAAGAAAAAGTCATTGTTTATATTGCTGCCTAGGAACACCTCTGTTGGCAGTCACTCAGATGGACACTAGGTGTACTTCCTGGGTCAGTGCTGCACATTGTGAAGCCCTGGCATTCAGCATCTCCACACTCTCTCTCGATGCATTGCTTCAGTACATCTCTATAAGGAGATGCTGATTGGTGCAGTGTGGTGTTTTGCTGTGCATGCACAATAGCCTCCCAGTGTTTTCCTATAGAAGACCAAGATTACTCCCTGCTAATTAAATGTTACTTCGTAAATGTAATCATGTTTCCATGCTGACAAATCTCCACGTTTACAAAGTATCTAGAAATAAACGGTTAGGTATATTCTGCAGAATTTATTAAATGGGCGCTCTAAAGCACTAAACCACTGCAACTCCTTGTGCTTCTACAGCTTGTTGTATCAACACATCTCATCATATCATACAGGACATACTCGAAAAACAAGACAAATCTCCATGTACTCTTTCTGGTTTAATATTTTATAAATAAATAAATAATTGTGTTAAACCATATCCCACTCTCTGCAGTGGCACAATGAGAAAGCTACATGTCTACATTGTAAGTGGGAATCGCGTTAAAGAGATTCTATAGATTTAGTGATACAAATAAATACAGACTCTTTTCCCAGGTTCGACCCGTAAAATGCAATATTCATCTCTTCATGTCTGTGATATAATATAATTGTCAATCTCCCGTCTATTCTTTACATATGTTCTGCCGCTTGACGTTCCCCAAGATATTAATTCTGACAAAAAACAAGTCAAACCAACTGTGCAACAATATGCCGGAGCAGATCAAGAACTCCTGGATTTTTATTTGACGTTGATACATTGTGGTAGCTGTATCAGTGACCAAGTCAGAGGACGAGCTGGACCCTTCCATAAGCAACTCCATTTCCTGTATCCCAGTTCAATGATGCTTTACACCTTGTTTATTCACCTTTTACACATGCAACAATGAAGGGTGAATGCATTTTACGAATGCCAACTGTGGCAGTCCTCAGGGGACGATGGATTTCAACTCCCATAATTTGACCAGGAATGAATGGAGCTGTAGGTTCTCTACACAGAAAAGTCACCATTGATTTCTTGGATTTTAATATTTTCTGGCGTTAAGTGCCTGGCTGAGAATAAAGAGAGTTGCGGTCCACAGCACTGTGAAGGCCTGCAGTCTATAACATTAAACACACTCCACTCTAATCTCCAAAGTATCTTCTCAGTTAGCTGCGCTATACCCAGTGACCCCGTGACATCAGTGTTGTACCCCTGCTTTTAGTGTTAATTATATCTTCAGTTATACAGACGGTACCCTGTTTTGAAGGACCACAAACTTGGTTCTTGGGGGCCGTAATCCTGACTGTGAACATGTGATCAAACAAGTAACATTGTGTTTCCATACGCCTGTGTAAAGATTTTCAGTGAGGCAGTGCAGTAACCGTTAACCATGAGGCAGGTTTAAGGGAGACCATTTGGGTCAACTCTGCATTTCTCGAAAACCTCTGTATCCTGTCTGTAGTCCTCCTACGGCTGCCACAATATCCATGTTTTCTGATCACGTACCCCTACTTGCTGCTAATGGCCAGTACATGCAGCTGCTGCCTTGGAGTATACAGCATTCATATGCCACAGGAAGGAAACCCACAAACTAATTTGATTCAACAGTGTAAATTAACATAGTTTCCTCCTGCAGTATATTTATTCTGTAACCATCAGTGCAGTACTCTTCACATACTACCCATCAACAAGTTATATTTGTTCACGAAACACTGTAGAACATGGCAGTTTTAATTAATGCGCTTCCTGCCTGTTTCCATCCAAAATCCATCTAAAGATGTGTATTTGTTTTGTTTTATTTTTTCGTGTGATTGATACTTGACACACGCACGGCTCTGGGATCTTGTCAGAAGCTTGCGGTAAATAAGACTCAGGATAACTGTTCATTGCACACTCTGACACATTAAGAGGGGTGGCTTGACCATTTCTCTAATACTTTGGCGAAAAAAAAAGTTATTCTTTCCTGGGGTCCTATCATTCAGAATGTGTACTTACCAGAGCTTGGCCATTCTAGGTCCCATCATTCACATTACTTACAAATAGAGAATTGGTTTCCCTATGCCTGGCTCTCCCAGGCCCCATCATTCAGCATATATACATACAAGGCACCAGCTCCCCTAAGCCTGCACTCCCAGGCCCTATCATTCAGTATATTTACATACAATGTAATGGTTCCCCTAGGCCCGGCCCTCCCAGGCCCTATCATTCAGTATATTTACATACAATGTAATGGTTCCCCTAGGCCCGGCCCTCCCAGGCCCTATCATTCAGTATATTTACATACAATGTAATGGTTCCCCTAGGCCCGGCCCTCCCAGGTCCTATCATTCAGTATATTTACATACATTGTAATGGTTCCCCTAGGCCTGGCCCTACCAGGTCCTATCATTCAGTATATTTACATACAATGTAATGGTTCCCCTAGGCCCGGCCCTCCCAGGTCCTATCATTCAGTATATTTACATACATTGTAATGGTTCCCCTAGGCCCGGCCCTCCCAGGTCCTATCATTCAGTATATTTACATACAATGTAATGGTTCCCCTAGGCCCGGCCCTCCCAGGCCCTATCATTCAGTATATTTACATACAATGTAATGGTTCCCCTAGGCCCGGCCCTCCCAGGTCCTATCATTCAGTATATTTACATACATTGTAATGGTTCCCCTAGGCCTGGCCCTCCCAGGTCCTATCATTCAGTATATTTACATATAATGTAATGGTTCCCCTAGGCCCGGCCCTCCCAGGTCCTATCATTCAGTATATTTACATACAATGTAATGGTTACCCAGACCTGACCCTTCACTGTCTAATTTAATATATTTCCATACTGTGCCTTTGCTATATTTAGCTGCTTCCTATAGAAACAGATTCTGTTTGTTGTCATGTATCTTGACTGCTCTATAACAGTCTCATTATTGTGCTAGGAGCGTGTTTATCCCGAATCCCCCATTCCTGCTAACCTCTCCTGACATTTTATATCTTGCTTTACACGCAGGCTTCCGCAGAGCAAGGGACCGACTGAAAAATGGAAATATTTTTTAATTCTGCCTTGTTTCCTTAGCAACGGATTGCACAGCATAGCAAGAAAAGGCCATAAAACTGAGGAAGAAATGCATTACTTCAATTTTATCTCGGATAAAGGAAGCATAAAAAAACAACAACAACCCAAATGGATATATCTATAACCTCAGAGCCGTCTCTGCATGTCAGCGGGCACACCCTCCTCATTCCTCGTCCCAATTAGTGACGGCCTGTTTTTTAGTGTAATAGGTTGAAAAGCTTAATACGCGATAACTAATTGAGGAAGAATCACTAAACTTGCAAAACTAAGCAACTAAAACATTTCTAAATACCCCTGGGGCAGTAACCTATTGTCCCATCCTTAACCAGCTCCTGCAGCTACTTCATAGAGAGCGATCAAATTGGGGATGATTTAACGTTAATGATGAGTTAACGTTAATGTTTAATTCATATTGGAAGAGAAAAAAAAGTTGCTATTTCCACACAGTGTTGACACTGACACTTTATTTTCATGTGACATTAAGTGCGCGCGTTGATTGGTTAAATCCTATACATCAGTCTCACACTCGGATGTTTAACGTTGCTAGTAAAGTGTCACAACCTTTAACCGATTTCTGACAGATTGCATTTAAAGAATGAGAAATTATCAGCAGGAACAGATGTCGATTGAAAATTGTACTTGGTGATTTTTAACCCCTTAAGGACCAAACTTCTGGAATAAAAAGGAATCATGACATGTCACACGTCATGTGTCCTTAAGGGGTTAAATTTTTTTTATTTTTTTTTATTATTTTTTAGGTCTGTCTCATTTATTGCAAACTGGATTCTGAGATATTAAAACTTTTCACATGAAAAGAAAGTTAGCGAAAGCCTGACATACAATTTATTATTTTTAGATTGTATTCTCCACCAGCAGGTGAAGTTTAATCCATTTTTGGGCCCGTTAAGCATTCTCTAGGGGCAACGCACAATGTCCTTGTCACACTGCATGTCAGCAGGTCATGATTTATAAATTGCGGAGTCCCAAGACTGACCTGCCCCTCTGGCCCACGCAGAGTCCTTAAAGGAATGCCGGTAATGTTTCAGGCAGCGTGTAAAATCTGTTTTATGTGGGTTCTACACATATAATATATATTCATAAGCCATGAGGCCGAAGATCATGTCTCAGCGTATTATAGGGGTTTGTTTACTGTAGTGTAAGGGTTCAAGGGAGGACCGTGATATAGGTGTACCAGTGCTGCCTGAGGTAAATGGAATTTACAGTCTCACTTCAAATGGTGTACTTAAAAATCAAAAAAATTGCCACTTGGGACATGTATGTTGTGGTTCTACCCAAAATGAGGTAACCCAGCGCTGGGTCAGTTTCCTAGCAGCCACTCCACCTCCAGAGAAGTCATCAGTAATTATGACTTTTGTCTAGTACGTTGCTTCTCATAGAGAGACATTGGGGACATAGGACACATGCGCGGTAATCACTTGCTCTGCCAATCAGATGATTCTCATAGAGTCTGACAGCCACTAATGGTGTGTCTTCTAACAAATGCCATCGGTTAACATTGTTCAATAAAAAAGGGCCATCCTATTATCACAAAATAAAAGGGCAAAAGTCCATCTCTGGTTACCCGAGACACACATTTGCTGAGTTGCATTCTCTCCGCGTCCCCCACTCTAATCCCGCATGGACTCTTCTCCATTACCTGGCCACCAGGCCTAGATCTCTAAGAAGCCCCCTATTCAGGAAGCCTCCCCTCTTTAGTTTATGAGAGTCTCTTCAGATTCCTCCCTCCCAAAGCTTTGGTGATGCCGGTGTGTCATGGTATTTCATGGTCCCAGAGTGTCTCCCAGGTCCTTGTTTCAGTAATACAAATATCATGGAAGCCTGGGTTGTCACTCTGAATAAACTGTGGACCTATCCTCCAGCCCATCTAGATAAGGCCGACCAGAGGCTTGCCCTGAGATGGTCAGGTGATGTGATGAGTTGACGACGGCCCCGGCCCCTGCACCTCATAGCGCCATGAGGAGGTTTTATATTTTGCCCCCCCCCCCCCCCACTACCACATTCACGGTTTCTTCCCTGATTGTTTGCGTTAGTTCTTTGATGACTATCTAATTATGGAGATTCACAATCCGTCTGGTTCTGTTTGTTCTGCTGCTAGTTAGGCTGATTTAATGAATAAATTCTGAAATTGATACAATATATCACAAACTGAATTAGCATCCCCAAATAGCAATTATGTATAAATTACTCATGTTTTGTGTTGTTTTTTTTTTTGTTTTTTTTTCAGGTTAGTGAGGATTTTATTTTGTTACAAATGTTCATAAATATTATATAATAAAAATTAATTTTGAATCATCCAGAGACTAGTAATATTATCATAGAGCACACACTGCCCCATCTATTCCAAGATTCTGACCCCAGTCATGAAATATTTCAGAAAACGTATAAATATTTGCAAAGTTAGCAACCAATGAGACGTAGGAGGACAATGGCATGCTGGTAAAAGTCATCAGCCAAGAGGCAATTTAATTGTGTGGGGTTTTTTTGTTTGTTTTTTAAATCTTAAGCTTCTAAAACCTAGAACATAGGTCGTTTATTATCATTCAATTAATATGAGGGTTTGTGTTTTGTTTTCGTAAAGCGCTGCGGAATTTGTTGGCGCTATATAAATAACATTATAATAATAATAATTAAAGGTGATCAGCAGAGAAATACAATTAACTTATTGATGAAACCAGGAAGTGAAGCCCATGAGACGGTGGAGTTCATGCAATAATTAAGCATAAACTCTATGGGTTATTCACAGGCCTGCCAATGGTCCTGATTGCAGCAGGGCAGTCCCTATATCAGTATCTGACACCAGGGAATTAACCCCAAAACCATGTAGCACAACCGCCTCATTAGACACTTTCACTACACTGAGGGCACTAGATTCACTGAACAGAGAACAGTGGAGAATTGAAACAAACTTGCAAAATCTAGGCTAAAAATGCTGATCTGGAAAAACTCCACCATAATCACAGCTTGGCTATTTTGGTATCAATTTAGCTATTTGGTTTTCAAAGCAATTGTTAGTGAATAATCCCCAAATTGTTTAGGAAAGGTCGAGTTTTCCTTCGCCAGTCCAAAACGAGCATTTCCCCATGTTTGTATTGGGGTGTTTTTATATCAATTCCGAATAAACCGTCCTCGCAATGATCAGTTCTCACATCCAACGAAGGTACAATCTTATCCCACCCGCCTGATACTTTGCATAGTAACACTTCAACTAAGGAGAAAGCAGCCTGATAACAACAATTAATGACACATTCATGCTTCACTTAACATAACCCTTACAACTGCATTAACTGCTATAGAAAAGAAATTGGTAAATTGCACTTGGTGGTTTTTATTATGCATGCGGGATGTCTAATTACACTTAACGTACATGGCATTGCACATATTTGCACATATTATTGTGCTCGCATTTGCACCTATGCACATGATCGTGGTGATGGCATTTTGCACTTTTATTCACATGATTATGTGCTTCTCTCTGTTTTCTGATTGTGGTATGCACTTTTATTAACACAATTGTGTGTTCACACTGAACTACTGTGCTCACATTGCACTTTAAGTACATGGTCAATGTGATCATGCTCTGCACCTTCATGCACATGATTGTGTGTCCACATTTTGTATTTTCTATGCATATGTGTTTTTGCATATGATTTATGTGTTAACTTTTTTATATTGCACATGTTTTGTGCTTACGTTTTGCACTTACCAGATGTGCCCCTTTTGCACTTTATATATATGGTTTATTTGCTTAACTTTTGCACTTTATGCATGTGGCTTTGGGCTTACAGTAAAGGACCACTATAGTCACTCAGACCACTTCAGCTCAATGCTGACAGGAGCTGATGTCTGATGTGTGGAGGGGGATCAGGGGAGAGGTCACCAGTGCCAAGGGAGCCCGGCGCTGGATTAGGGTAAGTGGTTGAAGGAGTTTTAACCCCTTCAGCCCAGCGGGAGGGAGGCCCTGAGGGTGGGGGGGACCTAAGGACTACATAGTGCCAGGAAAACAAGTTTGTTTTCCTGGCACTATAGTGATCCTTCCCCTTAAGGACACATGACATGTGTGACATGTCATGATTACCTTTTATTCCAGACGTCTGGTCCTTAAGGGGTTAAGCACTTTTATGTCTCATGATTATGATACACTATTAAGGATTTGGTATTTATTTGCCTTTGAGTTTTAACTGAATGGCAGTTGGTTCACTTAATTTCTATTTAGATTGGGCTATGAGTTATGTGTTGGATTTTTATATGGTGGCACTATTATAGTGTTGATGTATTTTTAGGCTGGGAATTGGTAGCAATGTAGAAGGATTGTATTCTTTAGTATTGGGACATTGTGGTATCAATAAACTGTAACGCTTACACTGGAAGTACATTTTTTTATAAATAGTATTTTAACCCCTTAAGGAAACATGACATGTGTGACATGTTATGATACCCTTTTATTGCAGAAGTTTGGTCCTTAAGGGGTTAAATTACTGTTGCATATTTGTTCAGAGGCCAACTGAGGTTTATTGCTCTTGTTTGTAAATGGTACAATGACAATAATGTTGAATCTGAATCTGATAAAAATTATTTTATAAATAATATTAACCCATTCTCTCCTGGAGGGATAACTGGCAAATCTGATACTTTCAGATACATTCTCAGAAATTATATTTTAATATTGTTAATGGAGGTAGTTCTCCCAATAAGTATTCAATATCCCGATGCCGTAACATTTATCGAAATATGGGTCTCAGTGAGAATGTTAGCAGATCGCCATTGATTAAACGCTAAAATCCAACCATATTCTGGCCCAGATTCATTCCTTTGGAGACAGAGCTTCTGTAAGTCATAAAAATCAATCTTTCTGATTCTCAATTCTAGGGATAGAATTGCGTAACGAGAAGAATTTTTCATTCAGTGTGTGATAAATACAGAGTATGTTCTATTTTTTAACAAACAAACATTGCCACACCTCTATTACTTTTTAAATGTAGTTATAACCCCTGGAGCATTTTAGCTTGCTGAAGTGCTTTATGTATGGCGACTGTGTTTCTGTAAAATGATGAAAGGAAAAAGATTTCAATAAAAATTGACCATTTTATAAATTAACCTTGCTGCACCTCCTGGCTATCAAACAGCTGGTCCTGTTACTTCCTGGTTGTTTAGCTCAGTGGAACTAAACTCACAAGGCAGCAATTGGGTTTAAAGACTTCTCATTGAGCTGCACTGGGAAGTCTGTAATTGGCCAGCAGCGGAAAGTCGAGGCGGGGTTAGAAGGGGACGGCTTGCAAAGGCTGCAGACAAAAGATCTGCAGCTTTTACAATATGTTTTTTAGATATACACCCAATAAACTAAACTAAATGCATGTATGCATAACTAAATGCATGTATGTTTTCATTTGTAGCATATCTACTAAACTTTGATCCGCCCTCCCCCCTCCACACCACCTCCCCCCTTTTGTGGAGTGTCCCTTTAGTCACAAGTTAAAAGGAAACTTTAAGTAATAATAGACCTTAATCAGAATAACCATAGTGAAATTAGTAAAATGCTCTGCACTAAGTAATATACTCTATGCACAGTAACCATGGTAATGCTAATAGAATGTGTAGGGGGTAATAAACTCTGGCATTACTATGGTAACCCCGGTGCAATGTTTAGGGAACTCTGCACCAAGTAAACTGGCGTTACTATGGTAACCCTGGTGGACTGTGTAGGGAACTCTGCACCAAGTAAACTGGCGTTACTATGGTAACCCTGGTGGACTGTGTAGGGAACTCTGCACCAAGTAATAAACTCTGGCATTACCATCATAATTCTGATGGAATGCATAGGTAGCTGCACTAATAATAAAATAGACACTTGGCTAAAAACTAACTCTATATAAGCAGAATACGTGAATCTATCCACTTCCTCAGAACAGATAGAAAATATATACTAAACAGAAAACTATGATAAATTGCAAACTGAATTATAAAATATAGCTTAAAACAGCCGGTTTAAAAATATTCTCAGCTGTTGCAACATCTGGACTATTTTAACCTGAATTTCGCAATTTAGGCCGATTTGGTGTTCAGTTAATAAACCCTACATGCCTATTCACTAAGATCTGTGTATTATTTCAATAAATATAATTTTATAAACTATAGAATTACTCCAATTTAGCTATTTTGTCCTAAAACATGAAAATGCCCATTCAGCTTATTCACATTCCTTTTTAGTGAAGTGCGCTAATCGTCCTTATAGTACGTGGTTCACATAGATCCCAATGAGACAGCGAGATTTTAATTCCAGAACTAAATTCACTTTGCTGCCTGCTGGTCATTTACTCCTCAAGCATTCATTACGCATGCTATTTTTAAATATTGAGAAAATTGGCCAACTTAGTACTTTCTGTTTCTAAGAACGCACGCAGTAATGGCAGATCTGCTGCGGATTTAACCATTTGTGTGTCATAAATAATTTATTAAAGTATTTTTTATTATCTATTACTATTAACAAAGTTTTATTTTAAGATGGTGGGGAGGGGGCTTTTTATGCAGTTTACCTTTTATAACAAAATACTATTATTTGATTCCTTCTGTCGGTACATGTGTAAAATGTGTTAAAATGTGTATAACATATATATATATATATATATACATATATGGGTGTAGAGACAATCGCACTCCTGGGACTTGGTTGAAGTAGTAAAATTTAGCTTTTATTTATTCCATATAAAATATCAACGTTTCAGCTCCAACATGTAGCTTTCATCAGGACAGGTAACAACCTGCCACAACCAGCACCGGGCACTACAAAAGTCTTCTTGGAGTGCAAGCTACTACGATGTATATATATATATATATATATATATATATATATATATATATATATATATATATATATACACACCGTAGACACCCATACAAAATTAGAATAGCCACACACTTAAACATACGAGACACCGATACACAATTAACCACACACATAACTAGACACCCATACACAATTAGTCACACACGTCTACATATCAATCAAAGGTTACCTCTTTTTACGGAGGAATGTGTGTAACAAAATGCTTAAAAGATTAAAGTGATTTACAGGCAGCTCTATACACTTGTGTGGAAATATCCTCTATTCCACTAAACAAATTTGTAGATTTTAGTGCGGTGTAAGTGACAGAGACCTACACCTGTAAGTGGAGCGCTCAACACACATATACGGCTTACCAAACGTTATTTCGTTCAATGGTGACCAATCAAGGGTTACCTCTTTTTACAGAGGAATGTACATAACTAGACATGCATACACAATTAGCCACACACATATACATAACTAGACACCCATACACGATTAGCCACACACATATTTAGACACCCAAACATATTTGATTAGCCACACATTAGCTCACAAATACTTAATGGCTCATACCAAATTAGGACCAAACATAACTGGCAACTTAATCAAATACCTAATTAGTAACTCAGTCATAGTGTGTGACTACATAATGTCCCCGCACATTACTGGGGAACAGGCAGAGCACGAACCACTGGCCTCCCCACCTAACAACACCCGGTAATAGAGAAGGCATGGCACTCGCTGGTGACGGAGAAGCTGAATATTTAAACAGTTACACAACCCCTCCATGCCACTCCCCCCCCTCCCCCCCCCCAAAAAAAAAAATCAATGCCAAATAAAGCACATGGAGCCCCAAAATAATCAATGCTTAATAAAGCATGGACTCCCCCCAAAAAAAATCACTGCCATGAACTTGAACCCACCCCTCGTTTAACAGCTGCTCTACAAAGAACAATGTTTCCATGCGATTAAAGTAAATATAGTACGGGATGTATAGTCTCTAAATGGCTCAAAGGGAACTCAGTCCATATGACACCATTATAACCCACAAAAGTGATTTCCAATATATTTATAACCTCTCAAGACTAGCCTTTGGCGGGTAGAAATTAGCTGTGGTGAATAGAGGTTTACTCCTTCTCAACATAATTTGGCTTGCAGTGGCAAGTAACTTTTTCAGGCTGGCTAGTAGCATAGGACATCACATTTTAAGCCCTGAATATATCATTTTCATACAGTACATTGATGTTTTATGTATTATCAAGGCTTCTTTTGTATCTTTATGGCAAACGTAATAGATTGTTAACAAAAAAAGTCAACTTGTATTTTACTCAGAGTTCCTTTAAAGGGTCAGACTAAGGGACATAACTATGTTTTGTGTATTATTACAGCTTATTGTATTATTACAGCTCATTGGTATTATTGCAGCATTACAGGTCACTGCAATGATATAATAAAGACATAATATTACAATACATGTGAATATCATGCGTTGTAGTGATACGATGAGCTGTAATAACAAAATAACCTGTAATAATACACTGAGCTGTAATAATACAATAAGCTGTAATAATACAATGAGCTTTAATAATACACTGAGCTGTAATAATGCAATGTGATGTAATAATACAATGAGCTTTAATAATACACTGAGCTGTAATAATGCAATGTGATGTAATAATACACTGAGCTGTCATAATACAATAAGCTGTAATAATGCAATGTGCTGTAATAATACACTGAGCTGTAATAATACACTAAGCTGTAATAATACAATAAGCTGTAATAATGCAATGCGATGTAATAATACACTGAGCTGTCATAATACAATAAGCTGTAATAATACACTGAGCTGTAATAATACAATAAGCTGTAATAATGCAATGTGCTGTAATAATACACTGAGCTGTCATAATACAATAAGCTGTCATAATACAATAAGCTGTAATAATGCAATGCGCTGTAATAATACACTGAGCTGTAATAATACACTGAGCTGTAATAATACAAGAGCTGTAATAATGCAATGCGCTGTAATAATACACTGAGCTGTAATAATACAAAGGCTGTAATAATGCAATGCAATATAATAATACACTGAGCTATAATAATACAATGAGCTGTAAGATTACAATAAGCTGTAATAATACAATAAACTGTAATAATACAATGAGCTTTAATAATACACTGAGTTGTAATAATGCAATAAACTGTAATAATACAATACGCTTTAATAATGCAATGTGCTGTAATAATACACTGAGCTGTAATAATGCAATAAGCTGTAATAATGCAATGCGATGTAATAATACACTGAGCTGTAATAATACAATAAGCTGTAATAATGCAATTTGATGTAATAATACACTGAGCTGTAATAATACAATAAGCTGTAATAATGCAATAAACTGTAATAATACAATGAGCTGTAATAATACAATAAGCTGTAATAATACAATAAGCTGTAATAATGCACATCGATGTAATAATACACTGAGCTGTAATAATACAATAAACGGTAATAATGCAATAAACTGTAATAATACAATAAGCTATAATAATGCAATGCGCTGTAATAATACACTGAGCTGTAATAATAAAATAAGCTGTAATAATGCAATGTGATGTAATAATACACTGAGCTGTAATAATACAATAAGCTGCAATAATGCAATTTGATGTAATAATACACTGAGCTGTAATAATACAACAAGCTGCAATAATGCAATTTGATGTAATAATACAATAAACTGTAATAATACAATGAGCTTTAATAATACACTGAGTTGTAATAATGCAATAAACTGTAATAATACAATACGCTTTAATAATGCAATGTGCTGTAATAATACACTGAGCTGTAATAATGCAATAAGCTGTAATAATGCAATGCGATGTAATAATACACTGAGCTGTAATAATACAATAAGCTGCAATAATGCAATTTGATGTAATAATACAATAAACTGTAATAATACAATGAGCTTTAATAATACACTGAGTTGTAATAATGCAATAAACTGTAATAATACAATACGCTTTAATAATGCAATGTGCTGTAATAATACACTGAGCTGTAATAATGCAATAAGCTGTAAAAATGCAATGCGATGTAATAATACACTGAGCTGTAATAATACAATAAGCTGTAATAATGCAATTTGATGTAATAATACACTGAGCTGTAATAATACAATAAGCTGTAATAATGCAATAAACTGTAATAATACAATGAGCTGTAATAATACAATAAGCTGTAATAATACAATAAGCTGTAATAATGCACATCGATGTAATAATACACTGAGCTGTAATAATACAATAAACTGTAATAATGCAATAAACTGTAATAATACAATAAGCTATAATAATGCAATGCGCTGTAATAATACACTGAGCTGTAATAATACAATAAGCTGCAATAATGCAATTTGATGTAATAATACACTGAGCTGTAATAATACAACAAGCTGTAATAATACAATAAACTGTAATAATGCAATAAACTGTAATAATACAATAAGCTATAATAATGCAATGCGCTGTAATAATACACTGAGCTGTAATAATACAATATGCTGCAATAATGCAATTTGATGTAATAATACACTGTGCTGTAATAATACAACAAGCTGTAATAATGCAATAAACTGTAATAATACAATAAGCTGTAATAATGCAATAAACTGTAATAATGCGCTGTTAACGAGCTGTTATAATATAATACGCTGTAATAATGCAATGCGATGTCATAATACAATAAGCTGTAATAATGCACAGCGATGTAATAATACACTGCTGTAATAATACAATAAGCTGTAATAATGCAAAGCGATTACACTGAGCTGTAATACAATGAGCTGTAATAATACAATAAGCTGTAATAATACGCTAAGCTGTAATAATACAATAAGCTGTAATAATACACTGAGCTGTAATAATACAATAAGCTGTAATAATGCAAAGCGATGTAATAATGAGCTGTAATAATACACTGAGCTGTAATAATACACTAAGCTGTAATAATACAATAAGCTGTAATAATACACTAAGCTGTAATAATACAATAAGCTGTAATAATGAGCTGTAATAATACACTGAGCTGTAATAATACAATAGGTTGTAATAATGCAAAGCGATGTAATAATACACTGAGCTGTAATAATACAATAAGCTGTAACACAGCTCTAAGATGGTTACCAGGGTAATCCTGTAAACCAGTACTCTCCAGTGTGAATTTAGTTTTACACGTGTGTGACAGATCTCTAAAACATGCTCAGAGGGAACATTGGCATTAAATGGGTTTTGTGATGGTAATGATGTCTTGGAAATAACAACTGGAATTCTGACATTTCTCCAGAATGAACAAGACAAGATTCACTGATTACATCTCTCTAGACTGAGAGCAAATGGCTAATTCTGTGTCTTTTTATGCATTCTCTGTCTTCTCTTGTGTCAGGCTCATTAATCGCTTCCCCTCCTCACTCCACTTCTAGAGAGGGAATTAGGGAGGTTATTTACTTACAATATAATCATTTCTACCGTTACTTTGACACATCTCGAATCAACACTCAGCCAAACATCTCTATCGGCTCATTCCATGTGGATATTATTGCAGGCACACATCGGTGGAGAAAATGGAATTAATGAGGAAAATAACTGCTGAAGCGTCTCTGTTACAATAAGGTTGTATTTGTATTGAGCCATTCAGCGGCAAAGTGATCAAAGTAGAGCAGTTACCATGGAAACCAGTGGGGTGCTGCTGCTGATTGCTCCAGTACTGGTTGGGATTCCTAAAAACCTCTGGCATCTCGTAGTTAAACTTTAGACTTATTTTCTGTGGATGTTTTAGCCTTGGACCTCAACCGCTAGGCTCTTATAGTAAGTTTGGGGACATCTGAGGGGATGGGGGAACTCTGTTAAGAATAGTTTCTTGGGAAATTAAAGGGACAGAACTACTACAGCTTACAGGGACACTCCAATGTCCGAATAATACATTATATATTACTGTGTAGTAGATATACCCCAAATGAAAACTGGCATTCATTTAATTATTTTCACTGTAGGTATATCTTAAAACAGCTTGCAGAAGCTGCAGATGTATTGTCTGCAGCCTTTCCCTTCTAACCCCGCCCAGTCTTTCTGTGGCTGTCCAATCACAGACTTCCCAATGCAGCTCAATGAGAAGTCTTTGCAAGGCAGAGGCTCTGGGCAATAGCTGCCTCTTGAGTTTATCTCCACTGATCTAACAAAACCAGGAAGTCACAGGACCGCTTGTCTGATTGACAGCCTGGGGGGAAAAGGAGGGGTGTAACAAGGTTAATTTATAAAAGTAACAATTTCTATTGAAATCTGCATTTTTTTTGTGAAATGAAAAGAGAGGAGACACTTCTCACACACAAAGCATTTCAGCAAGCCCTTTAAAGGGACACTAAAGGCTCTCTCATTGAAGTGGTCAAGGTGCAGTGTCCCTGATCCCTTAACACTGCATAGTAAAACATTGACGTTTTAAAGAAATTGCAATGATTACATTACATGGCTAAGACTGCCTCTAGTGGTTGTCTACCAGACAGCCACTAGAGGTGCTTACTGCAGCTTTACGGGGTTTCACTCTGTGAAATGCCGCTGGATGTCTTCACGCTTTGCATCAATGCTTTCCTATGGGGAATGTCTAATGCACACGTGGCACTCGCCATGCATGCACGTTAGGTTCCCCCACTGGCTGAAGTTGGAGGAGTAGTCGGGCTGGTATCAGCTAAGTGTATAAAGGTTGTTACTTCTACAACAATTAGAGCAGGGCTTGACAAGTTTTCTTGGAATCTAAGAGCCAGCTAGAAAAGTTAGAAGCCAGTTTTTTTTTGTTTTTTTTTTATTATATTCTTTATTTTTATTGTGCATATATGAACAGCATGCGTGCAGAGCCACAACAGCAACTGCAAGCGCTGTCATAGCATTTCCGAGTGCGGCAGTTTGAACAGCACTTTTTTATATAACATGGAGATTACAGGTTTTAAGACAGCAATATTTTATAGTAAACATGCTAGACTCGATATTATGCATATGCTCAGGCAAGTTATGCTTAAAGTTAAGGTAAGGTGTGTAGCATTGCATTTGAGAAGATTTTTATGTTTGAGTCAATGATAGCTTGGTGTTAAATATAAATTTAAACCAACCGTATTTCTGCAATTTTTAACATGCTTGGGCTGCCCCATTAGTTGATCTAGCTGATAACACAATGCATGAGCTGTTAAAATAAACTCAGGTAAGAATTAAGCACAAAAACTGCGCAAAATAAAAGAATAACAGGTTAAGGACTATTACTGTGCTGTGCGTTAAGCTAGTGTGCAGCGAATAGTTCTTGTATTAGGGGGCATGGTGAGGAAGTCCAGCTGTGGTGAAATATGCCTGGCAGACTCAGGTTCTCTGCCTCTGTTCACCCGATCCCCTCTGGGTGCCAGCTACAGTGCCCCAGTACCCTTGTCACCTGGAGTGTTGGAGGCATGAAGATGAGTAGGTGACAGGCGTCCAGCAGGTGTTGGCGGAGGTTTACGTTGTCGGGGGGTCGGTGCTGCCCTGCTGGGCAAGGTGCTTCCATTCTGGTTCGGAGTTGTGGTGAGTTAGGGTGAGGGTGGATGTTAGGCATGGGGCAGACTTTTCGTTTCTGCCTGTGCCGACGGTCCGGACATCTGCGCCTCTTTAAGGAGCCTCCAGCGGTTGTCATTCTGCTACCGCCCTGAAGGCATGAAATTGCCAGGGGTGTAGGTGCAGTAATAGCCTGTTTGACTGGAACCGTGTTCAGCTTCCTCGACGATATCTTGGCCCAGAAGGCAGCGAAAATCTCGTCAAGCTTTGTAAGTGAGTTAGTCGCTGGGTCCCCACAGGCCCCCATGCTTGCCGGCTGGCGCGTGGCATCCGCCATTTTGGGGCTGGTGATTCTTGGCTCGAGCAGGCCTTGGGACGTGCGTCTCTGCTGTAACTGTACCGTTGGTGCCGGGATATCCCTCACCGGCGGGGGGGGAGGGGGGTTGGTGGATGGTTTCTGTCGCTTCGAGATCTGCTTCTAGGGGGCTCCAGGCTGGGTGATCGGCCGCCTCACCCGCCCCCTCACCTCTTCCCAGGCCACAAATCGGGTCGATTAGTGCTGCAGTAGGCCCCAGTGATGTAGCCCGCGTTTCCCGTGTCTCAGCCGTTCTTAAAACGTCGCGTTATGATCTCCTTTGCTTCCCTGACATGGGTGATGCAATTACAGGGGATTAAATAGCTTGGAAGTCGGGTTAATTTCATGTAAAGTGAGTATTCAGACAGGAGCTCATGCTGCATGCGTCTGTTCAGCTCCCCAGCCCGGCCCTGCCCCCAGAAGCCAGGTTTTTTTAAGCCAACAAGGCTTCATTTTCAAAAACAAAAATAAAATTCTTAAAGGAACACTATAGTTAATGTAACTACTACAGCTTAATGTAGTGGTTCTGTTGTATACAGCTTGTCTCTGCAGGCTTTTTAATATAAATGCAGCCTTTTTAGAGAAAAGGCAGTGTCTACATTACTGCCTAGGAGCACAGTGTGCACCACCTAAGTTCAGCATCCCCATGTTCTGCATGGAGGCGCTGAATGTTCCCTATAGAGATGATTTGGTTCAATGCATCTCTACGAGGAGATGCTGATTAGCGCACGCACAGCAGCCTCCCAATAATTTCCTATGGGAAAGCATAGGCTTGGCTGAGATCATCAAGATTGATTATCTCAGCGATGGAGGAGGGGCCAGCTGCTGCGAAACCAGCAGTGCAAGGGAAAAATCTAATTTAAAAACACTTTTACCAGGCAATCAGACGGGGGAATATCTCCTAAACAAACACACTCACTGACAGACACACACCTAATGACAGACACACACTGATACTTTGCAAAAATGGAAAAGGAACCGCACTCAATTCACTTAATACAGGGTGCTTTTCTGGACCAAGGGCCAGTACAAGCCCAGAAGATAATTAATATCAGTATTAGAAAAAGGGTCCAGGCACTCCAATGTCTTCAGGCACCTTTATTAGGACATGTGGAACACTGCAACGTTCAAGCGTGACAAAGACTCCATTGGGAGTCTAAACGTCGCTGTGTTCCACATGTTCTAATAAAGGTGCCTGAAGACATTGGAGTGCCTGGACCCTTTTTCTAACACACACGGATACTGACACACATTTTATCACACACTCACAAATTATTGTTTTTTTATTTTAATTTAAGTCCACCCTGCCTTTCTACCTTTGAGAGATCTGGAGCGGATCCTTTCCCTGAGGTCCAGTGGGGCTGCTGTGAAACTGTAACCTTCAAGTTCTTCTTGCTGTGCACCCTCACGTGGTGTTTAGTGATCCCGAGCCAGAGTGATGTCATTTCCTGGCACCAGAGTATGGTGCGCGCAGAGGGAGCAGAGCAAGAAGAGCTGGAAGATTACAGCTCCCTCGATGCCTAGACCAATTTCCTCTCCGCTCCCTCACTACCTTCATGCTCCTTCAGCCAGCTAGCTGCCTCAGCTGAACGGGTTGACAAACATCAGAGACCAGGACAAAATATGTCGTGCCCTGCTTTATCGGGACTTCCCGGATGAGTATCTCCACACTCTGCCTTGATCCAATGCTTTTCTATGAGGAGATGCTGAATTCTGAAGCTCTGTAATTTGTTGCACATGCGCAGTAGCCTCCCAATACTTCCCTGTGTGGAAATATTGGATTGGCTTAAATTATCAAGATTGCCAAGGAGTCGGGACCAGTGGCGCACAGATCAACAAGGTTAGTAATTTTTTTATGCATTGGGAAGGGGGATAGCTGAACATTATATTGCTAGGAATACATAATAAATATGTACATGTGTAAAAAAAAGTTAAATAATTACATATAATTTTAAATAAAATCCCTACATTAAAAAATGGCTAATTATTGTTCTATCCATCTGTGTATCCTTTTAAGTTTTGTACACAGGTTACTAGCAGGAAAATTAAAGACTAAAAATCCCCACCCCCCAACCACCCTCTCCTTCCCCCATCCCTCAGCCCCCCAACTCTGTCTTCATAAAGAAAACTGTATATTTAAATGTCCCAGCAGGAGTTCCAGTAATGTGAGCCCTATGAAATCAGAAATCCATTTTTAGGGGAGAGCTCTGTAATTTTTTTGTCTGTTTTTTTTTGTCTCAGTGTCTCCATGTCTTCCTGTGTCCCCATGTCTCCCAGTGTCCCTAGTTTCTCAGTGCCCCCATGGCTCCCAGTGCCCCCATGGCTCCCAGTGTCCCCATGTCTCCCAGTGTCCCCATGTCTCCCAATGTCCACATGTCTCCCAGCCAGTGTCCCTAATTTCTCTTAATTTATTATCAGAACCATTTGGCAAGCCACCTCTATTGAAGATTATCATTTCAGTTTAATCAGTTATCAGAGCCATATAAGTGCCTATTCATATTAAAGGACCACTCTAGGCACCCAGACCACTTCAGCTTAATGAAGTGGTCTGGGTGCCAGGTCCAGCCAGCTTTTACCCTTTTTTTTATAAACATAGCAGTTTCAGAGAAACTGCTATGTTTATTCTGAGGGTTAAGCCAGCCTCCAGAGCCTCTAGTGGCTGTCTCACTGACAGCCGCTAGAGGCGCTTGTGTGCTTCTCACTGTGAAAATCACAGTGAGAGCACGCAAGCGTCCATAGGAAAGCATTATGAATGCTTTCCTATGCGACCGGCTGAATGAGAGCGCGGCTCCTGCCGCGCATGCGCATTCAGCCGATGACGTCGCGAGGAAGAAGAGGAGGAGGAGTAGAGCTCCCCGCCCGGCGCTGGAGAAAGAGGTAAGTTTAACCCCTTCCTCCCCCCAGAGCCCGGCGGGAGTGGGTCCCTGAGGGTGGGGGCACCCTCAGGGCACTCTAGTGCCAGGAAAACGAGTATGTTTTCCTGGCACTAGAGTGGTCCTTTCATGTAAAACGGATGGGATACTCATTCATTTTCTGCTGAAATTGGGCGTTTAATAACCATCAGCTGACCGAGCGCCATCATGTTTGGCGTGTAAAATACGTTAAATGCTCTGTTCTAGATAGATCATTAGTGATGCTCGGAATCAGCTCGAACTGTCAGAACAGATCTGTTAGTCAGTGAAACAGAACGAGTTCAAAGATAGATTCTATTAAAGGAACAGTACTGCCTCGCCACATGCACAGTGCTTGTTAATTTCATTTATGTACTCCAGGAAGTGTTCATATTACATTAGACAGTGGGCAGTCATTTGCTTTAGTCTACGCCTAAAGGTTATAATTTAAGTTGGAAAATGATATTCGGACTAAGAGAACTGATAAACCAGGGCCAGCTCATTTTTTGTTCCTGTAAGCACATGGTATCACAGACCAAAAGGCAAGCAATTGATTCTATACCTATATAGTTTTGGGGTGGGAACAGACAGAAATTGCTCAAAAAACGTGAGCCATTTTGGATCAACAAGTCGGACTGTCTGGAACCCAAAGGCCTTCATCGTGCTTAAGATTTTTAACCAATTTTTATCAAATCTGAGAATAACAGTGTGACGGACCGCTGGCACTCCGACCGAGTACCTACGCCAATCGATGCTCCTAGTGCTTGCCAAGACCCCACTTCCAGCGATGCAGCTGCGCCGGGGTCTCGCCGTCTTTCACCCACCCTGGACCCAAGACCAGGGTCCAGCTTCCAGTGGGCAGACCTCTCCTAAGCCAGAGAGCGTATCAGGAACAAGCTCTTACAGGAGCTTATACTCAGGGGAGTATTGTGTTATAGCAATCCCCAAGAGGCTTAATGCTGGGTGAAGATCTGTTTAATGGCACACAAAGCAACAGTATTCATGCAGTAAAACCACTCCTGCTCTGAGGAAAACAAAATGCCAGTTAAAAGGTCAGACAGTGTTTGAATATGACAATCATTGGGTCAGACGATGTTTGAATGTAACAAGGTAGTAAGGGTTTAACTGGTGTTCTGGGGGAGGGGGGATAAAACAGTCCAACTAAGTCCATAAAACAGAGGTTTTCTTCACACACCCCAAGGGCCATAGTCGCTGGCAAGCAGGCCTCTCCAAAACCCAGTGGCGAGGTTACTTTCGCCACAAACAGCATCTAGGATTTTGCATGTGCATTCAGCCAGGGACATCAGAAGAGGGAGGAGAGTCTCAGCGCCGAGGGAGCCCAGCGCTGGAAAAAAGGTAAGGGATTAACCCCTTCCTCCCCCTTCAGCGCCACGGGAGTGGGACCCTGAGGGTGGGGGCACCCTCAGGGAACTATAGTGCCAGGAAAACGAGTATGTTTTGCTGGCACTATAGTGGTCCTTTAACAATGTTCTAATCTCTCCCCCTTTTTCCTTTTAATATTATCATATCTATGAGATATCCAAGAGATGTCACTATTTTTCCCTGTTTTGGTACACAAGAGCCTTTTTTCCCTAAGTGGCAATTATGTTGCGTTATGTACTCGGCAACTGCCTTTAATGTATCCAAAACTATCTATTTCATATTGCAAAAACAGTCTATTTGTAGTTAAGTGTGCTTCTAAGTATGACGGGATAATCCTGTTTGTTTTAAGAAGCTGTATGTTCTCTGGATCATTTCTTGTGCTCGATGTGGTTATGGTACTTCTTTATGTTTTTATTTCTTTTCTTTGGCTGTGGTATCTTGTAAAGAGTTAACATTTGTGTCTTTTTAATTGGCTCCTTGTTAGGGTGGATTTTGCATTAATTGATGTAATTTCTAGGTTATTTAAAGGGACACTACTATAGTCACCTGAACAACTACAGCTTAATGTAGTTGTTTTTGTGCAGGAGTACCCAAAAGGTAGATCCACAGATGTAGAATTACAACTCCCACAATGCTTTGCTCGCCTTTAGGATGCCTCTAGTACAGGGGTAGGCAACCTTTGGCACTCCAGATTTTGTGGTTTGGTTCGGCATTCCGAAATTTGGGACTTCAGCAATTCGGAACTTCAGCACTTTGGTTCAGTTCGGCACTTTGGAACTTCGGCACTTTGAAACTTCGCCATTTCGGAAACTCGGTTATTTTGGAACATTGGCTATTCGGTACTTCAGCAATTCAGAAGTATGCAAATGTCCGAATTGCCCGAAATTCGTCCGAATTGACATTCGGAATAAAACGAATTGCACATGTGTAATAATTATATGGTGTCACTATGTACCCCTGAGAACAAGGGCTAAATCAATAGCCAATCCTCTTCTTGTATTGGAACCTAAATTTGAAAATTCTGCCGAATGACTCCTCACAGCCCACCCCATTAACGATTTCTGGGGGTCTTCTGACTGCTGCCCATACTATGGCCCCCAACGTTTCTGTTTAATTTATGTCACAATCCACAGAATGTCATCATTAGAGACTCTGTGCTCCAAGGGCTTATTCACTAAATGGTGACAAAGGATTGAAAATAGTATATCCAAAAATGAGGCCAACGTGGTGGAGCTGGGGACACAGCCAGGTTTAACAAACCTAGATTTAAGCTCATCGCTCAGCAAACCAGAACTTTATTACATTATCGGTAAATTGCTCTCCCAAGCTCTGGTCGATGTAACAACGATCTTCAATGTGAACCTAATAAGGATTAAATGTTTTAATCTGCATCGTTATCGTCCCCATGAATAAATCAGCCAGCACTGCTCCATGTTTTATTCATCTTATTCAGTACAAACGGTTTCGTTTTTTCATAAATATTCATTGGGGAATAAAATCTCTCAAATATTTGATTAGTAAGATAACACAATAGTAAAATAGCATGACATCATTAGTAAAAGTATTAAAGGTAATATTATGTAGTAGTGTAAATCCCATCACTCTCAGCCCAAACTACTGAAAGGTTTAGTGAGACAATTGGGGGAGATGGATTATCCACTAAACAGTTAGCAGAAACTGATTTGGAATAATCCGAGATGAGTGCACTCATTTGGACTCCGACCTGTCCAAGATGGCGGACGCTGTGCTCTGCACGAGAGGCCCTTTGACCTCATGTGGTCTATCTACTCTGACCAACCTAGACAAGATATTTGCAGCCTTTTGGGAGCAAGGGTCAAGCTCAACATGAGAATGTCTATCTCCGCATCAACCAAGCAGGCCAAAGCTAAGTTACCACCTGTGAGAGTCGGGGGTCTCGCGGGTAACAGTGGCCGCAGGATGGAGCTCACCGAAGGTCCTCCATGGAGTGGGCGACGTCTAGGCAGGATTCGGAAACGGACAGAGAGAGCCCGTCTTCCATACCGTATGGGGAAGCCATATTACACCAGCAGCTGACCATTATTATGAGAAGTCCCGACCCTCAAAAAGCACCGTACTCTACCAACGTCTACCTGCTGCAAGGCACCTATCACCCACTGGGCCTCAGGCACCCCTGCTGCCCATTACTCTGAGGGACGGTGTTTGGTTCTAAAAAGGGATCGGCTGATCAAGTTCATGCTTCAGACGGGCTGACCCTCGTTCTGGAAAGTTGTGCTTATGAAAAGCAAGTCTTTATGCATATATCTGTAGTCTTTAATCTTTGCTCCTATTCCTACGTTGCTTCTGTTTAATAATATGTTTCCATATATACCTAACAAGAAAAAAGTGCAGCATTGTAGACATGACCAGATACACTCAATGTCTATGTAAAACCCTTGTTTTCATTTCTTGCTCAACGTGTACTCATAAGACTGCACTGCAAAAATAAAGAATGTTTTTATGGCCAGAAAAATAAATAAAAAGAAATTGACTTTGAATTCTCACTGTAGTGAATGACCCTGTCAGTGGTTTTGATCCTGCTAAGTTGATCGTGCAATCCATAACACAAACATCTTTGCAAATCTGTACCTTTATAGAATGTCTCATTTAATGATGAATAAATTAATATTACTGTGAGGCATTAAAGAATATATTATTACTTGGCATTCCCAGTTTTATTCCATTTTATGAGTGTGTGCCCCCTATAATGAGCACATTTTGTGTTTGTTGTGATTGGGTTATCCATACAGGTAGCTATAGATCTGTGCGTGTTTTGTTTTGTAGACAGAGCCCAAAGCAAACACGACTCTCCTTCATGAGCTGTAAAAATGGCGTATAACAAACAGCGAGCGTGCACTGCTTTTGTTTCCTAGGTGCAGTCTCTGAATAGCTAAGAGATGTAATTTACATCTAAATACTGTATGTTGTGAGTATTGTTGAGCAATAATAATACCATGATTTGTATTGCAATGGAAAACAAAATGCACTGCGCATGTTGTCATATTTGGTAGTTTTGTATCACTTCATCATTATCTAAGCCACTACAGGCGAGCAATCCTGCGGATTTAACCCTGTGCATGCCACGGGACTCTGCATTGGTAGCTTCAAGTTATGTTTTGTGTTACTTTGGAAAGCAAAGGGTTAAATCACAGTGTCACCCTCTCTCACGCTCACTCTCTCTCACTGAGATCTATTCAAGCGAATAAGCCATCTACAAGCGTAAAACAAAATCTTAAATAACTCTAGATGTTTTTAATGTTCCGTAGCTACCTGGTCAGTGGAGGATCCGGGGCAGTGGCGGATATCCCAACGCTGCAGATAATAATGAACACAAGATCAGAAATGCATTAACTTATGAAATTGCAATATTTTGTACTAAAAGGGACGGTAACTTATATAACATTATACTTTGTATTAAAGCTGATTAGTGGAGGGTAAAAATCACTTGTACCTAAAGATCTCCAACCGTTAGCGTGGATGTTTAGCGGGCTTGGACTGGATTCCGATGGCTTTTCATTAACTTTTGAGATTATTAAATGATTTAGCTGTTGTAGGGTGATAGACCTACAAATTACAACTTACCTCACAACAGTATTTACCTACCAGCAGTCTTGAATTAGGAAGGCCAGTACACCCCCTTACCCACATGTGGCTTGGTTATGCTATTCCAGGGGCTTTCTGCCCATTCGCGACTGCACTACACACAGGGGTCCATGGATGGCAGCCTTGTAGGGCTACCTGGCACCCGGGCAAGCTTGCCTTGCCCCTATATGTTCCGAGAGTGCTTACTGGGTCTCTGACTCCCAGGATCCTTTCTCCTTTGGTAATTGCTGCTCATGGATTATCAGAGCAGATTTCTGTTTGCGATTCCCTGGGGTGGCCACGGAGCCACCACGCAAATCCTTAGCAACTCTGCAAAGTTTCCAGGGGAATCGGGCACTATCACAGAATGCTACTCTCATTAGTCATTAGAAAGCCCAAATCTGGGGCTGCACACAGTTTAATAAGCTGCAGGTTTACAGAGCACTAAATATTTTTGGCAAGCTTTTTAAATGATTTAATAGTTTTGCATAAACTTTAAAAAAAAAAAAAAAAATTCAAAATATTAAACTATCAAAAATGATCTATCATATAAAAATATTTTTCAAAATATTAATTTTAAAACTTTTTCCATAAATATGAAATCATTTGAAATGCTCATCCAATAATATTAAGTTGAGGCCATACACTGCGAAGACAGCAGATGCTGGTAATGTATCCACTGAAATCCATGCTTGTTTGTGTCACAGTAATTCAGTAATTTGTACATTGTGGATGGTGAGTGTGTTAGGGTGCTGGTTCCCTCTGCTGGTGAAGGCAGATGTCCAGGTAGGCTCTATTATACCCCACTACAGTCTAGCTGGGATTTTATGGCAGTTGGAGAATTATTTTAGATCAGCTATTTTATATCTAAGGTTTTTTTCCATTTGGTCTTAATTTTCTACAATTCTGAATAAAACTGTCCTATAACTCCTGATAGACTGCAGGATGTTTTGTGTAGCAGGCGGAAAGCGAGACTGATCACAGAGCTACGAAGAATCTGGGAGCAGAGCAGGGAAGGGGACAGGATTGAAACAAAGTACAAAGGGAAAATTTTAGTAATGTTTATGCGGAACTAGAATTCCAGCACATTTTCGCTAAGGAAATACTCTGGTATTGTGTAGAAAAAGATACATGAAACAGTCATTCAGCAGAGGTGGTAAAGTCTAATACAGGTGGTAGATAATCACAGTGAGCATAAATCACAATCAGAATAAATACCGGTAGATGGAATATGGACAAAATAAATGGGCGAACTGAGGCTAACAATCTCCTATACAGGAGCTTTTATCTTATTATTAAAGCTTTGACAGTGGGCACGTTACAGAGACTGACTGAGACTGAGACATGTTAGTGGGCACATTATACAGACTGAGACATGGCAGTGGGCACATTATACAGACTGAGACATGGCAGTGGGCACAATATACAGACTATACAGACTGAGACATGGCAGTGGGCACAATATACAGACTATACAGACTGAGACATGGCAGTGGGCACAATATACAGACTGAGACATGGCAGTGGGCACATTATACAGACTGAGACATGGCAGTGGGCACATTACACATAGTGAGACATGGCAGTGGGCACATTATACATAGTGAGACATGGCAGTGGGCACAATATACAGACTATACAGACTAAGACCTGGGGCACATTATACAGACTGAGACATGGCAGTGGGCACATTACACATAGTGAGACATGGCAGTGGGCACATTATACATAGTGAGACATGGCAGTGGGCACATTATACAGAGTAAGACCTGGCAGTTGGAACATTATAAAGACTGAGACATGGCAGTGGGCACGTTACACATAGTGAGACATGGCAGTGGGCACATTATACAGACTGAGACATGGCAGTGGGCCCATTATGCAGACTGAGACATGGCAGTGGGCGCATTATCCAGAGTAACACCTGGCAGTGGGCACAATATACAGACTGAGACCTAGGGCACATTATACAGACTGAGACATGGCAGTGGGCACATTATAAAGCCTGAGACATTGCAGTGGGCACGATACACATAGTGAGAGATGGCAGTGGGCACATTATGCAGACTGAGACATGGGGGTGGGCTCATTATACAGAGTGAGACATGGCAGTGGGCACATTATACAGACTGAGACATGGCAGTAGTAGGCACACAGATTGAGACATGGCAGTGGACAAGTTATACAGAGTTAGACATGACAGTGGGCACAATATACAGACTGAGACCTGGTAATGGGCACGTAATAGAAACTGAGACATGGCAGTGGGCACATTATACCGGCTGATACATGGCAGTGGGTGCATTATACAGACTGAGACATGGCAGTGAGCACGTTATACAGACTGAGACATGGCAGTGGGCACAATATACAGACTGAGACCTAGGGCACATTATACAGACTGAGACATGGCAGTGGGCACATTATACAGACTGAGACATGGCAGTAGTAGCAGGGCCGGATTAACATAGGGGCTGATGGAGCTGCAGCTCCAGGCCCAGGGAATAGGCCCATTTAAAAAAAAAAAATAATAATAATAATTTTTTTTTCAAAAAAATTTTTTACACACTACTCTTAGGTTTGCCACCTGACTGATATTTAACTGGCACAGCTGGTATTTGAGGCTGGCTGGCCAGTGCCAGTATTGCAGTTATACAGGCAATATAAATGCAGGTATTTTTCTCAGTATACACGGAAATTGCTCTGCAATACCAGCACCGGCCACTGTGTGTGGAGAGAGGCAGGGATAGGAAGTTACAGCATATCCCTCCCTGCCTTTCTCTACTGGTCACTGATCCGTGGGGGAGCAGCTACACAGCACAAAGAGTCCTGACAGGAGCTATACAACTCAGGTAAGTGAGGGATGGGGGAAAGGCAGCAGGGAGACATGGGGACACTGAGACACTAGGGGATACTGAGAAACTAGGGAACACATGGGGACACAGACACTAGGGGATACTGGGAGACCTGGGAAAACTGAGACACTTGGGGACACTGGAAAACATGGGGACACTGAGAGAAATGGGGACACTGAGACACATGGGGACACTGTGAGACATAGGGACATTGGGAGACACTGAGACATTGGGACACAAAGACACTAGGGACACAGTGTCCGCATGTCTCCCAGTGTCCCCTAGTCTCCCAGTGTCTGTATCCCCATGTCTCATAGTGTCCCTAGTGTCTCACTGCCCCAGGAGGCACCTCTAGCAGCTATTTAAGGAGTGGCCATCAGAGTTATTTTCTCTGAATAGACAGTGTATACTGCAAAAAGCCTGGAGTGAATAATTCTACTTACCAGAACAAATACAATAAGCTGTAGTTGTTCTGGTGACTATAGTGTCCCTTTAAGTTTGGAAGCTTAAGAGGGATGCATGAGAACAAAACCTGTGCACTGGATGACAATACAATTAGTTTAGGTAATGTAGCCCCATGTAGCTAGAGCGCAGCTAAGCGGAAAAAGGCCTTGACAGGGGTTAGGAGGCGGGCTTAGGAGGAAGTAAGCGAGGGTTGGAATTATGGGTAAGTGGGATTGGCTATTTAAATGAGCAGCCATTTTAGGTGAGTCATTCTAACTTCCTACCTGGTCGAGTTTGTGTTCGCCTCGGTGTGCGCGGACTTTGCTTGGTCGGATTTCTTTTGTCTCCTCTGCAGGAACAATGGACGACGTGGAGCGTTTGCTGGAAGGGATCAGGTCGGCAGCACGGCATCAAGGTGTGGACTGGCTACGGGCACAGCTTGGCCCTGCCCTGGCGGAGGCGGCGGATCGGGACGGCGATGGCGGGAGACCGGTCCGGGCCCGGAGGCCCCCGAGGAGGCTAAGCCCGGGCGCGGGGCCCGGTGAAGTGGTACCCGGTAGCAGTGGAGTTCCAGTTACGACCGGCAGCAGGCCCGGGAGCCGCGTGGTCGAGGCCTTGCCTCCCCGTGTGCGGACGGAGCCTCGGATGTGCACTAGGCGGCAAAGGGATATCGTGGACGGGGGCGCGGCTGCTAGCAGGTCGGAGGCGGCCGGGCGGCCCCCTGGTGCTTCGAGACCCACGGAGGGGAGGCCCAGGAGGGCTTCCCCCCCTTCGGACAGCGGAGACGATGAGGAGGCTGGATCCGGGAGACCGCATGGCAGGCATCAGGCAAGTGCAGAGGGCTCAGGTCGGGGCCCTCTTGGCGGGAAGGTTGTTCGGGGGAGCTCTGCCACTGGGGGGGGCGGGAGTAAGCCGGTTGGGGGTACACAGGCCTTAGTGGGAAAGGGGGAGGGCCCTGGGGCCCCGAAGAGAAAATGTGGCTCTAAAGGAGTAAGTTCTACGGGTGGTAGGGGTTCCCGGGAGGGGGCCAGGTCAGACAGAGGGTCTCCCGTAGGGGTGGTGGGTAGTTCGGGGCCATCGGGGTCTGGCAAGCAAGGGGTCAGAGGTAAGGGGGTGGGGGAGGGGGTTTCGGAGGTAGCTAGGCAAGGGCGTAGGGTAGGCCGGGAGTCGGGTCTTTCCGTAGTGGAGGGGCGCAGGGGGGGCCCGGGTTCCAGGAGTAGTAGTGACAGTCCCTCGCCCGTTAGATCTCTGGGGTCCCGGGATGCTCGGGGGCGGTCGGGTCGGCACTGCTCCCCCTCGGATAGCTCAGCAGGGGAAGGTGCGGCAGCCCCTCGGTATGGACAGCAGGGGCGGCTTGCTGGTAGAGACGGGAGGAGTCGTAGCCCCAGGGGTTCCCGGGTGCCACGTGGTGGTAGAGGTCAGCGGGAGGCTTCGGTGCAGAGCAGGCGCTCCCGGGGTCGGGACGGGAGGGGAGTGGATGTTCGTTACCCCCTACCCAGGACTTCTTCTCCTTGTCCTAGATTTCGGAGCCGTTCTGCTTCCTCACAGGCTGGGCACCGGGTGGGCTCCCCGGTCGGCGAGATGGCGGCGGAAGTTCCTCTTCCCGGACGTCAGGCGATCTGTACTGCAGCCCCCACCACTCCGGTGTCGGGGGGCTTGGCCGGTGAGTCCAGTGGGTCACTACACTCTAGCGCACTAGTTACCACACTTCAGGCACTACTCCACTCATTGGGGGCGGGGGGTGACACTAGCGGCGTTGGTCAGGTGTGGGCTCCGGGTGCAGTGGCTTCAGGTTCTCGGATCCGGGATTCCGCGGGGCCTAGTTCGGGCGGGGATTTGGTGGTGCCGCAGGACGTAGGGGAGGTTGGGAGCGAAAGGGCTGAGTTGTCCGGGGGTATCCCCGACGCGGCTAGGCAGCACGCGTACGTATCTTTTGCGGGCCCACTGGGGGTCCATTTGAAACAGGACGTGAAGGATAAGATTTGGAAGGGCGAGTTCTGTGAGATTTTCTCCCTCCTCCCGTTAGAGGACTTCATTGACCTCAAGGAGGAGGATAAGAAGGATGAGAAAAAAGAGGAGGAGGAGAAGAGGAAGCGGTACCGCAAGATACCGAAGTCCTTCGGTAATTGGTTGCGGGCTTTTTGTGTGCTGGCTAGCGTGCTCGGCGAGAAATCGCCGGGGTTGTGCTCGTCTTTGTTCTGCTATTTGGATGGCATTTGGGAGGCGTACCGGACTTACGGGGGGTTGGCATGGTGGAGGTACGACGAGCAGTTTCGGCAGCGGCTGGCGGCTAACCCGGGTATGCGGTGGGACCAAATGGACCTGCCGCTCTGGATGAAGCTAATGATGGCGCAAAAAGCGCAGCCCTTTCAGAGCTCGGCCGGCGCCAGGGGGCAGTCCGCCTCGTCGGCCACCTTACAAAAGGGCTTATGCTGGCTCTATAACGAGGGCCAATGCAAATGGGGAGCCTCCTGTCGTTTCAAGCATGAGTGCTCCGGCTGCGGGGGAGCTCATGGGCTCAACCGCTGCTTTAAGAAGGGTAAGTCCGGAGGCGCCGGCGCGGCTGTCGCGCCGGGGGGAGGGGGTGCATCCGCTTCCCCTGGGCCTAACCCCAGTGAAGCTAAGCGCGATGGAGCCGTGGCTAGGCCGCTACGGTAACAGGGCGGACGCTGCGGTGCTCCTGGCGGAGTTTGCGGTGGGGTTCTTTATTCCGTTTCAGGAGCGACGAGGGGGTCAAGGGAGGCTGCGCAACCTGAAGTCTGTGGCGGACTTCCCGGATGTGGTTAGGGAAAAGCTGGGCAAAGAAGTCGGACTGGGCCGCATGGCAGGCCCATTTGTAGTGCCTCCGCTGGAGGGCCTGCGGGTTTCCCCACTTGGGGTGGTCCCCAAGAAGGAGCCGGGTAAATTTAGACTCATTCACCATCTCTCATACCCGAAAGGGGAGTCGGTGAATGACGGTATTCATAAGGAATTGTGCTCGGTGTCATATGCATCTTTCGACCGGGCGGTCGATTTGGTCCGGCGGGCCGGGCATGGGGCCCTGATGGCTAAGGTGGACATCGAGGCCGCGTTCCGGCTGCTACCGGTCCACCGGGACTGTCATCACCTGCTGGGGTGTTTCTTTGAAGGGGCCTACTTCGTGGACTTGTGTCTGCCCATGGGCTGTTCCATTTCGTGCTCCTATTTTGAGAAATTCAGCACTTTTCTCGAATGGGTGATACGGGTGGAAGCGGGGAGTCGTCTTATTGTACATTATCTAGATGATTTTCTGTGTGTGGGACCGGCCGGTTCCCTGGATTGCCTGCGCCTGCTGCGGACGGTTGAGTGGGTGGCGGGCCAATTCGGGGTTCCGCTGGCGGCGGATAAGACCGAGGGCCCGACCACGTGTCTGAGTTTTCTAGGTCTGGAGATTGACTCTGGGAGGGGAGAATGTCGGCTGCCCCAGGATAAGCTGGCAAGGCTTCGGGGGGCGGTGGCTGCCGTTGCTGGGGCACGCAAGGTGACTCTGGTGCAGCTACAGTCTTTGATTGGGTTGCTCAATTTTGCGTGTCGGGTCATCCCGATGGGAAGGGTGTTTAGTCGCAGCTTGTCGGCCGCTACCGCGGGGGTTAGATCCCCGCACCATTTCGTACGGGTGTCGGCGGCCATGCGAGCGGACTTGGGCATCTGGGATGCCTTCTTGCGGGATTTTAATGGGACGGTGTTGTTCCGGCAGGAGGGCCAGTCGTCGGCCGAGCTGGAGCTTTTTACGGATGCTTCGGGCAGTATAGGCTTTGGGGCATATTTCGGGGGCTCCTGGTGTGCGGAGCGGTGGCCGGACTCTTGGGGTTCGAGCCCTCTTATGCGCAACTTGGCTTTCTTGGAGTTGTTCCCGTTGGTCGTTGCAGTAGCGTTATGGGGTGACAGGCTGCGTGATCGGAAAGTGGTATTTTTCTCGGATAACATGGCGGTGGTTCACGCGGTGAATCGCCAGTCGGCGGCATCAAAGCCGGTGGTTCAGCTGCTTAGGCGACTGGTATTGCTGTGTATGTCCCGAAATGTTGTTTTTCGCGCGCGCCATGTTCCCGGCTATTTGAATGAGGTGGCTGATGCTCTATCTCGTTTTCAGTGGTCCCGTTTCTGGCTGGCGGCGCCGGGGGCATCGAAGGAAGGGCTGGCTTGCCCGGACGAGATTTGGCAGCTGGGGGCGTCCTGCTTGGAGGACTCGTGAAGGCTTCTCTGGCACCGGCCACTTGGGCCTCGTACAGTAAGGTTTGGGGCTTGTGGGAACGGTCACTGGAGGGGTTGGCCATGGACAGCGGGGAGGCCCTGCGGGACGCTTTCTTGTGGTACACCTGTCAGTTGCTGACAAAAGGGCCGTCCCCTGCCGTGGTGGACAGATCCATGGCGGCTATGGCGTTTTGGTTTCGGTGGCATGGGAAGGAGGACTTTACCAAGACCTTCGTCATCAGGCAAGCCCTGAAGGGTTATCGCAAGGGGCGCAGGGCGCCGGATACCAGGCGCCCGGTGTCGGTGCGGCTGCTGGGGGACTTGGTGGGTATATTGCATGAGGTTTGTTTTGATGGGTTTGAGGCTTTACTGTTCAAAGTAGCGTTTGTTTTGGCGTTTTTTGGGGCATTCCGAGTAGGGGAATTGGTGAGTGCTAGTAAACTGGCGCAGGGGGGCCTGCAATTGTCGGGGGTCCGTATCCTGGATAGGAAGGTGGTGGTGCACCTTGGCAGGTCCAAAACGGACGTCCGCGGCGTGGGCCGGGACGTGACACTGGGGGCCTTGCCAGGCTCGGCTTTGTGCCCGGTGGCTGCTACGGTGGAGTATCTGGCGCGGAGGCCAGCGGTGGGGGGCTCCTTATTGGTGCATGCTGACGGATCGTCCCTTTCTCGGTTCCAGTTCACGAAAGTTTTTCGGTTGGGCTTGGGCAGGTTGGGGCTTCAAGCTGCACGATTTGGGACGCACTCGTTCCGTATTGGGGCGGCCACGGAGGCCGCACGGTTGGGATTGGGGGACGAGGTGGTGAAGAGGATCGGGAGGTGGGAATCGGTAAGATTCCGCTCCTATGTCCGGTTGGGTCTATTGGATTAATGGCAGGGGACTGTTTCGTATTTAAAAAAAAAAAAAAAAAAAAAAATGTGTAGAACCATCAAATTCGAAAGGTTTTGTGTTATGATGTGAGGGGTAATGGCTATGTTGGGATGTTTCGCTGTGTTGGTTGGGGATGGGGTAGGGGTCTCTGTTGGACTTCCCTCATCATTTGTTTTCTCCCCCCAGGGCGTGTGGCATGGATCGTGGGCCATTCGTTTGTCTTCTGGGCCGAGAGGAGGGCCGCAGCTCGAGCGCAAGGCCAGCAGCTGGGTTTTCCGAGAGGCCAGTTGGCAGTTCGTTGGTTTGGGTATCGGGGTTTTTGCTGGGGGGATGTTTGTGGGAAACTGTTTGGGATGCTGGCAGCAGGGTACTCGCCTGACGTGCTGGTATTACATGTGGGGGGAAATGACCTGGGCCTTACGCCGCAGCGCCGGCTGGTGAAGTGGATGAAGCAGGACATTAATAAGTTAAGGGGCCTGCTTCCGGGGGTAATGTTGGTCTGGTCTGAGATTGTCCCGCGGCGCCGGTGGCGGCACGCTCGGGACCCGGGGGCTATGGAGAGGTGCAGGAAGAAGGTGAATAGCTTGATGGCAAGCTTTGTGCGGAAAGTAGGGGGTGTAGTGGTACGGCACCTGGAGTTGGAGGAAGGGTTGCCAGGATACTACCGCTCGGATGGTGTTCACCTCTCGGATGTGGGTTTGGACCTGCTCAACTTGGGTTGGCAGGATGGTATAAGGATGGCTCTGTTTCTTCGGGGTGGCGGAGCTCAGACAGCTTAAGGGGTCAAGGTCTGAGCTTGTGGCGGGACGGGGAGCTGAAGGAGAGGAAATAGGCTCCCCTGGATGAACGTGAGGTGGAATAAACAGATTGTGGTCATCGGTGGTTGAGAGGTTTCGAGTCCTGGAGGTGGCTCAGAACCTGGTGGGGCAGGGGTATCCGGGTATACCCCTGCCGTGGTTAATGGTGGTTGGCACTTTGATATAAAGTTGGTGTATGTTATAATTATGTATATATGTGTTATTATATGGGGGTCATTGCCTTTTGTATGGTAGCCGAAGGAACAGGATGCGAGGGGGCGGAGTATGGGGGGCAATGACCCATGTTTACCTGTTAATTTATTATCGATATTATTATTATTATTATTATTATTATTATAATTATTGGTTAATAAAGCTGTGGACAAATTTCCCCATACTACTTAGTGTCTGTGTATTATTGGGTTAGGTTATGGGGGTGGTTTGTCCTGGATTCCGACTGCCCAAATGGCGACTATAGACCTGTCATGTAGCCCCATGTAGCTAGAGCGCAGCTAAGCGGAAAAAGGCCTTGACAGGGGTTAGGAGGCGGGCTTAGGAGGAAGTAAGCGAGGGTTGGAATTATGGGTAAGTGGGATTGGCTATTTAAATGAGCAGCCATTTTAGGTGAGTCATTCTAACTTCCTACCTGGTCGAGTTTGTCCCACCCACCCTCCCTTTGTTTGTTTTGTGTTTATTTAACCCGTTTCTTTCACAGCGGCGGGACGGGGAGCTGAAGGAGAGGAAATAGGCTCCCCTGGATGAACGTGAGGTGGAATAAACAGATTGTGGTCATCGGTGGTTGAGAGGTTTCGAGTCCTGGAGGTGGCTCAGAACCTGGTGGGGCAGGGGTATCCGGGTATACCCCTGCCGTGGTTAATGGTGGTTGGCACTTTGATATAAAGTTGGTGTATGTTATAATTATGTATATATGTGTTATTATATGGGGGTCATTGCCTTTTGTATGGTAGCCGAAGGAACAGGATGCGAGGGGGCGGAGTATGGGGGGCAATGACCCATGTTTACCTGTTAATTTATTATCGATATTATTATTATTATTATTATTATTATAATTATTGGTTAATAAAGCTGTGGACAAATTTCCCCATACTACTTAGTGTCTGTGTATTATTGGGTTAGGTTATGGGGGTGGTTTGTCCTGGATTCCGACTGCCCAAATGGCGACTATAGACCTGTCATGCAGACTTTGGTCTCTCTAACACTGTGGCATGTCCCCTTTCTTCTACACTCACTACATACACCTTTTCTCTGTCTCAGACTGTATACCAGGAACCTCTGCCTGCTAGTAAGATGATAAGGAGACAAGTGGACATGTGAGTGCTAGGGGACAGTCCTTAGAAAGTGTGGAGTAGGCGCATCATTTGATGCATTTATGTCAAGCTCAGGGTGCTGCCCGTATAGTATGCCCTTAGTTGGACAGCCTGCATGATTGGCAGGCAAAAATACAGATTGGCAGGCAGTCTGGCATGCATTCATGCCAGGCTGGCCTTCCAATTCTTTAGACAAACATGCCCCCTTTTTGGGCATGTTCACCCCTTTTGGCAGGTCTGGTCACGTGATTCGCTCCAGTGGCACACTCTTTTACCCTGCACATTGACTTCCTGCTTCACTGGACACTGCTGTTAGGGGATATGGATTTACTTGAAAGATGAAAGCATAAATTAGAGAGAGATTAGCACAGAGTATGTATTTTCGTATAGCTGCATCCTTTGAGTTTCCCTCCAACACCTCCCTCCAACACCATCTCCATCAGATACATGATGCTTGGGAGGTATGATTGTTTTAGTGTTTTTGGATTCTGTAAATAGGCCCATCATAATTGTCAGCACCAGGTCCACTGGGCTCTTAATCTGGCCCTGCCTGTTACTTCCTGGTTGTTTAGCTCAGTGGAACTAAACCCAAGAGGGAGCAGTTGCCCAGATCACCTCCCTTGCAAAGACTTGTCATTGAACTGAGTTGGGAAGTCTGTGATTGGACAGCCACAGAAAGTCTGGATGGGGTTAGAAGGGGAGGGTTTGCAAATGCTGCAGAGAAGACATCTGCAGCTTTTACAATCTGTTTTTAGATAAACCCCCCAATGAAAAAATGCATAATTAAATGAATGCATGTTTTAATTTGGGGTATGTACTAAACAGTGTTATCATGAGATGCATGTTACAGACTGCGGTCTGGCAATGGGGCACTTCTTACAGACTGTAACCTGGCAGCGGGCACTTATTACAGACTGCCTGATAGTGGGGTACATGTTACAGACTGCGGTCTGGCAGGGTCACATGTTACAGACTGTGGCCTGGCAGCAGGGCACTTCTTACAGACTGCCTGGGAGCAGGGCACATGTTACAGACTGTGGCCTGGCAGGGGGGCACTTCTTACACACTGAGCGGCCTGGCAGCGGGGCACTTTTTACAGAGTGCAGCCTGACAGGGGGCACATGTTACACACTGCAGCCTAGCAGCAGGCAATTATTACAGACTGTGGCCTGGCAGTGGGGCACATGTTACAGACTGCGGCCCGGCAGTGGGGAATTTCTTACAGACTACCTGGCAGTGGACACATGTTACAGACTGTGGCCTGGCATCGGGCACATCTTACAGAGTTTGGCCTGGCAGTGGGGCACATGTTACAGACTGCGGCCCGGCGGTGGGGAATTTCTTACAGACTACCTGGCAGTGGACACATGTTACAGACTGTGGCCTGGCATCGGGCATATCTTACAGAGTTTGGCCTGGCAGTGGGGCACATGTTACAGGCTGTGGCCTGGCAGCGAGGCACATGTTACAGACTGCATCCTGGCAGAGGGGCAATTCTTACACACTGCGCGACCTGGTAGCGGGGAACTTTTTACAGACTGCGACCTGGCAGCGGGGCACTTCTTTCAGACTACCAGGGAGTGGGGCACATGTTACAGACTGCAGCCTGGCAGTAAGGCAGTTCTTTTATAGAGAGAGAAATAAAGGATAGGACTTCATGTCTTGCTGCCTGGAGAAATCTAGAAGTGATTAAGTTCTAGATAACTCCTGTCCCCTTGATGAAAGATATCCGAGGCTGGGACGGTCACAGCAAGCTCTGTCAGTGTTTGGTTGACCTAATGCTGGGTGCTCTGGCCCTTATTATGACTAACAAGCCCCCGGAGAGCAGTCAGTCCAGCACAGGGGCTGGATCATTTATGTTATATAAATTGCCTTCTACTGATATAAAAACACACATTGTGCAATAACAACTCATCACGGGGCCTGACCAACTCCTTCCCTCCGCACGCTGTGCCAGAAGCTGATCTGCATTGCAAGCCTGGGTTTTGTTCTATAAAGGTGTAGGAGGTTCGCTCAGCTGCTGCGTGATTACAAAGACACTAACTTTATGCAACGTTTAAAGCGTTTATCTTAATGGGAGGCTTTTATCCCTGGTGCCTGTTGGTTTAAAGCAGTTCGTATCACATTTTCTGAACAGGCCCCCCTTAGCATGAATCATATGCTCGGACATAATTTATATGCAAATATTAATATGTTTCCCCTGCCGGCAGAAACTGTGCGCTTAGCGTTTATTAATATGCAATTATAATGGAAAACTGTTTAATGCTGTCAGAAATGTCTTCCTATAGATTCACTTTGCCATCATTCAGTTGCGGTATTATATGTGGGTTGAGAATAAAAACCGAACATTTCAAACATCTGTGGGGTATATTCATTAACCAGCAGACTGTAATGAATGTAAAATAGCTTAGCTCTCACTGGTGAGTTTGAGAATTTTTCCAAATCGCTATTTTTGCCTACGTGTGTTGCCATTCATATTATAATAGGTGCAATTTAGTGTTTATTGCAGAAAAACACAACTTAAACGGCTCCCACTGTTAGATCTACAGATCTCCATCCTCCGGCCTGCTGGATACATACAAAGTGTAGGATATTTTTTGTAGAAAAACAACAAGGTAGCTGCTGGGAGAAGCCATCTTCCTTTTCCTTTGATTACGATCTTATTTGATACAACCTACACCTGGCGTCAGGATTGACAAACTGCCTCATGTTTACTAAAAAACGAAAACCTGCTGATTTCTAAAAGTAAAGTTTCCGCTGAACTAGGAAGGAACTCCTTCTTGAACGCCTTCTGGCCATAGCTGTTTAGTGTGACAAACTGAGTGGTTAAAGAGATACTTGAAGCACCAAAACAACTTTTTGAAGTAGTTTTGGTGTATTGATCATGCCCCCGCAGTCTCGTTGCACAATTTTGTGCCATTTAGATATTAAAGCGCCTCTGGCACGTTGCAAGTTTTGCTTTTAGGTTAAAGGACCACTATAGTGCCAGGAAAACATACTCGTTTTCCTGGCACTATAGTGCCCTGAGAGTGCGCCCACCCTCAGGGCCCCCCTCCCGCCTGGCTGGATGGAGAGGAAGGGGTTAAACTTACCTCTTTCTCCAGCGCTGGGAGATGCTTTCCTATGGACGCTGGCGTCTTCTCACTGTGATTTTCACAGTGAGAAGCACGCAAGCACCTCTAGCAGCTGTCAGTGAGACAGCCACTAGAGGCTGGATTAACCCTAATATAAGAGAGAAAACACAACAGCCAGTGAAAGAAAGTAAATGGATACAATCTTGCACTGAAGTTGGTAGGGTTGCAGGGTATCAGGGCATAACCCAGTGATTATAATAAAGAAGCGAAGAGGCTGAGAAGGGTATGACAAGAGATGTCCACCCTATCGTCAGTCCCTATACCCCAGGATAGGCATGTTCATAATCATGGCTTCAAAAATTGCCAGTATAGAACATAAATGAAATATGAAAATAATAAATTTTATTGCTCCCTTCTAGGGAAGATAATAAACACACAAAATAATAAATGTGTATATACATGAAAAAAGTGTAATAGAAAATATAAAATAGAAATCGTCTGTAGCATGACACACCTTGTTATCACAAAAATGAGTGACACAATCAGAGGCGGGTAACTGTCGATGTGTATGTGACCGTTACCCGATAATTATCACTATAGTTGTAGGTGTAGAGACTAGAGCTTCTGTATAGCCGCACACTTTAAATTACAGAGATAAAATTAACATCTGTGTGGCTAAACAGGCTTAAATGGTGAGAGCGTCACGGAGACCTTGTTATTTATCACTAAAGTAGCAAAAAAGAGGCTATTCGTACGTGACAATCACCAAAATGAGTGACACAATCTAAGCGGATAAATGTCAATGTGTATGTGATCGTGACAATTACCCAATATACATCACTAGATTAGCAGGTATAAAGACTGGAGCTTTTGTATAGCCACACACTCTTAGATTGCCGGGATATAGTGAAAACATCTGTGTGGCTGAACAAGCTTTCAGTGTATAAATAGTGAGAACGTAACGATAAACTTGCTATTCTGTCACAACAGTAGCAAAAAAAGGGTAGCTATTCGTACGCAACAGTCACAACCCGCATAAAAGGTAAACAATATGCGGTCAAGGTGATTAGCTAAATATAGAATATGGCAGATCTAACCTATGGCCCGATAGCAGTAGAAACGGAGCCGAAAACGGCACACAAGCTACTCCTGTGTCAGTGCCTGTACAGGCAGATTTCTAGTCTGAATCAGATTCTAGATTGAGTGGTCCCGGGAAACATGCAGAGTACTCGTCTATTCTGATACTAGTGCTTTACATTCCAGATAGATTACTGTTCTAGTCTGGTCTAATTCTGGACTGAGTGATCTGATTTTACCCGGTAGATTACTACTCTAATCTGAACTGGTTCTGGACCAAGTGGTCTCCTAAAGTACCCAGACTTCTAGTCTAAAGTCTCAAATTCTGGACCAAGTGGTCCCTGTCAAAGCTTCAGACTACTAGTCTATGCTGCAAATTACACCAGACTACTAGTCTATGCTGCAAATTACACAAGTGGTATAGTGAGAAGCGAAGTCGCTCAGACCGGAGTGGTCCCGATATTAGCTCAACGCGCGTTTCGGCGCTGGCGTGGCGCCTTTGTCTCTGAAACTGCTATGTTTATAGAAAAAAGGGTTAAACCTAGCTGGACCAGGCATCCAGACCACTTCATTAAGCTGAAATGGTCTGGGTGCCTATAGTGGCCCTTTAATCATTTTTTTTGTTCCTATTTCTCTTTGAATTTATTTATTTGAAATTCACATTAGTATTTTTGTTATATCTCAGACGATGCAGGGACTACTTTCTCTCACTGGGAGCGTGATCTGACAGTGAGCGGAGCTTAAACAAAGTTCCATCTCAGTTACTAATTACTCTGCAATACCAGCACCAGCCAGTGGGGGTCACTGTGTATGAAGAGAGGCAGGGATAGGAAGTTACAGCATATGCCTGCCTTTCTCTACACACTGATCCGCGGGGGAGCAGCTACACAGCACAGGGAGTCCAGACAGCAGCTCCCAGCCTGCAGAAACAGCCTACAGCTCAGAGAAGTGAGGAATGGGGGGGAAATGGGTAAAAGTGTATTTTAGCGTATGTTATTATTTGCCATTTCGTTCAGGTGTGATTTAAGCAAAATAACTAACTCATATAGTATTTGTCTTACCTAGACTGTGAGGGTAAAGGTGTAGTTTAGCGTATTTTATTATTTGGAGTTAGTTATTTTATTTATTGTGCCACTTAATCACACTTGAACGAAACGGTAAATGATAAAATAAGCTAAAATATACTTTTACCGGGACATGCTGCAGGGAGACATGGGGACACTGAGAGACCTGCATGCAGACACTGAGACACTAGGGGACACTGGGAGACATGGGGACACTGAGACACTTGGGGACACTAGGGGACACTGGGACACTGGGAGACCCGAGGATGCTGAGACACTCGGGGACGCTGGGAGACATGGAAACACAAACACTAGGGAACACTCAGCGACATTGGGAAACTGAGGCACTGGGGGACATAGGGAAACATGGGGGCGCTGGGTGACATGGAGACACAAGAGGACACTGGGAGACATGGGGCACTGTGATTCATAGGGACACTGTGTTACTTATGGGACACTGAGACATGAGCACACTGGGAGACAAGGGGACACTGAGACACTGGGCAACATTAGGAAACTGAGACACTGTGATACATAGCAACACTGGGAGACAGGGAGACACTGGGAGCAATCCATCTACACAGCAGAATAAAACTGTAAGTAGTTTTTTTTTGGTGATTTTATTGAATTTTCTTGCTCTTTGTGATTTACACCATGTGATATCCTGCATACATAATTATTTATGCAAATTATTAAGTATTTTTTTTCCAAGAAAGGAGGCATGCCTAGTTGAGATCCGACACAAGGAGGAAAAGATAAATATAAATAAAGAGAAGTGGCAGTGGGCAGAGTGTAAACATTAAGATCCAGAGGGCATAAGAAAAAAAAAACATATAGAAAAAAACATAGAATCATTTTGTTTATACATTCCTGATCACATCTCCGTGCAAGTGGCTTACACAGCCTTCCTACTCACTTCCTGTAAAGAGAGCTCTAATGCTAAAACCTATTTTATTGCACATGTTTAATCTAGAATTTGTTTTATCTCTTGCTCTGTTAATAGCCTGCTACAGTCTGCAGCAGCCTTCTGTTTGTGATTAAAGCTTAATTTAGCGATCAGGAGATAAAAACCTCTAAAGTTAACACACTGAGCAGTCAGACCTGATTGAAAATTAAACCATTTTATCGTACAGGCTGTGTGAGTCACCGCCAGGGAACGTGTGCCTAGAGCTGCATAAACAGAAACAAAAGTTATTTAACTCCTAAATGGCAGAGAATGGAGCAGAGAGACTGCATGGGGCATGATGTATACACCCAAACTGTTTGCCTTGGCCAGTGATAGCCTGAGTGTATCAGCTGACACTATCAGGCTTTCACTGACCACCCGTAGCGAGTGTGAGTGAGAGAGAATCTATGTATACATATAACAGACTGCCAAGCAATGTGTGGACCTGTAATGGGACAATACTGTGTTATCCTATGTTGAAATAGTTCTATACTGTCCAATCCATATATATTAAGACAAATATTATTCAAATGTACATTGTTACAGTGTATTTACAGCTGTCACTTTATTTATTCCTACACGTTTTACACGTAACAAGCTGAGCGTATGGTAACGCCTGTGCGTCTGGCGTCTTCGGAATCCTCACACATCTGTCTCTAATCAGCGCACAATGCTTGGGTGCCCATCACTTATTAGTACTATTACACCCTCTCGAGGTGTATTGCAAGTGATATGGGATTAGCATATCGACACGTTACAGATCCACTGACCATCCGCAGACTCCCCCAACATGAGGTTGTAACTTTAAATCATGGTGTGGTGAAAGCCTCAGTGATAATTAACTCAGCTGCTCTGAGTCAGAATGTGGGTTAATATACTAAACAGTGAGTCAAGTGGAGAACTTGCAGATTATGTCTTCAATAGCCATTTTGGAAATCGATTGATATTCATTCTCCCGGCTATTTATTTCTACAGTTTATCAAGTTACTGCTTAGAAAATAGCCCTCACAGAAGCCCTCCACCAGATGTAGTATTTTTACTCATTGCAGCTTTGCACAGCTGCTGTTTGCTTCGGCTCCTTAATGTTAAATGCTGACAGCTGTTCTAAGACGTCACCAGAGTTTTCTAGCCCCCCCCCCATTCCTGTAACACCAGGCCACGGTGACCCCTCACCATATCCCAAGTGCTGACCCCTCACCGTTCCCTGAGTGGTGACAGCTCACCGTACCCCAAATGCTGACCCCCTCACCGTACCCTGAATGGTGACAGCTCACTGTACCCTAAGTGCTAACCCCTCACCGTACCCCAAATGTTGACCCCCTCACCGTACCCTGAATGGTGACAGCTCACTGTACCCTAAGTGCTAACCCCTCACCGTACCCCAAATGTTGACCCCCTCACCGTACCCCAAATGCATTCCCCTCGCTGTACCCCAAATGTTGACACCTCGCTGTACCCCACATGCTGCCCCCCCCCCTCCATTGTACCCACAAATACTAGTCACTTTCGAACATTACTTTCGAACATTACATAGTATTGTTATAGTACATAATCGCTTTCATACATCATAGTATCCTTACAGCACGTTAATTGCTCTCATACAGAGTATTATATTTAATCACACTCCTATATTACATAGCATCCTTACAGTATGTTAATAGCGGTCATACATTAGAGTATTCTGACAGTACGCTCCCAGCATGCCCTGCGTGTAGAGTGCCGAGCAGGCGCGCTCTGTTGCTGGAAGATCTGAGCGTGTTCTCAGCATACTAAACACAGTTAAAATCAATCCCAAAAATAACCTTTTTATTAAGATTGCTGAGCAGGTATTACACAGTATTAATCTTCGCTATGATCCCTTATCAGCTTCTGTTTGCAAAAATAATCCAATGCACTTTTTTTTATTAATTTCTTTTACATTTTCCCAAGAAAGCATGTTCCTTCACTTGATGGGAGAAATAATTCACAGTAGCCTGCCCTCACCACTTTTCAAAAGACCACAGAATAAATCAAAATAATTAGTACTTTCGCCAAGCATTCCTTGCGACGGGATAATTCACGCTAAAAGTTTTGTATGGAATAGTTTATCCTATTTTCCGGAAATCTAAACTTCCTCCAATATTATAAATTGATCTGACATGGACTGTGGAATTTTTTTTTCCCCCTCTGGATTTTTATATTCTTCAATCCTTAACGAATTCCCAGCCATCGATGTGAATTTTCATTCCCTGTTTCCATAGATTTCGTCTTCTTTCCCATATTAAACCGCTAAAGGCAGAAAATGACTCTGGGCGACATTCCGGCTCTTTTCAGTGACCCATAAAATGGTGACTATACAGATATATGTTGATCTATAAAACTTCTATGATACAGCATTTATAAAATCTAACAACGCCAAGATGTAAACTCTTATTTGGATTTTTTTTTTTGTGTGTCCTATTCAAGCGCCAAGCGCCCAAAGTATGTGGTATGACTAGGATGCCACCTATTTTACGTTTCAGTGGCTTCACTGAAAACCCTGTGCATTAACCTCTTCACTACTGTTCCAGCAAAATATGATATTGTCATAATTAAGGGTTAAACATATATCACTGATACATGATGCACCGTACCTGTCATAGCTCCATCTGCTGTAGGACATTGCCCTGTTGCTGCTCACACCTTCCATTTCTGGTGGTATAGTAGACCCTGTCTGGCTATCAAATGATGGATGAACTGCAAACCCTCAGACAATAGCTGTAGGATGGGTACCTCCAGACCTGCCAGCGATATTGGAAGGCGATGCACAGGGCTGATTTAGTTGGGAATCACAGTCTGAGGAATGTACCATTCACGGCCAGGATGGAGGGGTTTTCTAAGCATCCTATGGCTGTAATATGCACAATATATCACAGCTCCTGAGATGCTGGAGAGGCAGGAATAAATCCCGAGCTGTGTGTGTAATACAGAAATATGCAATGTCTGTCCTGCAGCTCTCAATAAACACCTGGGTGAAGGCTCAGGGACAGCTCCCTGCCAGCATCTGATTTTTATTATATATGTCGGTTTCCACAGATACTGCTCCATATTTCTACATCACTTGCTCTGCACCCAATAGGCGAATACTTGACTCTTTTAAACCAGGTCCCTCTGGTGAGATGTGAGATGCAGTAATTAAATCCTCTGTGTATAGCTTCACATGCATGACAGCCTAACAACACTACATGTACAAAGCACGCCAAACACATCACCCTGCCACGCAGGCACCTTACCATTCTGTCACACACACTATGCCATGTAGCCAGCATTCACCCTGCCACGCAGCCACCAGTCACCCTGCCACCCAGCCAGCTTCGCAATCCCCCAGCCACCCAGCCAGCATTGCAGTCACCCTGCCACGCAGCCAGCAGTGCAGTCACCCTGCCACGCAGCCAGCAGTGCAGTCACCCTGCCACGCAGCCAGCAGTGCAGTCACCCTGCCACGCAGCCAGCAGTGCAGTCACCCTGCCACGCAGCCAGCAGTGCAGTCACCCTGCCACGCAGCCAGCAGTGCAGTCACCCTACCTCCCAGCCAGCAGTGCAGACACCCTGCCACGCAGCCAGCAGTGCAGTCACCCTGCTACGCAGTCAGCAATGCAGTCACCCTGCTACGCAGTAAGCAGTGCAGTCCCCCAGCCATACAGCCAGTAGTGCAGTCACCCTGCCACGCAGCCAGCAGTGCAGTCCCCCAGCCACGCAGCCAGCAGTGCAGTCACCTTACTACGCAGTCAGCAGTGCAGTCACCCTGCCACTCAGTCAGACTGCCACGCAGCCAGCAGTGCAGTCATTTTGGCACATAGTCATCCTGCCACTCAGTCAGACTGCCATGCAGCCAGTAGTGCAGTCATTTTGCCACATAGTCATCCTGCCACTCAGTCAGACTACCACGCAGGCTGCAGTGCAGTCATTTTGCCACATAGTCATCCTGCCACTCAGTCTGCCTGCCACGCAGTCAGCAGTGCAGTCACCCTGCCACGCAATCACTATGCCACGCAGCTAGCAGTGCAGTCATTTTGCCACATAGTCATCCTGACACTCAGTCAGACTGCCACGCAGCCAGCAGTGCAGTCATCCTGCCACGCAATCACTATGCCACGCAGCTAGCAGTGCAGTAATTTTGCCACATAGTCATCCTGCCACTCAGTCTGCCTGCCACGCATTCAGCAGTGCATTCACCCTGCCACACAATCACTATGCCACGCAGCTAGCAGTGCAGTCATTTTGCCACGTAGTCATCCTGACACTCAGTCAGACTGCCACGCAGCCAGCAGTGCAGTCATCCTGCCACGCAATCACTATGCCACGCAGCTAGCAGTGCAGTAATTTTGCCACATAGTCATCCTGCCACTCAGTCTGCCTGCCACGCATTCAGCAGTGCATTCACCCTGCCACACAATCACTATGCCACGCAGCTAGCAGTGCAGTCATTTTGCCACGTAGTCATCCTGACACTCAGTCAGACTGCCACGCAGCCAGCAGTGCAGTCATCCTGCCACGCAATCACTATGCCACGCAGCTAGCAGTGCAGTCATTTTGCCACGCAGTCACCGTGCCACGATTCCTGATGTGCCCAACACAGGAAAGAATTCCTCCTTGACTGCAAAATGGTAATTACATTTCTCTTTTATAACAAGCTGCAAACTGCTATCACCCATCTTAATTATTGATTTAAATAGACTGTTTTGCCAAAAAAAGTGCTTTTAACAATTAAAAAAAATAATTCTTATCTTTTATCTCTGTGATGCTGACAAAGTTGGTGCCACTGAGCTGTAGCTAGTAGTATTTCTTACCAGGATATAGTTACAGTGATTATGCGATTTAATTTTGTACCTGTGCCGTACATATTAAAAGAACACTCCCTCACTGCTTCGAGTCTCCTCCCCCTGCGCCGCATTGATCAGGAAGGTTTGCCTTGGCGGTTGATGATGTGCTGAGAGCATCAAACGACCCTCACGATCATCAGCCGCCATGGGAAACCTTACAGATCACTGCGCCATCCAGACAATGCCATGGGTTACGCCAGTCGAAAGCGGTTTAGCCTGTAAGGTAAGACTGCACCCAGTGACTGTCAATCATCTGACCGCATTATTCATGGACTTAATGCTTAAAGGACAACTGTCATCAATTTTTCACTTAAAATTACATTAAATTTAATTAAACCTAATGATATTTTTTTTTATATGCTGCAAATTGATTTATTTAAGAAAATGTTACTTTACCTCAGCAGCCATGTTGAATCAGAATCTACTGGTATTTGACAAACTGCTGCTCAACCTAACTTGCTGCTGTGATTGCGCTAAGTGAACCTGTAGCAACAAGTTAGATAGAACAGCAGTTGGTCTGATTACAGTAGAGTCTGACCTAACATGACCACTCAGGCAGATAAAAGGTGACATTTTCTCAAAAAAGCAATATACATCAATAAAAATATAATTTGCATCCATTAAAAAATTTGTGTTTTTTTTTTTAATTTTATTTTATTAAACCAGCCACAACATTAAAACCACTGACAGGTGAAGTGAATAACAGTGAACACAGTCAGTTTTTGAATGTCATGTGTTGGAAGCAGGAAAAATCGGCAACTGAAAAGACCTGAGTGACATTGACAAGGGACAAATAGTGATGACTAGATGAATGGGTCAGAGCATCTCCAAAACGGCAAGTCATGTGGGGTGTTCCTGCTATGCAGTGGTTAGTACCTACCAAAAGTAGTGCAAGGATGGACATCCGTTGAACAGGGTCATGGGCACCCAAGGCTAATTGATGTGGGAGAAAATGCTAGCCTGTCTATTCCAATCCCACATAAGAGATACAGTAGCTCAATTTGCCGAGAAGCTTAATTCTGGTCATGATAGAAAGATGTCAGAACACACAATGCATTGCAGTTTGCTGCGTATCTGCAGACTGGTCAGAGTGCCCATGATGACCCCTATCCACCAAGTGGGGACATGTGCATCACAACTGGAACAATGGGAGAAGGTTGCCTGGTCTGATGAACCACATTTTCTTTTAGATCAGGTGGATGGCCGGGTGCGTGTGCATTGTTTACCTGGAGAACAGATGGCAGCAAGATGCACTATGGGAAGAAGGCAGGCCGGCGGAGTTTGTTGCAGAGCATGTACACCTCTTCATGGCAATGGTGTTACTTGATGGCAATTGCCTCTTTCAGCAGGATAACGCACCCTGCCACATTGGTTTGAGGAACATGACAAAGAGTTCAAAGTGTTGCCTTGGCCTCCAAATTCCCCAGATCTCAATCTGATTGCGCATCTCTGGGATGTGCTGGTACAACAAATCCAATCCAAGGAGGCTCCACCTCACAACTTGTAGGACTTAAAGGATCTGGTGCTGATGTCTTGATTCCAGATACCACAGGACACGTTCAGGTCTTGTGAAGTCCATTCTTCAACGCATCAGAGTTGTTTTTGCAACACAAGGGGACCTACACAACATTAGGCAGGTGGTCTTAATGTTGTGGCAGATCAGTGTGTGTATATATAAATATTTAAAATAAAGAAAACATACATGCATTTTTTTTCCTGCATGTTTCCTTTGATTGTATATGAAGAGAACAGCTTGCAAAAGCTTCTGTCTGCAACCCTTTCCATTTTCCTCAGTGCAGAATTTCAGCCTGTGTCGGAGCCTTTGTATTGGTGCAGCATTCGGATGTGCATGCGCAGTCCTCTGCGTCTCAATGAGTTGTAGGTCTTGGCGGCTGTTGAGGCATTCCTGCAAGGATGGAGAAGACTTACTCCTAAAGCTGTATCTACCTGGATGAAGCTGAGGATATATCGCTAAATACTAGCGTGAATGTGACTGCTCACCAGAAATGTAACCTTTTTGTAGATCCTTTAGATTCTTCATTCTGAACATCTCTTGTTTGCAGCAGATTCCTGAAATTTGCAGCTTCTACACTGAAATCACCTCTTGGCCACCCTGGTCCTCCCATTGCTTTCAATGAGAGCGATGTATGTTTCCGTCGACTCACTGCACACATTTGTTCTTGCTGCACCTTTATTCATCAGTGAAAGAAAGCAAATGGCTACATTGTTAAACTGGTTGTCCTTCATTTTATTGATCTATTAATCAATAGAGATCTCAACTCATAAACCTCACTTTTTAATTCTAGTGGGAACCAGTGTAATTCCTATTGAGATTGGAGATGAGCGATGTGGTTAAGGTCTGTTAGTTTTACCAGGATGATTTAATGGTGTCCAGAGTATTCCTATAAATACACCGAATTGGAAACTCTTCGAATCTCCAGTGATCAGTCAGGACAGAATTTTGCATTGTCTGGTCCTCCTCCATGTTGTAATCTAACATCCTAGGTGGAGCTCAGAGATGAACCAGGCATCACTGGATCTTTCATCAATCAACGACAGCGGAGAAAAATCACTAAATCTGAGTCCGCAAGACTTCACTTTGGGCAAAATGCTTTGTCACGTCGGGATGTAAAGAGCTGAGACTGATCCCCAGACCTCCTGATATCACAACAAGACACACAATAAAGATTAGAAAAAGAAGCCGGTCATTTTATATACACAGGAACGAACAATAGTAACAGAAAGGAGAACTACTCCTGTATGTGTTTAGAAAGTGCTGATGGCTTATTACTCTGTCTTATGTTAAAGAGCTTCATAATTACACAGTGCTGGGTTAAACGTCTCCCTCGGGCATTTGTGGTCAAGAAGGACAATTGTACACAGCACGAGTAGGCTCTGTTCTCATGGCAACAGCTGTAGTCCTGCTGGGAGTTCAGCATTGCACTGCACTCCGGGGGACCTGCACGCCCCCCTCGCAACTAGGTGCTGTGTCACTAATTATTGCAGCCAGACGTTTTGCTCTCTTATTCTCATAATACCCGCTCGTGTCATCTGTAAACAGTGTCTGTACTTTGGACAGAATGCCACAAAAAAAGCAAAATTGGGAAGATCTCTTATAATTCCCAAGGAATAAGTGTTTATTTTGTATTAAATATGTAAACATTTCACTATCATAGGACAGTTATAGGCTCTGCTGATCCATTTTACTGCAAGAAAACTCCTACTGCGGGAAGTACGGGGTAAAGGTTTCATGGGCCTGGGTCTTAAAATTATGATGGGGCTAAATATACACATTTAATGACCTGAAACACTATATCAATAAATATTAAGAATCAAAATGTACCCACTTACCCATCTAGCACTGTCAAATTATTTATCTCCCTACTTAGTCACGTCCCCTTCCCTTTAATACTCAGCCAGATCTCCTGTCACCCTTCCATCCTATTACAGTCGTAGCTGCTGTCTCCTTCCCTCTATTACAACGTTATCTCCCGTCCCCCTTTCCTTCTATTACAGCGTTATCTCCCGTCCCCCTTCCCATTTAGCCGGTTTCATTACATTTTGCAAAACTGAACATATCACATCAACCTTTTGCTACCAGCTCTTACAATAATTTAATTCATCAAATTTACCACTGAAACTGTAGACCATGCTAACTTTACGTGAATGGCACTTTACGTGAATGGAGACACAGATGTGACTATCCTTGACCTCTCTGAAGGAGACAATAAGAGGAGGGTAGCTGTGACAGACCATCCAGTCACCCAGAACTTGTACATGTCTCCAAACAGCCTAAAAAGAACGACAACCTGTGCTTCCCAGCCCAGCATAGTTTTCAATGCCCCAGGAGTCATCATAGCAAAACTTTGTTGAGGGCACTCTCAGTCCTAGAGTCACCAAAAAGGGCACTACATAAAGGAGTTGGTAAGACATCGAATGATACCAAGGACTTCAGGGAGCTCCATGTACCAACAGAAAGGGCCATCAGTTTAGGTGACCAGGATTTTCCACCCATCATGGAACTCTGCGCCCGATTTTAAAATGAACTTGGCCCGGAAACTTAACTTCCAGCTAACTCGGGCTAGACACCTCCCACCCGCTTTTTGGACAGAATTGGCACTCAGAAGGAGAGCTTTCCTGGGATGGCATTGATTTGGGGATGTGGTCACAGGAACCATTCTTTTGTTATAATAATGTTAATAGGTGCTGTGGTGTATGGTCCCAATTAAATCATCTGGTCAGTTACGTACACCGAGGCACCTGATATGTCGCAATTTCATTGTTCTCCTGGGGACCTCTGGTTAAGGACCTAGGTATAAAATTGTGCCATTCACACAATAAAAACAAGTCTCGACTAGTGTTTGTGTGGAACAGCGATATCAGCTATAATCAGTGAGCTATATTCACTTGGGCTATAAACACACCTAAATAGATGATTTGGATTCTCTGCTGAAGTCACAGCTGGACTAGTTTTTAGCTTGAATTTAGCAATTGGCTTTTCATTCCACTACAGCGTCCGGTCTCGTTTCAGACACTTGTCGATTTAGATTTGTTCAGGGAACGTCTGGACACCTAGAATTATCCCAGATCCCAACAAGCATAGAGAAAGAGCAGTTTAAATAAATAATGGGGTCTATCGAGAATAAATCACTGAGATATCTTTTTTGCTTGTTAGTTATTTACAGATACTGCTCACTAATATTGTACAGCGCTACTTTCATGTTTGCACTCTACAAGCTTGCAGTTATTTCACAGTAGGAGAGGTAAAGGGGGCTGCCCAAAAAGGGGCTGGTCCACCGGTAGAATTGACAGGTCAGCCTGGTGTGAATGCACATCGAATGATGCACATGTACCATGCCTGTTGGGGACAGTTCCCTGGTGTCTCCAAAACACCAGGGAACAAAGTTGGGACAGCGAGACAGAACCCGGAAATCAGGACTGTCCCATCGAAATTGCGATGTTTAGGAGGCCTGCACAATTACTTTTTACCCAGCCAACAGTGTGAGTTGCAGTCCAGTGACTATGAACATTCAACAGATTGCTCATGCTTAGTACAGGGTTGTCCCCAACATACTGTCTGTCCGGGGGCTGGTGGAGAGCAGTTATTTAGATTAATCCACAATCTGTGGATTCAGGGTGAGATTGTGCCATCATAAGTAAAGGCTCACTATTAATACAGGATTGACGTTTATATGTTTCCCTGTTTAGATGTAAACAACAAACACATTCAGGATAAATTAGCCCCAAAGGGCCACAGGCAGCGACGTCTCTCTGGGAAAAGAATGAAAACCATCCTCGTCTGAGGACTAAACAGGAATTTGTTCTCTGTAAATATTCCATATTATAATATCCACAAATGGCTGCCATGCCCAGAATGCTCACGACGTCTCGTGGATTTTAGTTGTTTTTTTTGTAAGATATGAGAATAGATGAAAAGGTGTTGCTAAATTTCAGTGATGTTAAAATACGCAATACTACTCCATTATCACAGAAACACTCTAAACACTTGCTGAAAAGCTTTGTGTCAAAGTGTTGTTTTATTTAATTTTTCCATTGTATGAAAGTTCTTATTTCAATAGAAATACATGCTGTTACACTCCTCTGGCCGTCAATCAGACAACCGTGTAATTGTGTAAATCACAAAGAATTCCATAGGAATATTCTACAGTAAATGGAGAACCTTGAATGGATACTGCAGAGCAATTAATGGCTACTATAGTGCAGTAAATGGCTACTACAGTGCAATAACGTATCATATACTGAAGCTCATTTAAAAAAATACTCTGTAAAAATATATAACTAGCAAAAAAAAAAAAATTAAACAGCTTCCAAGGGACGTTAAAATAAAGATAATTACAGTATACATCAATATACATTTTTGGAGTTTGTCTATAGTGTTTGAGACCTGAAGGTAGACACAGGAGAAATATGAAAACTATGTTTTCACTGGACGATTCCACAGCTCAGACAATACGTGGCATTCAAACTGTGGTCAGTGACCACAAAATACATAAATTAGAGTAGGCCAATGGCTGCGCCTTCTCTGAATCCCAACTTTTATAAGACCGATCCACTGGGTGGCGCACCTTCCTGAGGTAATTCCAGAGAAATGGCGCTAGAAATGACGTCACAGGACTGACGTGAATAGAAGAAAGATTTAAGTTTCTTGAGAAAAATTGTGTCAATAGAGTAAGTTCCTACCCAAACTATTACATATCACGGAATAAATTCTGTTAAAATACAAAACTATTGCTTGTGAATCGACCCTCTGAAAAAAAATCTGAATTGAAAAAAAATTCATTTGTGGGGGTGGTAAGACTGCTGCGTGCAAAGGGTTAAAGTAGTCATTGTATACACCAATAAATAAGGCTGAAATAACACTCTTCATAAAATGTGTCATGTCTCCCCACAGGGTCATCTGATAGAACAAAGCCATCACAATATGGCTGATGGCAGCGGTGGCCTTTAACCCCTTATAAACACTTACCGAGAATAAGTGCTACTTTATCAAACACGCGTTAAACTGTGTGATGGCATTACTTGTAAACAGGGATATATGTCAGATTGTTTGCTGATGTCTTAATTACAAACGACAATATTAATTACTAAAATTCCTTGCACTGATTGATTGAGATAGCTATAGTACATAAACCTGTACGTAACACGTTTCATATCTAATATCTGCAAAACTCCATTTCCTTTCTCTGATCACCACCTCTTATCATTTGCTGTTGAGTACCACCTCACCCAACAACCTCAGCCTAACCCCCTTCAACTCTGGAGGAACCTTAATTCTATTGACCTCCAGCAGCTGTCAACTGATACTGATTCACAACTCCTATGTATCCCTTCCCTCTCCTGTCTATCCCTCACTAGCCATCTTCACATATAACATTACCCTAACCTCTGCCTGGAGCGCTGCAGCCATGCTCCAAACATGTACCTCGAGGAGGACACGCCCCCAACAGTGGCATAATAATTCAACACGCTACCTGCAAAGATGCTCCTGTTGTGCTGAACACTCCTGGAGGAAGTCTTGCACCGTCAGACTTTCTCCATTATAGAGTCATATTGTATTCATACAACGCAGCCCTCGCCAAACAGTCATACTTTTCCTCTCTCATTAGTTTATGTTCCCGCAATCCCAGGCGTCTCTTTGACACCTTTAATTCGCTTCTTCACCCTGCTGTGGCCACCCCCCAAACTAACCTTGCAGCCAATAGCTTTGCATGCTACTTTACGGACAAGATTGAACAGCTAAGGAAAGAATTCTCCCCACCTTGCCTTTTTTTCTCTCCCCTTGTCTTGTGCCTTCCTTAACACACAGCTTCAACTGCTCTCTCTCTTCTGGCGTTGTCCCTGCTGACCTTAAACATGCCATTGTAGTGCCCATCCTGAAAAAAAACATTTCTTGACCCTTCCTTCCCCTCTAACTGTAGTCCCATATCCCTGCTCCCTTTTTCCTCAAAGCTTCTGGAAAGACTTGTCTTTACTCGTATTTCTCACTTTCTCAATTCCAACTGTCTCCTTGACCTCCTTTAATCTGCCTTCTGCCTCCTCCACTCTACTGAGACTGCTCTTATCAAAGTTACTAACTACATAATTGCAGCTAACTCCAAAGGCCACTACTCCATACTAATTTTTCTTGGCCTCTCTTTTGCCTTTGACACCGTTGATCATGCTCTCCTTCTTCAAACTCTTCAATCACTGTCTCTGTGACTCTTTCCTCTCATGGTTTTCCTCTTATCTCTCCCAACGCTCATTCAGTGTCTCCTTTTCTAATGATACCTCCTCCCTTCGTTCTGTTTCGGTTGGAGTCCCCCGAGGCTCTGTCCTTGGTCCCCTTCTATTTTTTCTCTATACTGCCTCTCTTGACAAACGTATTGCCTCATTTGGATTCCACTACAACCTGTACGCTGATGACACCCAGATATATCTCTCCACCCCGGACCTCTCCCCTGCCGTCCTGCAACGTGTCACTGCTTGCCTTTCTTCCATCTCTGACTGGATGTCCTCTAGGGATCGACAGATATTGATCTTTTAGAGCCGATACAGATAATCTGTGAACTTTCAGGCCAATAGCCGATAACTTACCGATATTCTGTACATTTACCATTTTGAAAAAATAAACTATTTCTAAAGGTAAATGCAAAAAATATACATGCCACATGTAGCGGATGCAGTGTGTTTAGACAGGAGGGCTGTGTGTAGTTGTGTAGTGGATGCAGTGTGTATTTGTGTATATAATGAATGCAGAGTGTGTTTGTGTAGTGTGTATAGTGAATGCAGTGAGTGTTTGTGTAGTGTGTGTAGTGTGCGTATAGTGAATGCAGTGTGTGTATATAATAAATGCAGAGTGTGTGTGTTTGTGTAGTGTGTGTATAGTGAATGCAGAGTGTGTGTGTTTGTGCAGTGTGTGTATATGTGTCTATAGTGAATGCAGTGTTTGTGTAGTGTGTGTATGTAATGCAGAGTGTGTGTTTCTGTAGGTATGTAATTTGTGTAAAATGGGGGGGCATTTTTTTTATTTATTTAAGTATTTACATCTTTTTTTTTTTTAAGTCTCCCCTCCCTGCTTCTTACTTGGATATAGCATTCCCTGGTGGTCCAGTGGCATGGACTCTGCAGTGGGGGCCCGCAGCAAGCTCTTACTTACCTTCCCAGTAGCTCCCTTCAGCTCCCCTGTCTAAATCTTGCGGCCAGCGTGCCACGCGGAGCGTTGCCATGGTATCCCATGGCAACGCTCTGACGGCTGCAGGACTTGCGAGGTTTAGACAGGGGAGCTGCTGATAAGGTATGTAAGAACTTGCTGGGCCCTCCAGGACCGCCGGGCTTGTCATGGGCCCGGCTGTCCTGGTATGTATTATCGGCAATATCGGTATCTCTATAGGCCGATACCGATATTGCCGAAAATACAGAATTTCGGCCAATAATATCAGACAGACCGATAATCAGTCGATCCCTAATGTCCTCCCGCTTTCTGGAACTCAATTTCTCTAAAACTGAGCTCCTTGTCTTACCTCCTCTTTCGCTCTCCCTTCATGTTAGTGGTACCCACATAAGTCCATCCTTGCAAGCGCGCTGTCTTAGCGTTATACTTGATTCTGGCCTCACCCTTGAGCCTCACATCCAGTATGTTACCAAATCCTGTAGATTCCATCTTAAAAAGATAGCCCGCATCCGCCCCTTTCTTTCTTTACACAAGATGCTACTAAGGAGCTTGTCCTTGCTCTAGTAATTTCTCACATGGATTATTGTAACCTTTTCCTAGTTGGTCTTCCCAAAACCTGTATTGCCCCGCTACAGTCTGCCGCCGGACTGATTTAACTCTGCGGTCGGACCTCTTACACCTAACTCCTCTGCCAGTCCTTACATTAGCTTCCTGTATCCTATAGGTGTCAATTCAAAGGACTAACCTTTACCTATAAAGCATTGAACAATTCTATCTTATATCTCCTCACAGATCCATAGGTATGTCCCTTCTCTGTCTCTCCGCTCTGCCCATGACCTTCTCCTGTCTGTTGCTCGGACCCGTAGGGCCAACTCATGTGTGCAGGACTTCTCGCGGTTGGCATCCTTCCTATGAAATAGCCACCATCAGACTCTCCTCTAGTCTACAATAGTTTAAAACCCATCTCTTTATGAAAGCTTATGGCCTCCCAGAGTAAGCTTTACCTCACATACCTTTCTCCTGAAGGGCAGCTTCTCCAGCTCTGCTTCACTGCCACCTGATTTGATTACTATTTCCTATCCTATTGTGTTTTATACCCCAACTCCTACAGACTGTAAGCTTGTTTGAGCAAGGTCCTCTTCATCCTATCGTTCCTGTAAGTTTTCTTGTAATTGTCCTAAATTCATCCAACACCTCCTTCCCGCCCCCCCCCCCCTGATAATATTGTTGGCGCTATACAAATGGCAATAATAAAAATAACTGTAAAGGCGCTATAGTACTGGCAGATAATGCTCCATAAGCCGTAGCATACTGACCCAGTGATTTAGTGAATTGAATTTCGTAGAAGCCTGTGACTCAACCAGCAGGTCTGTATAATTTTCAATATAAATGTAACGATATGAGCATAACAGAATCCCTTTACTGCTGAGGTTTCTGGGAAATATACAAGTACTTGTATGTTTCATAGTTTCAGTTTCTCTTCCTATTAGATGATAATAAAAAATAGGCAAGGGGTGGAGCTATGGAGAAGCAAATTTTCGCAATTATGCTAGTAGACTTGATGCCATCAGATAGTATGAGGACATCAGGAAGAGGGATTGAGTATACTGCATTTCAAATACCTTTTAAAGACAGATCCACCAGGACACGAGTGACAAGCTGTTTTGCTTTTCAGTTTAAGAATGGTCTGCGATAGTATGTGTGTATAATAGAGCAGCTAAATGCACAGACCAGTATTTAAGGTTAACTCACAAAGAGAATATTAGAATAATTTAATCTACACCCAAAAGTCAATGGAGTGATGAAAATTGCACTTATCTCAATGGATAGTGGCTTCCTCCAGGAATATCCCAGAATATATTCCTTGAAAATTTAGTTTGAAAACAACCAACCAAAAAAAAATATTCTTGTTGCTGCAAACCTTTGAAGGTCCCTGAGGAAACATGTAGGACCATACTGAGCAACCATTATTTATATATCTTTTATATCATTGTGCTTTTTACACATTGATTTTAATAATAAAACAGTGGTTACTTTATCTTTTCAACTTGAGTCCTGCCCTTCATACTGCAGTGCTGCTGAAAGGACAGGAGGTGATTTGGATTAGCCCCCCCACCTACATCAGGGGAGGCACCCTAAGGCGATATACCATTCTCCATCCTACGAGTGCAACTTTATTTGCGCATTTTATTTCTTGCTGCAATAGTGTTACACTATTGTTGTTTTCTGTTTTCTTTTTATAGATATACAGCATTAGAGTCCCTGAGAATTCCAGAACTGGAGCCCAAGGGCCAGATATCACAGTCTTCCTGAAAGGCTGATTCCTATTGGTTGGAGTAACAGAAAGCAGCCATCAGGAATTAACCAATTACACCCAGTTCCAGGCTTTTCATGTTTCATAAAGATACAAACAGTATGTATATATATGATACCTCCAATTAAGTAACAATGGTATCTAGATATACTTATACTTATCTGGTGTAGTCAAATTGGTGTAGTAATTTTCATGTTTCATATAGGTTTGTCTAGTGGAATTCTGACAGAACTACCTAATGAGACATCTCCCAGCAACAACAAAATTCAAAAAAATATACATAATTCTAGAAAATCACTAAAGATAAACTAAAATTAAAATTATCAGAGTTTACAAATTCTATTGACTTGGACTCAGTTCTTTGGATTTAACTTCTAATAAAGCTCATGTTGGCTCAGTAGGAGACGGTTTGAGGTTTTTCACTGTGTGTTGTAGCATGTTCTTGCATTGTGTTTGTTGTAACCGCACATGAGCGTGATTACTGTGATACTTAAAAGGAGAAAACCCATACAAGATTATTCACTTAACTGTGAATTGTCTAAAATCTGAAAGTCTCCTTAAAATCCTGACCATAGAAACTTAAGTAACTTAAGTGAATAAGCACATCGTATAAACTGTAAACCTATGCCATACCACACAATAACAATGGAGTTCACATACCATGCACTTTTCTCTAATAGTAACGAGTATTTGTAGTATTTAAACATTTTTTAAAAGATCTCAATGTATTGAATATCCTTCAAATCAATAATTTTATTATAAAATGTGTTGGGTAAATATTATTTAGCAATTTTACCCATAACTTTTATTGCCAGTTTAGAGATTTATGTACTCAACGGTGAGTATTTTGGCTTGTTTGTAAACTGTAAAGTAATATATTGTATGTATCCGGCTTTTCCTGAACTCACAGATTCTTCCACCTCTGTTCAAACGAGAGATCTTTAAATGAATACATCCTCTATTCGTTGTGAGAAGACATAATGTTGAATCCTGCAAGACACTGTATGAGACATACACAGAAACGCTATCAATACAAACCATTAACAAGAAATATAATTTCAGACTAGTGCGCAGAATTCGAACATCTCTCCTTAACCTATTGATTTTCACATTTTTTGAGCACTTTCCAAAATTAGATTTTATGTATCAGGAATCACTGATATCACCGGCACAGGCAATCCTTTCTTTTATAAAATGTGACATCAAAAAAGGCAAATGTTAAAAGAAAACGATGAAGGCAAATAATAGCCTCCGTTAATCTTGTAAAAAAAAAAATCTGGTGGTTGTTTATTGGCACAAATGGTGGCAGAAATATGATTGTCTTTTGTCTGAATATTTTTGCTGCCAGCAGACTGCATCGAGCAGTAACGTATGCCGACAGACGCTGGGTTAAAAGATGAGCCTATAAAAAGAATTCTAGAAGGCAGTGGCTTTCCTTTCCATGACCGATGATCTGCCCGTTGTAGAACTGAGGACACGTGAGATGTTGGGAGCAGGTCTGTCACTTATGAGTGGCCGCAATTCCTGCTCCTGGGATTCCAAATTTGGTAATACTGTAGCACCTTGCCAGGATGGGTTCCTGTGTGCCTCCATCCACTCCATGGTTTTTAAATCCACCTGTCCAGTAGATTTCTCTATGTGCGGACTGTAAATGACTCCTTAAAATCCTGACCATAGAAACTTAAGTAAATAACCTTGCAGTGTGCAGTGAATAAGCACATCATGCTCGGAGGTAAAAGGCCATCTTAGCGATGGATACCGAGAAAATAGGATAATGTCTAGACATTATATTTGGATGGAGGAAAAAGATACTAAATGCCAGTTCTCTTAGAAGATGACACAGTGACACCCTTTCTTGGCCTTTTCCTTCCGCGTTGGCTCCGGTGACGGAGGACATTCTTGTTCCTGAAATTTCCTGCAGACAGAAAACAATGCGAAAATAAAGAAATGTCCTTTAAACAGCAAAACAATTCATATCTTAGCACAGTTAAGGATCTCTTAGAAGCTGTTGTTTTTGGTACTGCTACACATGTAATATTATAGCCTCTCAGGATAGATAATTTTTATTTAAAGGGGCCATCCAAGCACCATAATCACTACATCAAGTTCCAGTGTTTGTGCTAGGGCGATCCCCTGGTTCTCGGTCAGTTTGCAAGCTGAGGTCTCCCAGGCATCCTTGGTCTGGCAACTTGTTTTCCAAATTGGTAACGAGGGAGTTCGTATCAGCCTTTCGCATCCTCTAAATATGGACAACACATTGCTAATGCTTGCAAGTGACACAGAGACATAGGAATGGCGCTTGCAACCTCCTAGCATCATAATGGTCTGTAGTGGTTATGGTACTTAAATACCCCTTTAATTACAATTGAATTACTACAACACATTGCTAAATAACATATGAATACTCAGAGGTGATGCATTATTTTAATAGATATAATGGAGATACATTAAAAAATATATATTTAGAGGGCAATATACATTTTAATTTTAGGGGGCAAAGTTTTCAGCCAGTTATGGCCCTCCCATTGCCCCTATAAACCCATAAATAATACCTGCGTAAGTGAGACTACAGAACCAGCTACAAGAAACTGCAGTGATTTATATGTGGCAGCACAATATAAGCTTGTTAACATAAAGCCTTTTAATTAGCAGGGTGAGAGCACCGGACCCACAAACCATCTGCCAGTATCAGGCCAGTACTGGCAGCGCCGTGCACCATAATCTGACACTTCTATAATATTTTAAATGTCTATCGTTGCCTTTGCCGAGGAAAGAGTTAACTGCTATAGCAAGGGACAGAGGACTCACGTGACAGGTGAGGAAATGTCCCCTGAATCAATGCAATTGAAATATTAAAATAGAAATATTGTTTCAGCACTGCAGTTTTTTTTTACAGAAACAGGACAAATAACGCTCCCTAAGTAATTAATATTGTTTGACTTTTTATAGATTTATCTTGGAGAAAGGCCAATTGGAATAGTTAATAGAGACAAACTGGATACCGCTCTCACCAAATAACCCAGGTGCTCTGAAGCCAGGGCTGGCCAGGCCTCCCTTCCAAGAAGCTTGATAAAGACCTGGTAGGGTCGAAACGTTGCTGCTTCTGCCCCAATAAAACTGCTATTTTTGTTATCCTGGACTGCCTGAACCGTTATTTATTCTGCATAAATTGGAATAGTTAAGGCATCCGTGCATGAGTGTAAGGAGTTAAAAAGATATGGCCGTCATGTAAAATAAAATACACCCACCGTACAACTCGAACTAATTCATGAAAAGCCTGGTCTACATTCATTCGTATTTTCGCGGATGCTTCCATATATGTAACTTTAAGCTGTCTAGCCAGTTGTTGCCCCTCCTCTTGCGTTACCTGAAAGAGATGAAGATTGTATTTGAAATCAGAGCTCTTCTATTTCCTCTCAAAGCATCGCAGTCTGGGCTGGATCACCTAAAATAATCGAACTGAGTGGCAGCATTTTGTGAGAGTTTTTGCCAAGAACATTGTAAGTGAACGTTTATTATTAATGGAACACTCCCGGCTGGGAATCCCATCAGGCAATGCTATGGTGGAAGTTAAACTATAACCATCGTCATTCAATAAAATATATTGTATCTTGCCATGTGAAACCTGCCATGCTGGGTACGACAGAACCAAACCAGCTGCCGATTATGGAAACACAGTGTGGCAACGCTGTATCTAATGATCTGTTTGTTGCAAATCTGGGCCTCGCTACAAGATAGGAGACTTCACTGCTTTAATCAGACAGAAAACCAAAATTTTAATTAGAATCAACACCCTGGTTTATTTTAACTAACTTTTATTCTTTCATATAGTGGAATACAGGAACGGATAAGGGTTAGTAGCCACTTATCGAGTGCAGTGACCAAGAGACAAACACTGTCTATTTTAATAGTAACTCGCTAGCAATTTCCCAGTATAAACCCATAGTTTGAGATCTAATTAGAGCTAATTAATCAATCTGCCAGTTATTTCTAATAACAAATGACTCATCACATGAATGATTTAAAACCTCTGCAGTAACCAGGTTCCATATATCCACAGCTGTTGTCAGGGTTACATTCCTTATTCTAATCATGGTCTTCATCTCATTTGTTTATATTATTGCTATTGTATTTACGCTTTCAGCCTGTCCAGCTTGCACCCCAAAATATACTGGATGGGGGTTTCATGTGGTCTTGACGACGTCAGGCCGTAGATTTGCCTGGAGTCTGCAGAATAAATGGTGTGCACCATCGGAGGGTCTCATATAGTATGACAGCAGTAGAGCTGACAGGCATGCCATAGGTTTCTCTCCATACATGACTTAAACAGATAGCTGGGCAGTGGTTGAAAAGTGATGCCCTCTATGGTGTCAAATCCAAGTCTGGGCATGTTACTGCTCCGAATGGGAGACTGGGCATGATACCGCTCCGAATGGGAGACTGGGCATGATACCGCTCCGAATGGGAGACTGGGCATAATAACTCTCTGAATGGGAGACTGGGTATGATACAGCTCCGAATGAGAGACTGGGTATGATACCGCTCCGAATTGGAGACTGGGTATGATACCGCTCTGAGTTGGAGGCTGGTTATGATACCGCTCCGAATGAGAGACTGGGTATGATACCGCTCCGAATGAGAGACTGGGTATGATACCGCTCCGAATGAGAGACTGGGTATGATACCGCTCTGAGTTGGAGGCTGGTTATGATACCGCTCCGAATGAGAGACTGGGTATGATACCGCTCCGAATGGGGGACTGGGTATGATACCGCTCTGAATGGGAGACTGGGTATGATAATGCTCCGAATTGGAGACTGGGTATGATACCGCTCCGAATGGGAGATTGGGTATGATACCGCTCCGAATGAGAGACTGGGTATGATACCGCTCCGAATGAGAGACTGGGTATGATACCGCTCCGAATGAGAGACTGGGTATGATACCGCTCCGAATGAGAGACTGGGTATGATACCGCTCCGAAATGGAGACTGGGTATGATACCGCTCCGAATTGGAGACTGGGTATGATACCGCTCCGAATAGGAGACTGGGTATGATACCGCTCCGAATAGGAGACTGGGTATGATACCGTTCTGAATTGGAGACTGGTTATGATGCCGCTCCGAATGAGAGACTGGGTATGATACCGCTCCGAATGGGGGACTGGGCATAATAACTCTCCGAATGGGAGACTGGGTATGATACCGCTCCGAATGGGGGACTGGGTATGATACCACTCTGAATGGGAGACTGGGTATGATAATGCTCCGAATTGGAGACTGGGTATGATACCGCTCCGAATGGGAGATTGGGTATGATACTGCTCCGAATGAGAGACTGGGTATGATACCGCTCCGAATGAGAGACTGGGTATGATACCGATCCGAATGAGAGACTGGGTATGATACCGCTCCGAAATGGAGACTGGGTATGATACCGCTCCGAATTGGAGACTGGGTATGATACCGCTCCGAATGGGGGACTGGGTATGATACCGCTCTGAATGGGAGACTGGGTATGATAATGCTCCGAATTGGAGACTGGGTATGATACCGCTCCGAATGAGAGACTGGGTATGATACCGCTCCGAATGAGAGACTGGGTATGATACCGCTCCGAATGAGAGACTGGGTATGATACCGCTCCGAAATGGAGACTGGGTATGATACCGCTCCGAATTGGAGACTGGGTATGATACCGCTCCGAATAGGAGACTGGGTATGATACCGTTCTGAATTGGAGACTGGTTATGATGCCGCTCCGAATGAGAGACTGGGTATGATACCGCTCCGAATGGGGGACTGGGTATGATACCGCTCCGAATGGGAGACTGGGTATGATACCGCTCCGAATTGGAGACTGGGTATGATGCCGCTCCGAATGAGAGACTGGGTATGATACCACTCCGAATGAGACACTGGGTATGACACCGCTCCGAATGAGAGACTGGGTATGATACCGCTCCGAATAGGAGACTGGGTATGATACCGTTCTGAATTGGAGACTGGTTATGATGCCGCTCCGAATGAGAGACTGGGTATGATACCGCTCCGAATGAGAGACTGGGTATGATACCGCTCCGAATTGGAGACTGGGCATGATACCGTTCCGAATGGGGGACTGGGTATGATACCGCTCCGAATTGGAGACTGGGTATGATACCGCCCTGAATGAGAGACTGGGTATGATACTGCTCCGAATGGGACTCTGGGTATGATACCGCTCCGAATAGGAGTCTGGGTATGATACTGCAAAGGACCGCTGAGTTTGCTATAATATATTGGGTTGTGTTTTTATGTGGTCTTCCCCCTTAACACTGAAGGTCAGGTTTAAAGAGGAAGATATAGTTGCTTTGAACAATTAATGTGACTTCTTTAGAAAAAAATTTATGGTTTCTTTCACTCTTAGAATTAAAGTCGCATATATTTATAACAATAATATAATTATTTCGCCCATTTTTTTCTTTACTTCTCTTTACTTTTATAACAAACATAAATCCCTCCTGATCTGATGCTCCCTCTAGGGCAATGGTAGGCACAAATGTGATTTTGTGGACTACATCAACAAAATCTGGCAAAGCATTAGGGGAGATGTAGTCCACAATATTTGGAGTGACAAAGTTTGCCTACTCCTGCCCAATTAGAGCAGCAATGTAGTCTCCGCATTGGTACTTATAGAAGCACCACTACAAGCTGACAAGCCAGGACAGTCCGCAGATTCACGGTAATGTAGCTGAATCTCATCACTCAAGCTCTGTTCATAATGAGGATTCAGAATCCTGTGCAACAGGGTCAAGTTCTAATGTTGGCGAGATAACAGAACCAGGGACTATGTATAATTTCTCCTATGGCAGCTAGAACAAAGAATCACTTTCAAAAAGCCCCAAACGTATTAGAGATGAAAACCACCTCCAGTATCATCAGTAATGAAATACAAATCTTGTCAGTTTGTCTGCAATACCTCCATTCCCCACCTGGGGGCATAACATTACCTGTCTCTGATGTTCCAGGTCTGCTTTGTTACCAACTAGTATCATGGGGAATTCATCTCGGTCTTTTACCCGTAGGATCTGTCTTTGGAATTTATAAATCTCTTCAAAGCTACAACAAATTAGACATAAAATAGCATTACATTTTAACTACAATTAAACGCCTGCACAATGTTCCCATTTTAAATTAATTACGCGATGCAAAATCCATAGGAATAACTTGGGTAACACATTAGCCCGTGCAATGATTTTAACTTTTCTGCAGAACATTATCCAAGTATAAAAGGAACACTGTGGGCACTATAACAACTTCATCTTGTAAAAGTTTATAGTGCCTTCAGTCCTAGCCCCCCTTAAAACCTTTTATTTTAATAATTAGAAGGCTTGGAAGCGCGTCTTCAAGCCACTCCTCCAAGACCGCTGTGTATGAGAGCCGAGACTGTTACTTCCTGCCTCTCATCCCGTAACATCACGGACTGTCATAGAGAATAATTTGGGGGGGAGCCTGAACTAATTGGCCACATCAGATATGTGTTCCTAGCGGTACAGTGCTCCTTTAAAAAGAGCAGAAATGGTTTGTTTGTGGTGCTTTGTACATAAAGCTATATTTTATATATACTTTTAATTCTAAAATAATTGGCCACTAGACTGCTGTCCTAAATGATAATATAACACTCTGATATATATGAAATATACTTTATTCTGTAGCAGGAGCCATGTATATGCATTTAAAGTACCAATTAAAACAATAAAATTCTGTACCTTCCCCTATCTGTCACGGAGAACACCAGTAAAAATCCCTCTCCAGTCCTCATGTACTGCTCTCGCATGGCCCCAAATTCCTCCTGTCCCGCTGTGTCCAGAACTGTGAAAAGAAAAAAAATCGAATTAAATCCCCCCCAAGTGCTGTGAAGAAAATGCGCTGCCACTTAAACCACTGACATACACACACACAGTATGGATTTCTATCCTTCTACTTTACAATTACTCACAGAAAACAATCCCGAACGGAATTCATTCTGCAACTTACATTGGATCTTAAAATTGGGATTCGGAATCTTAATAAGAGTTGGGTCTGATCTACATGTCGCTGTGGCTAATCTTGATGTAGGTGTTTATTGAGCATGATTCCTGTGCATTTTCGGTTAAATTTCACCTCGTCCACAGATGGAAGAACCCTCCACAATGTGTCCTTTATTGGGAGTGAATGTACAAATGCAATAGGCAGCTGGGTTTATCTAGTTTTGCGTTGATGTAAATGACCATTAGTTCATAGATACTTACTGTCCAATCTAGCGGCACGGTCATCGATGACGCACTGCTTGGTGTACGAATCCTCAATGGTTGGATCATAATCTGTCACAAAGTACGACTGCAAAAAACAATAAATAGAAGGTCATCCCGTGGAATCATCTTTCAAAAACAAAACCTTTTCACAAAACGTGAATGCAGAATATTACCAAACTTTGTGTCATATAGTCACTTTTCATATAATTGCAGCATTTTTAAATGTTTTTGCATCAGAATTCATTTGAATTGATTCTGGATCAAAAATGGATCCTGAAATCCAGATTTGTTTTAGAATTGTGTCTAAATCATCAGCCACAACACAGGACGGATTCATTATCTTAAGTTACAACTCTTTGAGGTAAACAAAAAAATTTTTTTTTTTTTTTTTAAATTAAATGTGAGTGGTCTAATTGGTGTAACCAAGACAAACAGAGTATAGGCGCTCGCTATAGTGGTATAAGTGATATATGATGGGCAGCAGTGACCAACACAAGGATTCCCCACCTTATGATAAAACAATAGTGAACAAAAAGAAAAAAGAAAACCGCGCCCTTATTTGGATACGAACATACGTACTCAAATCCTTATGGTCATACAATTTCAATGGTATACCTAAAAAAAAAAGAAGAATATACAAAATAATAGTGTAACCCTGTAGGTAATCCAAAAACAATAGAGACAATATATGGATATACACTCACATTTTTTATGGACTTTCTCATAGAGTATTTTATTTACATTGTTTTTTATTGATTTATATGTATAATAAATAGTTATATTTTATTTTTTATTACTCTGAGATTTCCATTATATATTTTGTTCCTGGTTTACATCTTTGTTCCTTGGTGGGGATTATACCACCTATGCGCTACTAACTAGAGCGAGGTACGCTCTGGTAAATGTGAGTACTATATTGTCTATTCACTTGTCACCCATATTGTAACGGATCACCTGGCACCCCGACTGAGTACCTCCGTTAATGGATGCTCCTAGTGCTTCCTGAGGACTCCAAGCACTCTGGCAGACACCGCAATCACCGAATCCGAGAAACCTTTTAAATTCTCCCAAGCATATGAATGCTGTAGACCATTGAATAGGAACCATACGAATAGGCTTGTACTCCTAGCAGTCAACTGGAACAGCATGCAATAAATCCTTCCCCCCAATAATGAGACGACACATCACTTTGAGGGTAAAACAGGAACTCTGGACTGGCTCATCCAGCCCGGCTTTTATTACAATAATACACATACAGTCCACACCCAGGGGGAGGCATAAAATATCCAATCACATACATGGTTCAGCCCACACATCCCCTCCCCTCAGATAACATTAAACCCAATTATCCGGTACACCTTTTCAGCCAAGTTCTGGATGTACCCCAAAACCCGGGGGTACACCTTTAAATCCAGCATCGCTGGATAGCCCTTATTCAGGGGGACAACATATTCAAAATTCAAGTCATTCGGATGAACGGTTCGTGAGATATGGGGTTCCAAAGATTTGACCGACCGCATGGGTAAAGTATCCGAAAACAGTTCCATGCATTTTGGCCCTGCAGTCGGTCACAAACAAGGGAATGAAAACAGACGAATTGCCTGTGTTATAGAGCCTGGAGAGGGTTTGAATGAATTCCCTTGTTTGTGGGGTTCTTTCTACCGAACGGCGGGTCATTCGGTAGTTTCTATACGAATTTCTGGAAGTATGGAGGTCTCAGCGGTGTTTGCCTAGTCAAGTGTCCGATTTTAGTTCCAGACACTCGACGGCAAAACACTGCTGTTCGGTAGTTTAAGATGGCCGCCGCCACGTGTTTGTTTCCCGAATGGCGGCCACCCAGAGGACAAAGAATACATTACACTGATTGCCAATTACCCGTTTGCAACATTGTTGCAAACTGTAATTGGAGGCACACTTATTCCTGGGTGGTCTGGTTGTTCGGTAGTTTCACTCAATATAATGAATGGAGTGATTCTACCGAACAATCAGGTGAATGCTGCATACATATCCCAGGTTAAACTCAACACATAAATACATATGTAATATTAAAGGCAGTATACTGGAATATGCTCCACAGTCTTAAAGGGACAGTAGTCCCAAAAGTCCCAATATGTCCATCGCTGATTTTAAAGGGCCAGTAGCAGCAATATAAAGTACAATATGCCCCAAATAACCCAGGGGCCATAGTCAGCAGGTAGGAGGCTAGCAAACAGGCTTCTCCAGGGCCCAGTGGCGAGGTTGGTTTCGCCACATTTCTCCCCTTTTCCAAACAGACTAACAGGGTACCTGACCTCTTGCCAGTCAGTGCCCTTGTTAGTCCAGCAGCCCACCCACAAAACAGAAACAGCAGTACAGCCCACCCACAATAAATGGTTACTACACCTGAGTAAGAGAAAAACTTGTCCAGGTCCAGGTGCCTCACCATGGCTGTGTGGGGGACTGGTAGGCTGTTTTGGTGGGTTGCTGAGTGGGCAGAGCCCAGCGGTACTCTGCCCTGGTGCCAGCACTACCCCGGGAGTAGTCTGGTTGGAGCCTTGCTGGAGACCGACTGTCTCCCCTTTAGATGCACAGCTCTGCTGCTGGAGACCGACTGTCTCCCCTTTAGATGCACCGCTCTGCTGCCAGAGGGGGAGACCGACTGTCTCCCCTTTGGATACATTAAGCTGCCGCTGGGGAGAGGTGGTAACCAGCTCCTCTCCCATTAGAACACTCTGCCCATTGATGATCCGCCGCTGGGGAGAGGTGGTAACAATCTCCTCTCCCATTAGAACACTCTGCCCATTGATGATCTGCCGCTGGGGAGAGGAGGTAACAATCTCCTCTCCCATGCCTACTTTCAGTCTTTGTGGAGGGAGACCGACTGTCTCTCCTCCCAATTCAGTGTCCTGCTGCTGGGGAATAGAGACTGGGCTCTCTATTCCCAAAAAATCACGCTGCTGCTGGGGGGTAGGACCAACTACCTCTGCCCCCTGTAACTCAGCCTTCCGCTGGGGAGGGAGGACGCTGCTCTCCTCTCCCTGCACTTCACACTGCCTTCCCGGCATATCACTCTGCTGCTGGGGGGTAGGACCAACTACCTCTGCCCCCTGTAACTCAGCCTGCCGCTGGGGAATGGAGACTGGGCTCCCAATTCCCTGCAATTCACACTGCCGCTGGGGAATGGAGACTGGGCTCCCAATTCCCAACAAATCACACTGCCGCTGGGGAGGGAGGACGGCCCCTTCAGCTCCCTGTAACTTGGGCGCAGAGACCACGGTCCCATCTGCGCTGGTGTGGGGCTTACTGTCTCCCCTTGGTGCGCTAAGCTGCCGCTGGGGAGAGGGGGTAACAAACTCCTCTCCCTTACACACTTTCAGCAGCTGGGGAGCAGGGCTGACCCTCTGTACTCCCTGTAGGCAGGGCGCAGAGACCACGGTCCCATCTGCGCTGGTGAGGGGTTTACTGTCTCCCCTTGGTGGGTTAGGTTGTCGGTTGGGAGAGGGGGTAACAAACTCCTCTCCCTTACACACCTTCAGCCGCTGGGGAGAGGGGATAACAGGTTCCTCTCCCTGAACCGTAGACTGCCGCTGGGGAGGAAGGACGACCCCTTCAGCTCTCTTTTTGTCTAAATCTGCTAGGCGATGCAGGAAATCTGCCGTTGATTCCCTTATGAACTGCACAATTTTCTCAGAGGGGTTGGGTCCAAAGAAAGCCAGCCGTATGGCAATCTCTCTGTCCAACCGCTCCTGAGTGTAGCCAGGCGCCATGCTTGCTCTGCTGCAGTTGCTTCTTTTGTGGATAGGGACGCTGTACGGGTACTAGCGTTGTCCTCCCTTTGTAATCCAAACGAACTGTGTCTCCGAGCTGCTTTACCTCGCACTAGGACGCCATCCCACCGCTTGCCACCAATGTAACGGATCGCCTGGCACCCCGACTGAGTACCTCCGTTAATGGATGCTCCTAGTGCTTCCTGAGGACTCCAAGCACTCTGGCAGACACCACAATCACCGAATCCGAGAAACCTTTTAAATTCTCCCAAGCATATGAATGCTGTAGACCATTGAATAGGAACCATACGAATAGGCTTGTACTCCTAGCAGTCAACTGGAACAGCATGCAATAAATCCTTCCCCCCAATAATGAGACGACACATCACTTTGAGGGTAAAACAGGAACTCTGGACTGGCTCATCCAGCCCGGCTTTTATTACAATAATACACATACAGTCCACACCCAGGAGGAGGCATAAAATATCCAATCACATACATGGTTCAGCCCACACATCCCCTCCCCTCAGATAACATTAAACCCAATTATCCGGTACACCTTTTCAGCCAAGTTCTGGATGTACCCTAAAACCCGGGGGTACACCTTTAAATCCAGCATCGCTGGATAGCCCTTATTCAGGGGGACAACATATTCAAAATTCAAGTCATTCGGATGAACGGTTCGTGAGATATGGGGTTCCAAAGATTTGACCGACCGCATGGGTAAAGTATCCGAAAACAGTTCCATGCATTTTGGCCCTGCGGTCGGTCACAAACAAGGGAATGAAAACAGACGAATTGCCTGTGTTATAGAGCCTGGAGAGGGTTTGAATGAATTCCCTTGTTTGTGGGGTTCTTTCTACCGAACGGCGGGTCATTCGGTAGTTTCTATACGAATTTCTGGAAGTATGGAGGTCTCAGCGGTGTTTGCCTAGTCAAGTGTCCGATTTTAGTTCCAGACACTCGACGGCAAAACACCGCTGTTCGGTAGTTTAAGATGGCCGCCGCCACGTGTTTGTTTCCCGAATGGCGGCCACCCAGAGGACAAAGAATACATTACACTGATTGCCAATTACCCGTTTGCAACATTGTTGCAAACTGTAATTGGAGGCACACTTATTCCTGGGTGGTCTGGTTGTTCGGTAGTTTCACTCAATATAATGAATGGAGTGATTCTACCGAACAATCAGGTGAATGCTGCATACATATCCCAGGTTAAACTCAACACATAAATACATATGTAATATTAAAGGCAGTATACTGGAATATGCTCCACAGTCTTAAAGGGACAGTAGTCCCAAAAGTCCCAATATGTCCATCGCTGATTTTAAAGGAGCAGTAGCAGCAATATAAAGTACAATATGCCCCAAATAACCCAGGGGCCATAGTCAGCAGGTAGGAGGCTAGCAAACAGGCTTCTCCAGGGCCCAGTGGCGAGGTTGGTTTCGCCACACATATCAATATTGGTATTTACTACACTATGTGGATTCTCCTGTTTTTTCTGTTTGAGACCATCAAGACGTGGACCACCTCATATTTATCCTAGGATGGGGATCATTCCGTCTATGCGCTAAAACAGCAGAGCTCTGTATTTAGCTCTGCCAAATGTGAGTGTATATCCATATATTTTCTCTATTGTTTTTGGATTACCTACAGGGTTACACTATTATTTTGTATATTCTTCTTTTTTTTTTAGGTATACCATTGAAATTGTATGACCATAAGGATTTGAGTACGTATGTTCGTATCCAAATAAGGGCGCGGTTTTCTTTTTTGTTTTTGTTCACTATTGGTGTAACCACCCTGGCTTGCTGACGATTGAGTAGTAGATCATTTTATAATATGAGCATTGCAGAAGATAGAGACTAGAGGCTTTATATTAAAGAATGTACTTAAGGTGTGAAGGGAAGTGAGCAGGTGAGATAACAGAATTAGTGGAAACAGGACAACCGGTTTAGAACAGAAGAAGAGAGCACATGCTGAATGGGGTGAGGCCAAGATTAACCATGTATTAATGAGACATTAATATATTAATATTCATTTTAAAAGCATTATCATTTCAATGTGTGGTATCGTCGTGTATATGTACTTTACACAGTTTATCTAAAAAGTAGTGAAATCAATGTACTTCTTCTCAAGGAAACAAAAAGTTTTGTAAAAAGATTTTCAACATTAGTCAATTGCAGTAATCAGTTTTGTCCACTAGATGTCGCCTGGCTTTCAAACGTGATAATGTACGCACGTTTAGTTCATAAATGCATGTGGACATCTATATGATGACGATTGAAGTAAACGGTCAGATACAGACAAGGGTACAGATCTTGCTGGCAACGTGTGGACATGCTTGTCCACCCCAATGCATCCTACATTTTATCTTTAAATGGGCAGCCTGTGCACCATAACCACTACATGCCAATATAGTGGTTATAACTCCATTGCCTTTCGGGAGGCACCTACAGGTCAGCCCCTACTCGCCAGCAGTGATCAGGTGGAATAGTTATATCACTTACACCCATAACTGGACAGTGCTGATTGGCTAAGCGCATTATCTGACCAGCCAAATAATGGTGTTAAAATCTGGATAAACTGATATTGTGATATATGTGAAAGTGGGGGTGTCAGGCTACGGTGCCTTAGGAACACTGGGTATTTGTTAAACCTCTATAACAGAATAAACAAGAACTGGGTGATGACCCTGAAGCCTAATTGCACCATAGCCACTAAACTGGTATGTAATGATTAAGATGCCTGGGCAGCTCCACTAAAGTGAGGAATTATGGTAGAATGTTTGTCTCGTGCAGGATTCCCGTCCAAGCTGATATAATGCACTCACATTATTGTTAAGGAGCAATCTCTATTTAATATCTGCAGCCCAGCTAAGACAAACCTTGTTTTGCCACTAGCACCACACATGTTCGGCCACCAAGAGAACAGCATTTTAATACAAAATTTTACATTCTAGGAAATAAACCATTTATTTGAATTTTTGTATTCAATAGTGTTTTGTCCAACCTCTATGAATAGCAACACAACTTGTGATATAGTTTAGTTAGTGAAAGAAAAAACTCCAAGTACCATAATCCGATTGATTTAATATGGCTGACTGATTTAAAGTACTGCAAGCCTATGTTTCTACATGACATCCCACACTCAGAACAAATGACCCGCAGGCCTACATTAAAAGTATTATGCACCTTTTGTGGTACATTATTTAGATTGTGATGTTTACAAATTGAAGTATCCCTTCAACCAAAACAAAGTCTGATCCGTGAATGGCAATTCATGCTGAAAAGTGAAAAGTAATGACATGAGTCCTAAACTATGACGGTCTTACCTTAAAGGGTTACTCCAACCACAATGACCACTTCAGTATTTTGAAGTGGTCATGGTGGTATGATTATGCATGTGCATAATTGCACCCCCAAAACACGTGATTTGTGAGTCAGTAATTCTATTCGGGATTGCCAAAAGTCAATTCTGTGCATATTTTATGTCTGTCCTTAGCACACACAACCCACCCCTCCCTCTTTCCATTACAGCCGATATTTTATTTTTTACACAAATCCATCCCTCCCTTCATGCCTCCCTACTCCCTGCCCTCGATGTCTCAGATTGCGTACATGTGCTGTGAGCCAGTGAAACAGTCCAATCAAATCACAGGCATCTCGATGAGAAATCTGTGATTGGACCACACAACTGCGTCCGCGACGTCGGATGTAGATCAGTGCCGGGAGCTTTGCCAGACGCTGGAAGTCACGTACATAAACAAAAAATAAACCCCCACCTTTTTTAATCATTAAAGTGTGGGGAGGGGGGCCTAGCTAGATATGCCCTATAGGGAATTATAAGGTAAAAACACCTCATTAGTTATAAGGGTTTGAAGGAACCTTCAATGAGAGCTGCAATGTCCTTCTCTCAGATCAGCGGTTATTTATAGTGGTTATGTAGTAAATAAAGCAGCAGAGGTAAGTAACAAATTACCTCCGTTGCACTTCCACATTGAGGGGACTTTTCTGTCCCATGATGCCTTAGGTGCACTCATGCACGTTCAGATATCAAGAGAGAAATTCTATATAAGCACATGGGGTTAACTAATCTAGCCGATAAGAATATTATTAAGTTTATCACAACAGCCCCTTTAATCTCAGGGGTCTGAACAGAAATAGAACAGCACTGGTTATAAAACTGAATGAAATATAAGCATTGTTTCCATGTAAATGTTTTGTGGTTCAGAGAATCGCTCGCAGTTACAGGAAAATTAAGTTCAAGTTTTTTTTCTGCTTCCTTTCTGTCGTTTAGTTGAGCCGGGGCCCCTTGAGGAGAGCTCAGGCCTGGGGTTAACGTCTTCGTGACAGGAATGTATAAAACGTTGCTTTCCTTTAAATCCCCTGCAGAAAACTAACCCCATAAATCATGTGGTTTAACTGTAAGTAAAAATTAAATCAGAGATGACAGTAAGCCCAATGCTAGAATTATCACTTCAGCCAGGATCATGAATCTCATCATGCTGAATCGGTAGGCTGAGACCACTCTGAGAAAGCAGGCATTTAATCAGGCCAATTATTACAGAAACAATCAGAAAGTTTCATAATTCACCTTGAACGGCAATGAATAAAACCTCACTGCAGCTTCAGATATGTAACCAGAACCCAAACACATCCGCTCAAAGGAAGGGAGGGTGTGACAAGTCATAACAGGGGTAAAAATAGGGCCAATTACCCCCACAATTGAGCAAAACTAGGGCCCATTACCCCACAAAACAGGGCAAAACTAGGGCTCATTCTCCCCACAATGGGGCAAAACTAGAGCGCATTTACCCCCCTACCCCCAATAGGTCAAAAAGCTGAATTGGAACAGCTATGATTCCATCTCAGATTCTTTGTCCTTGAATTTGATTCACTTTGAATTCTCGTTTTAGTAAATAACTGTTAGTTCAATAGGTGAAATGATCCACCACCAGACTCAGGGCTTTTAGACTTTTAACAACAGAAAAACATAAAAGTGGCTACTCATGGATCAAATGGCTTCTAAAACATAACTTTAATAAATCACTAAAATGTTACGTATATAGGTAATGCTATAAAGTGGTGCTATTTTGTAGCATTGTACTTGTATAACATGAGGACACAATCGCACTGCGTCATTATGTGTATATATGTACCTTTTTAGTGATTCAATAAATGTTACAATTTAGAAATTACATCCATAATAAGCCGCTTTTATGTTTTTCTTTTGTTTGTTATACATTCTAATGGTTTCCATGGTGATTTCTTCACATTTAGTGTTTTACTAAATATTAATGCCCAGTGGTTAATTAATACTGTAAATAAATGTGCTCCTGCTATTTGTGTTGAAAGCTGAATAAAGAACAATTCTTTGATAAAATCATCCTTAATCCAGGTTTTACATTAGTACACTTTCTGATACGTTCTCTGCTTTAGAAGGAAGTGTGTCCACAGCAGATGACATGTAAGATCTGTGCCGCAAGGCACAGCAAGGCACAGCTATTTTACAGAAAGCACAGTTAGCGGAATAACTCTAAGATCCAATTAAAATTTAAGGCAAAAAATATATAAATTTGAAGCATGGCTGTTTGAAGAATTTCTACAGATCGGCTATATTAGCCTAACATGTTGAATTCCCAACAATGTTTAATTTAGTGTATTGATGCCAATTTCAGGCAGCGACTGTTAATTCAGTTTAACGTACTAAATGATGAGGCTGTTTAATAGATATAATCCCGGCTTTAAAGCAGAAAATGGGGAACTGAGATTACTCTGTATCAGCGTTTTTTGGTTGTTTCTTTGTGCTCTTGTGAAACTTAGTATTGCAAAATAAAACTGAGAAGAGGTACTAGTTAAATTTAGTATTCAGAGGTCACCCTATCTAATGACAGGCACTTTCTATCAAACGTCTGTTTCCAGTCACTATTATCCAAAAATATAAAAATTTGAAAATAAAAATAAATAATAATAATAATGAAGGGTCCTGTCACTTCGAGTATTTAGCACGGGGCGGCCTCCCGTAACACAGTACAGGGAGCGAGAATGATCGCTTAATAAGGCGTTGTTTTTAGCTGCTTCGATTCTGCTTAAGTTTCAATAATGATAAAATATGCGTTATTACTAAACGATGACATAAACATTATAAACAGAAAGCTGCAGTTTGCATATAAACCAACTTGAAAGGGGAGAAAGATACCGAATTGCACTGAAAAAAAGATATACTGCAAATGTCTCATAAGAGTTAATAGAACTCTGTTAAGTCTGCAGCGGTCAGCCCACAATGAAATATTTCATAGTTTGGGAAGCTTAACTCAATAACCGTTTATTCTGAGTTTTTTTTAATTAAAAATTCTGTTTTGTGTAAAACAGGGGTGCCCAAAAGATAGACCTCCATATGTTGTAAAACCACAACTCCCATGATGCTTTTGTATGCTTTTAGAATGCTCTAGAATGACAAAGGATCATGGGAGCGATAGTTATAGCCCAAAGGGGACCTGGGCGCCTCCTTTGGGCACCACTGGTGTAAAACATCCCAGGTACATTAACCATTTGTGTACTGCAGGGTCTTTTATTATTCTCTCACAAGTCCCGAGATAAGGATATATCTATCGGAGGCAGAAAAAGCTGCAAACAATTATTAGCAGAACTACTGAAAAATGCAATTTTCACAGTTTTCCTAAATGCAAAATGCAGCTGGTCACAGTCAGAAATAGCTGACCAGACATCCTACAAATGCCATCTGCTTCAGCTGACGAGACGCGAGTTGCCGGGGAAAGAATATGCCACACTCGACAAGAACACAGTATTATCCTGTTAGAGCGTTTAATTGGATATTTTCATCGCTGCCTGGCAAATCGTACAGCAGGTCCTCCCCCACTCTCCTTAATAAAACCATCAGCCAAAATACAACAATGTATAAATGCCTCGGCCAGTAAGGGGAACCTCAAATTTGCCACCAACACGAAGGGCCCCTTGTCCACTATAAAGCAGCCCAGGGCCCACTGAAAGGGTGAGAACCTGCAGAGGGCTGTTTCTCATTTATCTATACAGTCAGTGGGTTCAGAAACCTCCCGAGAAGACATTGGGATGGGTGTGGTTGTTTGTGATGATTAAGGGGTACAGACATGACCCCAAATGCTGAAAATGCTGAACAGACGTGCATAGTGAGGCTCTATTAACTATACACGTAGCAAGCTTTCTGTTTCTTTCAGTTTCATTGTGTCCTAATAATTCTACTCCTCCTACCGCTTGCCTTTATTTATATCTATTACCTTCCTCGTGCGGATCTTATAACCAGGGCGCCTCCATTTTGTTTTCCTCGGCCCGTGACGTCTGCAGTGTGCCTTTCTGTTGGATACATTTGACTGCTAAATTACAGTTAAAGTAAAACTTTGCTTAAGCTCTGCCCATTTCCAGAGATCACGCAACCCCATAAGAAGTCTTCGCTAATTTAAACAAACAAAAAAAAAAAATATGAGGAAACAATGGAACAGAAAAAAGTTTAATATAAAAATAAAACATACAAAGTGACAGATTTTCTTGAATAATTCATGTCGCCAGTTACAGGAATGGCTAAGCATAATGGTAGTTGGAGTCCACTACAGCTGGAGAGCTATAACAGACGTAAAATAACAGGGAGATTCACTGAAGTGAGGAGGCCAAAGTATCTGAACTGGAAGTATAGCTGACGCAGCAAATTTTTACCTTAAATGTGAAATCACTTTGAATTCTCACTTTAGTAACTAACCCCTGTGAGTGTCCACAATTACCCAGCGGAGCCTCAAGCAACACAAGTAAAGCATTTATCTGCTTAATTAAACAGATCAGGTTCTCCGCTTGGCTGAAAACACCCAAAATAGGTTCCAGCTGCCGGATAATGGAGACAGACCATACGAGAATGTGTCCGAGACTCAACGGTTCTCCGACCATGTCTACTGAGCACACTTACTACAAACTTCACCCTCGGCAATAAACGAAAGACAGACTGAAAGGTAACTGAAAGGAAAATACACGTTTTAAGTCAAACAGTCACATGCAAGAAAATAGAAAAAATATTTGTCAATTCTTCACGATTCCAGGTTTTATATCAACTGAAAGTCTAGTAAGATCTACTTAGTCAGTAGCTGGAGAGCAATAGATTTCCTACTATGATTAAAGAGGGGGAGTAACTCTCCCAGCACTGACCCAGGATTTATTAACTGGGGGAGGGGAGTAACTCTCCCAGCCATGACCCAGGATTCATTAACCGGGGGGAGGGGAGTAACTCTCCCAGCCATGACCCAGGATTCATTAACTGGGGGGAGGGGAGTAACTCTCCCAGCCATGACCCAGGATTCATTAACCGGGGGGAGTGAAGTAACTCTCCCAGCACTGACCCAGGATTTATTAACTGGGGGGAGGGGAGTAACTCTCCCAGCCATGACCCAGGATTCATTAACGGGGGGGAGTGGAGTAACTCTCCCAGCCATGACCCAGGATTCATTAACTGGGGGCAGGGGAGTAACTCTCCCAGCCATGACCTGGGATTCATTAACTGGGGGGAGTGGAGTAACTCTCCCAGCACTGACCCGGGATTCATTAACTGGGGGGGAGGGGAGTAACTCTCCCAGCACTGACCCGGGATTCATTAACTGGGGGGAAAGGGAGTAACTCTCCCAGCACTGACCCGGGATTCAACTGGGGGGAAAGGGAGTAACTCTCCCAGCACTGACCCAGGATTTATTAACTGGGGGAGGGGAGTAACTCTCCCAGCCATGACCCAGGATTCATTAACCGGGGGGAGGGGAGTAACTCTCCCAGCCATGACCCAGGATTCATTAACTGGGGGGAGGGGAGTAACTCTCCCAGCCATGACCCAGGATTCATTAACCGGGGGGAGGGGAGTAACTCTCCCAGCACTGACCCAGGATTTATTAACTGGGGGAGGGGAGTAACTCTCCCAGCCATGACCCAGGATTCATTAACCGGGGGGAGGGGAGTAACTCTCCCAGCCATGACCCAGGATTCATTAACTGGGGGGAGGGGAGTAACTCTCCCAGCCATTACCCAGGATTCATTAACCGGGGGGAGGGGAGTAACTCTCCCAGCCATGACCCAGGATTCATTAACTGGGGGGAGGGGAGTAACTCTCCCAGCCATGACCCAGGATTCATTAACCGGGGGGAGGGGAGTAACTCTCCCAGCCATGACCCAGGATTCATTAACTGGGGGGAGGGGAGTAACTCTCCCAGCCATGACCCAGGATTCATTAACCGGGGGGAGGGGAGTAACTCTCCCAGCCATGACCCAGGATTCATTAACTGGGGGGAAGGGAGTAACTCTCCCAGCACTGACCCAGGATTCATTAACTGGGGGGAGTGAAGTAACTCTCCCAGCACTGACCCAGGATTTATTAACTGGGGGAGGGGAGTAACTCTCCCAGCCATGACCCAGGATTCATTAACCGGGGGGAGGGGAGTAACTCTCCCAGCCATGACCCAGGATTCATTAACTGGGGGGAGGGGAGTAACTCTCCCAGCCATGACCCAGGATTCATTAACCGGGGGGAGGGGAGTAACTCTCCCAGCCATGACCCAGGATTCATTAACTGGGGGGAAGGGAGTAACTCTCCCAGCACTGACCCAGGACTCATTAACTGGGGGGAGTGAAGTAACTCTCCCAGCACTGACCCAGGATTTATTAACTGGGGGAGGGGAGTAACTCTCCTAGCCATGACCCAGGATTCATTAACGGGGGGGAGTGGAGTAACTCTCCCAGCCATGACCCAGGATTCATTAACTGGGGGGAGGGGAGTAACTCTCCCAGCCATGACCCAGGATTTATTAACTGGGGGAGGGGAGTAACTCTCCCAACCATGACCCAGGATTCATTAACGGGGGGAGTGGAGTAACTCTCCCAGCACTGACCCAGGATTCATTAACTGGGGGGAGGGTAGTAACTCTCCCAGCCATGACCCAGGATTCATTAACCGGGGGGAGGGGAGTAACTCTCCCAGCCATGACCCAGGATTCATTAACTGGGGGGAGGGGAGTAACTCTCCCAGCCATTACCCAGGATTCATTAACCGGGGGGAGGGGAGTAACTCTCCCAGCCATGACCCAGGATTCATTAACTGGGGGGAGGGGAGTAACTCTCCCAGCCATGACCCAGGATTCATTAACCGGGGGGAGGGGAGTAACTCTCCCAGCCATGACCCAGGATTCATTAACTGGGGGGAGGGGAGTAACTCTCCCAGCCATGACCCAGGATTCATTAACCGGGGGGAGGGGAGTAACTCTCCCAGCCATGACCCAGGATTCATTAACTGGGGGGAAGGGAGTAACTCTCCCAGCACTGACCCAGGATTCATTAACTGGGGGGAGTGAAGTAACTCTCCCAGCACTGACCCAGGATTTATTAACTGGGGGAGGGGAGTAACTCTCCCAGCCATGACCCAGGATTCATTAACCGGGGGGAGGGGAGTAACTCTCCCAGCCATGACCCAGGATTCATTAACTGGGGGGAGGGGAGTAACTCTCCCAGCCATGACCCAGGATTCATTAACCGGGGGGAGGGGAGTAACTCTCCCAGCCATGACCCAGGATTCATTAACTGGGGGGAGGGGAGTAACTCTCCCAGCCATGACCCAGGATTCATTAACCGGGGGGAGGGGAGTAACTCTCCCAGCCATGACCCAGGATTCATTAACTGGGGGGAGGGGAGTAACTCTCCCAGCCATGACCCAGGATTCATTAACCGGGGGGAGGGGAGTAACTCTCCCAGCCATGACCCAGGATTCATTAACTGGGGGGAAGGGAGTAACTCTCCCAGCACTGACCCAGGACTCATTAACTGGGGGGAGTGAAGTAACTCTCCCAGCACTGACCCAGGATTTATTAACTGGGGGAGGGGAGTAACTCTCCTAGCCATGACCCAGGATTCATTAACGGGGGGGAGTGGAGTAACTCTCCCAGCCATGACCCAGGATTCATTAACTGGGGGGAGGGGAGTAACTCTCCCAGCCATGACCCAGGATTTATTAACTGGGGGAGGGGAGTAACTCTCCCAACCATGACCCAGGATTCATTAACGGGGGGAGTGGAGTAACTCTCCCAGCACTGACCCAGGATTCATTAACTGGGGGGAGGGTAGTAACTCTCCCAGCCAAAACCCAGGATTCATTAACTGGGGGGAGGGGAGTAACTCTCCCAGCCATGACCCGGGATTCATTAACTGGGGGGAGTGGAGTAACTCTCAGAGCCATAACCCAGGATTCATTAACTGGGGGCAGGGGAGTAACTCTCCCAGCCATGACCTGGGATTCATTAACTGGGGGGAGTGGAGTAACTCTCCCAGCACTGACCCGGGATTCATTAACTGGGGGGGAGGGGAGTAACTCTCCCAGCACTGACCCGGTATTCATTAACTGGGGGAGGGGGAGTAACTCTCCCAGCCCCGACCCAGGATTCATTAACTGGGGGGAGGGGAGTAACTCTCCCAACACTGACCCAGGATTCAATAACTGGGGGGAGGGGAGTAACTCTCCCAGCACTGACCTGGAATTCATTAACTGGGGGAGGGGAGTAACTCTCCCAGCTCCTTAACTGGGGGGAGGGGAGTAACTCTCCCAGCACTGACCCAGGATTCATTAACTGGGGGGAGGGGAGTAACTCTCCCAGCACTGACCCGGGATTCATTAACTGGGGGGAGTGGAGGAACTCTCCCAGCCATAACCCAGGATTCAGTAACTGGGGGAGGGGAGTAACTCTCCGAGCCATGACCCGGGAATCATTAACTGGGGGGAGAGGAGTAACTCTCCCAGCCTTAACCCAGGATTTATTAACTGGGGTGAGTGGAGTAACTCTCCCAGCAATGACCCAGGATTCATTAACTTGGGGGGAAGGGAGTAACTCTCCCAGCACTGACCCAGGATTCATTAACTGGGGGGAGGGGAGTAACTCTGCCAGCACTGACCCAGGATTCATTAACTGGGGGGAAAGGGAGTAACTCTCCCAGCACTGACCCAGGATTCATTAACTGGGGGGAAAGGGAGTAACTCTCCCAGCCATGACCCAGGATTAATTAACTGGGGGGAGGGGAGTAACTCTCCCAGCCATGACCCAGGATTCATTAACTTGGGGGGGAAGGGAGTAACTCTCCCAGCACTGACCCAGGATTCGTTAACTGGGGGGGAGGGGAGTAACTCTGCCAGCACTGACCCAGGATTCATTAACTGGGGGGAGGGGAGTAACTCTCCTAGCACTGACCCAGGATTCATTAACTGGGGGGAGGGGAGTAACTCTCCCAGCACTGACCCAGGATTCATTAACTGGGGGGAAAGGGAGTAACTCTCCCAGCACTGACCTAGGATTCATTAACTTGTGGGGAAGGGAGTAACTCTCCCAGCACTGACCCAGGATTCATTAACTGGGGGGAGTGGAGTAACTCTGCCAGCACTGACCCAGGATTCATTAACTGGGGGGAAAGGGAGTAACTCTCCCAGCACTGACCCAGGATTAATTAACTGGGGGGAAAGGGAGGAACTCTCCCAGCACTGACCCGGGATTCATTAACTGGGGGGAAAGTGAGTAACTCTCCCAGCACTGACCCGGGATTCATTAACTGGGGGGAGTGGAGTAACTCTCCCAACACTGACCCAGGATTCAATAACTGGGGGGAGGGGAGTAACTCTCCCAGCACTGACCTGGAATTCATTAACTGTGGGGGAGTGGAGCAACTCTCCCAACACTGACCTGGAATTCATTAACTGGGGGGGAGGGGAGTAACTCTCCCAACACTGACCCAGGATTCAATAACTGGGGGGAGTAACTCTCCCAGCACTGACCCGGGATTCATTAACAGGGGGGAGGGTAGTAACTCTCCCAGCACTGACCCGGGATTCATTAACTGGGGGGAGGGTAGTAACTCTCCCAGCACTGACCCGGGATTCATTAACTGGGAGGAGTGGAGGAACTCTCCAAGCCATAATCCAGGATTCATTAACTGGGGGAGGGGAGTAACTCTCCCAGCCATGACCCGGGATTCATTAACTGGGGGGAGTGGAGTAACTCTCCCAGCACTGACCCGGGATTCATTAACTGGGGGGAGTGGAGGAACTCTCCCAGCCATAACCCAGGATTCAGTAACTGGAGGAGGGGAGTAACTCTCCCAGCCATGACCCAGGATTCATTAACCGGGGGGAGGGGAGTAACTCTCCCAGCCATAACCCAGGATTCATTAACTGGGGGGAGTGGAGTAACTCTCCCAGCCATGACCCAGGATTCATTAACTAGGGGGGTAAGGGAGTAACTCTCCCAGCACTAACCCAGGATTCATTAACTGGGGGGACGGGAGTAACTCTGCCAGCACTGACCCGGGATTCATTAACTGGGGGAGGGGAGTAATTTTCCCAGCACTGAGCCAGGATTCATTAACTGGGGGGAGGGGAGTAACTCTCCCAGCACTGACCAGGGATTCATTAACTGGGGGGAGGGGAGTAACTATCCCAGCTCCTTAACTGGGGGGAGGGGAGTAACTCTCCCAGCACTGACCCAGGATTCATTAACTGGGGGGAGGGGAGTAACTCTCCCAGCCATGACCCAGGATTCATTAACTGGGGGTAGGGGAGTAACTCTCCCCGCCATGACCCAGGATTCATTAACTGGGGGTAGGGGAGTAACTCTCACAGCCATGACCCAGGATTCATTAACTGGGGGGAGAGGAGTAACTCTCCCAGCTCATTAACTGGGGGGAGGGGAGTAACTCTCCCAGCCATGACCCAGGATTCATTAACTGGGGGGAGAGGAGTAACTCTCCCAGCTCCTTAACTGGGGGGAAAGGGAGTAACTCTCCCAGCCATGACCCAGGATTCATTAACTGGGGGTAGGGGAGTAACTCTCCCCGCCATGACCCAGGATTCATTAACAGGGGGTAGGGGAGTAACTCTCCCAGCCATGACCCAGGATTCATTAACTGGGGGGAAAGGGAGTAACTCTCCCAGCACTGACCCGGGATTCAACTGGGGGGAAAGGGAGTAACTCTCCCAGCACTGACCCGGGACCCGCCATGACCCAGAATTAATTAACTGTCGTATGGAGTAAATGTAACCCCCACGTCAGCTGTCAGAGTTATTTACTAGACGCTGAATTTTAGTGAATTAAATCTTAAAATTCCTGCAACAGTCACAGGTTGAATCGGTTTTACAATTAAGATTTAATTCGCTAAATCTGTCATTTAGTAAATAAACCTGAATGTTTTTGTAAAATCGATCTACTCATAACAAACAAAACATAAAACCGTGACACTACCCCTTTAAACAGCTTAATTACCCACAAGTCTCACACCAGTAGGCTCAATTTACAAACAGAATATATTTTCAGGGTGAACCTGGGGGCCTCTCGCTATTAACGGCTGGTGGTTTAAATTAAACTAATGGCTGAATAATTTCTTAACACAAAATATTTACAATTTCAGTGTTGGCACAATGAGAGCAGCTAATCAGGGCTCTCTATGACTAAACGGAGTTTCCAGGTTGTTTCATTCCTGTCTGTGAGTGATTTTTGAAAATTCCTCATTTACATACTGAAAATTTCTACCTTTTATTAACAGCAAGCGTCTGAGCAAAAACAATTATTTCAAAAAAACACCGGGATCGGCACGATTACAAGAAAACTCCTACAAAGTCCTCACACGCTGGTACCTCACCCCTGCGGCCCTCCACGCCGGAGATCCCACAATACCTGATACCTGCTGGCGCTGCGGAGAGGCAACGGGAACGTTCACCCATATTTGGTGGGACTGTGCCCTCATCAAACCATTCTGGGAGTCAATCGGAAGGGTGATACAGGAGGTGACAGACAGGGCTGCCATCAGGGGGTGACAATCATGATGGTTGTCACGGGCCCGGCAGTCCTGGGGGGCCCCACATTCCCTCTGCACACATAGATAGCGAATATCGCTATCTATATGTTCAGCTGCTGGCCCCCCGGCCCAGCACACTGCCTCTGCACATTCAGCTCCTCTCTTCTAATAACTCTCACGAGTTATTGGAAGAGAGGAGAAGAGAAGAGTAGACGCAGTGTGCTGGGCCCCCTTTGCAAATACAGGGAGCCGGGGGGCCCACCATGCCACCGGACCACCAGGGATGTAATTTCCCCCCTCCCTGGACACAGGTAAGAAGCAGGGAGGGGGAGAAACATTTAATTAAATTTAATATCAAATGTATGTGAAATCAATGTAAAAATGCCCCTCCCCCCACCCCCCGGCCCTAGTTTACACATTTACACACACACTGCATACACTAATACAACACACACACTACATACACTAATACAACAAACACACTGCATGCACTAATACAACACACTGCATACACCAATACAACACACACACTACATACACTAATACGACACAAACACTGCATACACTATACTGACACACACACTGCATACACTAATACAACACACACTGCCTACACTAATACAACGCACACTCTGCATTCACTACACACTAACACACTATCTGCATTTACTACACTAACACACACACTGCATTCACTACACATTAGCACACACTCTGCATTCACTACACACTGAACACACTCTCTGCATTTACTACACTAACACACTGCATCCATTACACTGACACACACTCTGCATTCACTACATTGACACACACTCTGCATTCACTACACTAACACACACTCTGCATTCACTGCACTAACACACACTACATTCATTACACTGACACACTCTGCATTCACTACACACTAACACACTGCATTCATTACACACTAACACACACTCTGCATTCACTACACTATGCACACACTCTGCATTCACTACACTATGCACACACTCTGCATTCACTACACTATGCACACACTCTGCATTTACTATACTGACATATACTATGCATTCACTACACTGACACACACTCTGCATTAACTACACTGACACACACTCTGCATTCACTACACTATGCACACACTCTGCATTTACTATACTGACATTTACTATGCATTCACTACACTGACACACACACACTACATTACTGTACACACACTACTTCCACTACTCAAACACACTCTGCGTTCACTATACACACTGCATCCGCTACACAAACACACTGTTAAGACCTGCAGTGGTTATGGTACTGCGGTCTTCTATTCCTTTCCCAACAGCTGAGCATAGGTGATTATAGCTGCAGCAGGGAGTAGAGGAATAGTGTAGATGAATGCAGCTTCCAAGACGATTCTCCCCAGCAAATAGAATATTCCCCAAACATGAGCCTAGACTTCATGAAGGGTGTAACAGGAATGAGGTTTATTGAAAACACACTGGCTTTTATGAGAAATCCTCCTGCAAGAGGACCTCCCACAGCAAACAAAGACATTAACCAATCATCATACAGTTTTACAGTAATACACGCCTTCCCTCTGCCTGGGAGATATTGAGAAAAGTTAAGGAATAAATCAATTATCTCCAGGCAGAGGGCACACAAAGTATGGAAGTCATGTTTTACCGACCACACACGAGGCTCCTGCCCAAAATAGTCTCACGAATTCAGCGTGTGCGGTCGGTCAATTCCGAAAAAGGCAAAAAACAAACAAAGTACCGAATGGATCCTCCTGGCTCATAGGAGTGATTGCTCCCCTTGTCCGTACGAACAAAACTACCGAATGGCGCTCTACTGGCTGTTCGGTAAGTAAGAGAAGCAGGCATTCGGTAGTTTCAGCGGTGGTTCGTGAGGTCGAGTGTCCGATTTTAGTTCCAGACACTCGACGACCAAGTCCCGCTGACTCCCCTCGTGCGAACAAGATGGCTGCCGTTTTCTATTCCACGTGGCGTTCGGCTATACGAACAGCGGCCGCCCAGGGAGCACTTAATAGTCGGTTCTTTTGAACTTAATGAGCCAGAAGGGTGGTCGGTGTTTCAAACTACCGAACCAATATTCAATATCCATGCAGTAAATGGAGGAAACAAACCGAATAAAGAAGAAAATGTTAAACAAAAGTCTATTTTCTTCACACACACACTCTGCATTCACTGCACAAACAGTATCTAATACACACAAACACTACATACAATACAACACACACACTACATACACTAATACGACACAAACACTGCATACACTATACTGACACACACACTGCATACACTAATACAACACACACTGCCTACACTAATACAACACACACTCTGCATTCACTACACACTAACACACTATCTGCATTTACTACACTAACACACACTCTGCATTCACTACACATTAGCACACACTCTGCATTCACTACACACTGAACACACTCTCTGCATTTACTACACTAACACACTGCATCCATTACACTGACACACACTCTGCATTCACTACACTGACACACACTCTGCATTCACTACACTAACACACACTCTGCATTCACTACACACTAACACACTCTGCATTCACTGCACTAACACACACTACATTCATTACACTGACACACTCTGCATTCACTACACTGACACACTCTGCATTCACTACACACTAACACACTAACACACTAACACACACTCTGCATTCACTACACTATGCACACACTCTGCATTTACTATACTGACATATACTATGCATTCACTACACTGACACACACTCTGCATTAACTACACTGACACACACTCTGCATTCACTACACTATGCACACACTCTGCATTTACTATACTGACATTTACTATGCATTCACTACACTGACACACACTCTGCATTCACTACACTGACACACACTCTGCATTAACTATACACACAGCATCCACAACACAAACATCCTGTATTCACAGTACACACACTACATCCACCACAAATTGAAACACTCTGCATTCACTATACAGAGACACTGCATCTAATACACACACTACATCCACTACAGACACTGCATCAACTAAACACATTGCATCTAGTACACATAAACACTACATCCACTACACAAACACACACTACATTACTGTACACACACTACTTACACTACTCAAACACACTCTGCGTTCACTATACACACTGCATCCGCTACACAAACACACTGTTAAGACCTGCAGTGGTTATGGTACTGCGGTCTTCTATTCCTTTCCCAACAGCTGAGCATAGGTGATTATAGCTGCAGCAGGGAGTAGAGGAATAGTGTAGATGAATGCAGCTTCCAAGACGATTCTCCCCAGCAAATAGAATATTCCCCAAACATGAGCCTAGACTTCATGAAGGGTGTAACAGGAATGAGGTTTATTGAAAACACACTGGCTTTTATGAGAAATCCTCCTGCAAGAGGACCTCCCACAGCAAACAAAGACATTAACCAATCATCATACAGTTTTACAGTAATACACGCCTTCCCTCTGCCTGGGAGATATTGAGAAAAGTTAAGGAATAAATCAATTATCTCCAGGCAGAGGGCACACAAAGTATGGAAGTCATGTTTTACCGACCACACACGAGGCTCCTGCCCAAAACAGTTCCACGAATTCAGCGTGTGCGGTCGGTCAATTCCGAAAAAGGTAAAAAACGAACAAAGTACCGAATGGATCCTCCTGGCTCATAGGAGTGATTGCTCCCCTTGTCCGTACGAACAAAACTACCGAATGGCGCTCTACTGGCTGTTCGGTAAGTAAGAGAAGCAGGCATTCGGTAGTTTCAGCAGTGGTTCGTGAGGTCGAGTGTCCGATTTTAGTTCCAGACACTCGACGACCAAGTCCCGCTGACTCCCCTCGTGCGAACAAGATGGCTGCCGTTTTCTATTCCACGTGGCGTTCGGCTATACGAACAGCGGCCGCCCAGGGAGCACTTAATAGTCGGTTCTTTTGAACTTAATGAGCCAGAAGGGTGGTCGGTGTTTCAAACTACCGAACCAATATTCAATATCCATGCAGTAAATGGAGGAAACAAACCGAATAAAGAAGAAAATGTTAAACAAAAGTCTATTTTCTTCACACACACACTCTGCATTCACTGCACAAACAGTATCTAATACACACAAACACTACATACAATACAACACACACACTACATACACTAATACGACACAAACACTGCATACACTATACTGACACACACACTGCATACACTAATACAACACACACTGCCTACACTAATACAACACACACTCTGCATTCACTACACACTAACACACTATCTGCATTTACTACACTAACACACACTCTGCATTCACTACACATTAGCACACACTCTGCATTCACTACACACTGAACACACTCTCTGCATTTACTACACTAACACACTGCATCCATTACACTGACACACACTCTGCATTCACTACACTGACACACACTCTGCATTCACTACACTAACACACACTCTGCATTCACTACACACTAACACACTCTGCATTCACTGCACTAACACACACTACATTCATTACACTGACACACTCTGCATTCACTACACACTAACACACTAACACACACTCTGCATTCACTACACTATGCACACACTCTGCATTTACTATACTGACATATACTATGCATTCACTACACTGACACACACTCTGCATTAACTACACTGACACACACTCTGCATTCACTACACTATGCACACACTCTGCATTTACTATACTGACATTTACTATGCATTCACTACACTGACACACACTCTGCATTCACTACACTGACACACACTCTGCATTAACTATACACACAGCATCCACAACACAAACATCCTGTATTCACAGTACACACACTACATCCACCACAAATTGAAACACTCTGCATTCACTATACAGAGACACTGCATCTAATACACACACTACATCCACTACAGACACTGCATCAACTAAACACATTGCATCTAGTACACATAAACACTACATCCACTACACAAACACACACTACATTACTGTACACACACTACTTACACTACTCAAACACACTCTGCGTTCACTATACACACTGCATCCGCTACACAAACACACTGTTAAGACCTGCAGTGGTTATGGTACTGCGGTCTTCTATTCCTTTCCCAACAGCTGAGCATAGGTGATTATAGCTGCAGCAGGGAGTAGAGGAATAGTGTAGATGAATGCAGCTTCCAAGACGATTCTCCCCAGCAAATAGAATATTCCCCAAACATGAGCCTAGACTTCATGAAGGGTGTAACAGGAATGAGGTTTATTGAAAACACACTGGCTTTTATGAGAAATCCTCCTGCAAGAGGACCTCCCACAGCAAACAAAGACATTAACCAATCATCATACAGTTTTACAGTAATACACGCCTTCCCTCTGCCTGGGAGATATTGAGAAAAGTTAAGGAATAAATCAATTATCTCCAGGCAGAGGGCACACAAAGTATGGAAGTCATGTTTTACCGACCACACACGAGGCTCCTGCCCAAAACAGTTCCACGAATTCAGCGTGTGCGGTCGGTCAATTCCGAAAAAGGTAAAAAACGAACAAAGTACCGAATGGATCCTCCTGGCTCATAGGAGTGATTGCTCCCCTTGTCCGTACGAACAAAACTACCGAATGGCGCTCTACTGGCTGTTCGGTAAGTAAGAGAAGCAGGCATTCGGTAGTTTCAGCAGTGGTTCGTGAGGTCGAGTATCCGATTTTAGTTCCAGACACTCGACGACCAAGTCCCGCTGACTCCCCTCGTGCGAACAAGATGGCTGCCGTTTTCTATTCCACGTGGCGTTCGGCTATACGAACAGCGGCCGCCCAGGGAGCACTTAATAGTCGGTTCTTTTGAACTTAATGAGCCAGAAGGGTGGTCGGTGTTTCAAACTACCGAACCAATATTCAATATCCATGCAGTAAATGGAGGAAACAAACCGAATAAAGAAGAAAATGTTAAATAAAAGTCTATTTTCTTCACACACACACACTCTGCATTCACTGCACAAACAGTATCTAATACACACAAACACTACATCCATTACACACATTCTAATTCAATACCACTATACACACCACATTCAGTCCTGCATCATTGTCAGCGGTCTAGGTAGGGCGTGGGCGGGGGGGACCAGACCTTGTGCTTTGTCAGGGGCCCCAAAATTTCTGATGGCAGCCCTGGTGACAGATGAATCTCTACAACTGCCGCCTGCCCATTCCTCTTACATCATACTACCATGCCGACATACAAACGGTCAGTGATCCCGAGACTCAACGCCGCAAACTTAATCGTCGTCCTCTTTTGGAGACAACGTTAACTCCTCCTCTCAAATGCTGGGTGGAAGACACGAGGAAATTTGAAGACCTGAAAGTAACTTCACCAAAAGAAAGGGAAAGATAGGCACAGCAATGGTTTCACTGGCTTCGCCATGTTTACTCTAACCACTTCGTACAACATCTGGCCAACTCATGAACAGCTGGAGGAGAGTTGTAAACATCCAGACAGGGCGGTTTCGTGGAAAACCACGGGTCACGGTGGGCTGGGGCGGTGACAGAGGGTAATTCTCCCTTTTTAACCAATCAACTAACTCCCCTTACTGCTATATTAACTAAGGCCCATTATCCTTAATGTTCCTTACCCCACCCCGCCGCTGTGACCAAGCGGGGAAAAAAAGGCTACAAAAAGGCAAGGGAGTGAGGGACCAAATCTGCTAGGTAAGAAATTAGAGTGAGTGATCACAAAATGGCTGACCATTTATATCAGCCAACCCCCAAACACTGATCCACCAATCCCCAACTGCTACCACCCCCTAGCTCGCCTCCTAGCCCTGTCAGGGCCCTATTCCCTAAGCTGCGCTTTCCCCATGGGCTTCAAACCCGTTATACAGCCAACTACAAATCTGCTGTATATAACTACAAATTTGCTGTATAGCCAACTACAAATCCGCTATATAGCCAACTACAAATCCGCGTTATACAACTACAAATCGTCTGTATACAACTACAAATCCGCTATAGAAAAGTTCACACAAGGTAGTGCGGAAAGGATAGTTTGACAGGAAGGGAGAGCTTGCGTATGGCGGCGAGGAAGGGAGAACTTGTGTATGGCTGCGAGGAAGGGAGAACTTGCATTTGGCAGCGAGAAAGGGAGAGCTGGCCTATGGCAGCGAGAAAGGGAGAGCTGACATATGGCAGCGAGAACGGGTGAGCTGGAGAATGGCAGCGAGAAAGGGAAAGCTGGTGTATGGCGGCGAGGAAGGGAGAGCTAGCATATGGCGGTGAGGAAGGGAGAGCTGTGATGTACAGTTAATTTGGTGTCAGTGTGATGTGATGTACAGTTAATGTGTTGTACAGTTATTGTGGTGTAAATGTGATGTACAGTTATTGTGGTGTCAGTGTGATGTAATGTACAGTTATTGTGGTGTCAGTGTGATGTGATGTACAGTTATTGTGGTGTCAGTGTGATGTGATGTACAGTTATTGTGCTGTCAGTGTGATGTGATGTACAGTTATTGTGGTGTCAGTGTGATGTACAGTTATTGTGGTGTCAGTGTGATGTGATGTACAGTTATTGTGCTGTCAGTGTGATGTGATGTACAGTTATTGTGGTGTCAGTGTGATGTACATTTATTGTGGTGTCCGTGTGATGTGTTGTGCAGTTATTGTGGTGTCAGTGTGATGTACAGTTATTGTGGTGTCAGTGTGATGTGATGTACAGTTATTGTGGTGTCAGTGTGATGTGCAGTTATTGTGGTGTCAGTGTGATGTGCAGTTATTGTGATGTACAGTTATTGTGATGTCAGTGTGATGTGCAGTTATTGTGGTGTCCGTGTGATGTGATGTACAGTTATTGTGCTGTCAGTGTGATGTGATGTACAGTTTTTGTGGTGTCAGTGTGATGTACATTTATTGTGGTGTCCGTGTGATGTGATGTACAGTTATTGTGGTGTCAGTGTGATGTACAGTTATTGTGGTGTCAGTGTGATGTGATGTACAGTTATTGTGGTGCCAGTGTGATGTACAGTTATTATGGTGTCAGTGTGATGTGATGTACAGTTATTGTGGTGTCAGTGTGATGTGCAGTTATTGTGGTGTCAGTGTGATGTGATGTACAGTTATTGTGATGTCAGTGTGATGTGCAGTTATTGTGCTGTCAGTGTGATGTGCAGTTATTGTGCTGTCAGTGTGATGAGCAGTTATTGTGCTGTCAGTGTGATGTGCAGTTATTGTGGTGTCAGTGTGATGTGATGTACAGTTATTGTGGTGTCAGTGTGATGTGATGTGCAGTTATTGTGGTGTCAGTGTGATGTGATGTGCAGTTATTGTGGTGTCAGTGTGATGTGCAGTTATTGTGCTGTCAGTGTGATGTGATGTGCAGTTATTGTGCTGTCAGTGTGATGTGCAGTTATTGTGCTGTCAGTGTGATGTGCAGTTATTGTGGTGTCAGTGTGATGTGATGTACAGTTATTGTGTTGTCAGTGTGATGTGCAGTTATTGTGCTGTCAGTGTGATGTGCAGTTATTGTGGTGTCAGTGTGATGTGATGTACAGTTATTGTGGTGTCAGTGTGATGTGCAGTTATTGTGGTGTCAGTGTGATGTGATGTACAGTTATTGTGTTGTCAGTGTGATGTGCAGTTATTGTGCTGTCAGTGTGATGTGATGTGCAGTTATTGTGCTGTCAGTGTGATGTGCAGTTATTGTGCTGTCAGTGTGATGTGCAGTTATTGTGGTGTCAGTGTGATGTGATGTACAGTTATTGTGTTGTCAGTGTGATGTGCAGTTATTGTGCTGTCAGTGTGATGTGATGTGCAGTTATTGTGCTGTCAGTGTGATGTGCAGTTATTGTGCTGTCAGTGTGATGTGATGTACAGTTATTGTGGTGTCAGTGTGATGTTATGTGCAGTTATTGTGGTGTCAGTGTGATGTGATGTACAGTTATTGTGTTGTCAGTGTGATGTGCAGTTATTGTGCTGTCAGTGTGATGTGATGTGCAGTTATTGTGGTGTCAGTGTGATGTGCAGTTATTGTGCTGTCAGTGTGATGTGATGTGCAGTTATTGTGCTGTCAGTGTGATGTGATGTACAGTTATTGTGGTGTCAGTGTGATGTTATGTGCAGTTATTGTGGTGTCAGTGTGATGTGATGTACAGTTATTGTGTTGTCAGTGTGATGTGCAGTTATTGTGCTGTCAGTGTGATGTGATGTGCAGTTATTGTGGTGTCAGTGTGATGTGCAGTTATTGTGCTGTCAGTGTGATGTGATGTACAGTTATTGTGGTGTCAGTGTGATGTTATGTGCAGTTATTGTGCTGTCAGTGTGATGTGATGTGCAGTTATTGTGGTGTCAGTGTGATGTGCAGTTATTGTGCTGTCAGTGTGATGTGATGTACAGTTATTGTGATGTCAGTGTGATGTACAGTTATTGTGCTGTCAGTGTGATGTGCAGTTATTGTGCTGTCAGTGTGATGTGATGTACAGTTATTATGGTGTCAGTGTGATGTGCAGTTATTGTGGTGTCAGTGTGATGTGATGTGCAGTTATTGTGGTGTCAGTGTGATGTGCAGTTATTGTGCTGTCAGTGTGATGTGATGTACAGTTATTGTGCTGTCAGTGTGATGTGCAGTTATTGTGCTGTCAGTGTGATGAGCAGTTATTGTGCTGTCAGTGTGATGTGCAGTTATTGTGGTGTCAGTGTGATGTGATGTACAGTTATTGTGGTGTCAGTGTGATGTGATGTGCAGTTATTGTGGTGTCAGTGTGATGTGATGTACAGTTATTGTGGTGTCAGTGTGATGTGCAGTTATTGTGCTGTCAGTGTGATGTGATGTGCAGTTATTGTGCTGTCAGTGTGATGTGCAGTTATTGTGCTGTCAGTGTGATGTGCAGTTATTGTGGTGTCAGTGTGATGTGATGTACAGTTATTGTGTTGTCAGTGTGATGTGCAGTTATTGTGCTGTCAGTGTGATGTGCAGTTATTGTGGTGTCAGTGTGATGTGATGTACAGTTATTGTGGTGTCAGTGTGATGTGCAGTTATTGTGGTGTCAGTGTGATGTGATGTACAGTTATTGTGTTGTCAGTGTGATGTGCAGTTATTGTGCTGTCAGTGTGATGTGATGTGCAGTTATTGTGCTGTCAGTGTGATGTGCAGTTATTGTGCTGTCAGTGTGATGTGCAGTTATTGTGGTGTCAGTGTGATGTGATGTACAGTTATTGTGTTGTCAGTGTGATGTGCAGTTATTGTGCTGTCAGTGTGATGTGATGTGCAGTTATTGTGCTGTCAGTGTGATGTGCAGTTATTGTGCTGTCAGTGTGATGTGATGTACAGTTATTGTGGTGTCAGTGTGATGTTATGTGCAGTTATTGTGGTGTCAGTGTGATGTGATGTACAGTTATTGTGTTGTCAGTGTGATGTGCAGTTATTGTGCTGTCAGTGTGATGTGATGTGCAGTTATTGTGGTGTCAGTGTGATGTGCAGTTATTGTGCTGTCAGTGTGATGTGATGTGCAGTTATTGTGCTGTCAGTGTGATGTGATGTACAGTTATTGTGGTGTCAGTGTGATGTTATGTGCAGTTATTGTGGTGTCAGTGTGATGTGATGTACAGTTATTGTGTTGTCAGTGTGATGTGCAGTTATTGTGCTGTCAGTGTGATGTGATGTGCAGTTATTGTGGTGTCAGTGTGATGTGCAGTTATTGTGCTGTCAGTGTGATGTGATGTACAGTTATTGTGGTGTCAGTGTGATGTTATGTGCAGTTATTGTGCTGTCAGTGTGATGTGCAGTTATTGTGGTGTCAGTGTGATGTGCAGTTATTGTGCTGTCAGTGTGATGTGATGTACAGTTATTGTGATGTCAGTGTGATGTACAGTTATTGTGCTGTCAGTGTGATGTGCAGTTATTGTGCTGTCAGTGTGATGTGATGTACAGTTATTATGGTGTCAGTGTGATGTGCAGTTATTGTGGTGTCAGTGTGATGTGATGTACAGTTATTGTGCTGTCAGTGTGATGTGCAGTTATTGTGCTGTCAGTGTGATGTGATGTACAGTTATTGTGGTGTCAGTGTGATGTACAGTTATTGTGATGTCATTGTGATGTACAGTTATTGTGCTGTCAGTGTGATGTGATGTGCAGTTATTGTGCTGTCAGTGTGATGTGATGTGCAGTTATTGTGGTGTCAGTGTGATGTGATGTACAGTTATTGTGGTGTCAGTGTGATGTACAGTTATTGTGGTGTCAGTGTGATGTACAGTTATTGTGGTGTCAGTGTGATGTGATGTACAGTTATTGTGGTGTCAGTGTGATGTGTTGTGCAGTTATTGTGGTGTCAGTGTGATGTACAGTTATTGTGATGTCAGTGTGATGTACAGTTATTGTGGTGTCAGTGTGATGTGATGTGCAGTTATTGTGCGGTCAGTGTGATGTGATGTGCAGTTATTGTGCGGTCAGTGTGATGTGATGTACAGTTATTGTGGTGTCAGTGTGATGTGCAGTTATTGTGGTGTCAGTGTGATGTGATGTACAGTTATTGTGATGTCAGTGTGATGTGATGTACAGTTATTGTGCTGTCAGTGTGATGTGATGTACAGTTATTGTGGTGTCAGTGTGATGTACAGTTATTGTGGTGTCAGTGTGATGTGATGTACAGTTATTGTGCTGTCAGTGTGATGTGATGTACAGTTATTGTGGTGTCAGTGTGATGTGATGTACAGTTATTGTGGTGTCAGTGTGATGTACAGTTATTGTGCTGTCAGTGTGATGTGATGTGCAGTTATTGTGCTGTCAGTGTGATGTGATGTGCAGTTATTGTGGTGTCAGTGTGATGTGATGTACAGTTATTGTGGTGTCAGTGTGATGTACAGTTATTGTGCTGTCAGTGTGATGTGATGTGCAGTTATTGTGCTGTCAGTGTGATGTGATGTGCAGTTATTGTGGTGTCAGTGTGATGTGATGTACAGTTATTGTGGTGTCAGTGTGATGTGATGTGCAGTTATTGTGATGTCAGTGTGATGTACAGTTATTGTGCTGTCAGTGTGATGTGATGTGCAGTTATTGTGCTGTCAGTGTGATGTGATGTGCAGTTATTGTGGTGTCAGTGTGATGTGATGTACAGTTATTGTGGTGTCAGTGTGATGTGATGTGCAGTTATTGTGATGTCAGTGTGATGTACAGTTATTGTGCTGTCAGTGTGATGTGATGTGCAGTTATTGTGATGTCAGTGTGATGTACAGGCCCATTGAACCACATGTATATATGTTTGACCATTAGTAGTGCAATGAGCAGTACAATGGAAAAATGAAGCAGTATGAATATCTTCACACAATGAAAACAATCCTGGATGTTCAATCCAATGCACAGTGTCCCCCAATATTTCCAGCGACTCCCCCGGCCTACATGTACAAATCCCGGCTGCGGGGCAGGGGTGTAATGGCCCTAGCCATTTAGTGTAGAACATACTGGGTTTCTTGGTTAATAAACTAATGTTCTGATCGTCCGCTGGCTGTGAAAGGTCTCTTTTCCAGGTGTTAATCTCTGCTGACCTGTCCTCTAGCACAGTAACCAGTGATTAACATGCTGCTACCCAGAGACACTCCGAAGGGTTAATAGGTGGCTGACATCACCACGCGAATTGTATAGCACAGCGCTATACACACTGTCCCTGGCCCAGCATACGCTCTCAGGCTCTGGAAAGACAGAACCAGCCAAGTGCTGGGATGACTCACTGCTCCCAAAATGAGAAATACCTTTCTATTTATCCCATTTTCAGAGCTGGATGCCACAGCGATGACTTCAGACGGCTGGGATTAGCGAGCTCAGGGACTGTGACAACTGTACGTCGAGTGACAAAACAGAGCCTCTCGCTGCTTCGTCCTCATGGTTTCATTCGTTCATTATTAAAGGAGTGGTATAATCCTAATATTAGTATTAATTCATTCATGGCTTTTCATTAGTAAAACAACTGCAAAATGTTGAGCAAAATAACCGTTAAATCCCTGCTTAAAGGGACACCAAAACCACTGCTGCCTGGTGCCAGGAGCCCCGAGGCCCTATACATGTCAAAAGAACCAGGAATATGTGTTATAATAATACATATTATATACATATTATGCATAATTGTAACAAATTATTTTATATATAAATACAGGTACTGTATATATTTTTTATTTTTATACGTATAATATACTTTTATAGAATATTCATAATAATTTTATAGAACATTTTATAACAATGTTATAAAATGTTTCAGACCTGATATGTTCTTTGGCTTAAGGGTTAAAAAAGGATGAGGTTAAAGAGCTGCAACTGTTTTATATTTATATTACAAACACGTTTCCTGATATAAAGGTTATGCTTGATAGATCAATAGTTTATAATATGGGACGGCGCATACACCCATAATGCACTGCCTGCCATCCCACAAGACATCACACACTTAAAAGGCGGCTCAGAACAAATAAACCTATTTACTAAACAGTGAATTATAACAGGCTGAAATAGCCAAACTGTGCACACAGCGTACATCTACTACTGTCCTTTAAATTGTTTAATTGTGCTAATTCTCCACAGTTCATGGTTTAGTAAATAAATATGTTATGATCATTTGATACACTTATTCTGTAATACAATTCGAATAAATGTAAAGATACATAATATACTGCAAACAGACATATTGACATACATATAAATATTATATTGACTATCACTATGAGCAGACTGCAGCAGTGCTTAGGTAACACTGATATCCCAAAATCTCCTTCATATTCCGCAGCGCTATAATAGTAGGATGTTGTGTATACCATAAACAGAGCTTACAATCTAATGAGATGTGAGGGTGTGAGACACGGGATTGGAAGAATCTGGCGGAGGGCGTAAAGCGTCAAACCAAAGTAATGTCCATGAAAGACTGCAATTTAGCAATAAGTGGTGGCCACTGCCCCTTATCCATTCAGAAACTGTTGCACAATCTATCCAGTATAAACATAACTGTACAACTATATAACATTAACTCCTGTTACCGATCTGTCACTAGTCTGATAATGCTGAACATATTATACCGGCAGCTACAACGTTACTGAAAGATACAACGTGCTGTCTGTCGTGACTCACCGTTAATAAAACGAGTTGTAAAGATCTGAAGCTTTGTTTACTACAGTGTGCACGCTCGCACAGCCTTGTGGTAAACCCAATTTAGTTTCCTTTTGAGTCACATGGATGCCAAACGATCGTGCCCGCCATCTGTATAAACCACACGTGGGACTCTGTGAACAAAACACGCCGACTTCACAGCTCGATAACACCCAAAGAGTTAAGAAAATACCACTTTATGTAACACCAGAAAACCAGAATAAAATATTCACATATCTCAGAATAAACCAAAAGGATTGGATTTAACCCCTTAAGGACACATGACATGTGTGACATGTCATGATTCACTTTTATTCCAGAAGTTTAGTCCTTAAGGGGTTAAAAAAACAAAAACTATTTACTGGAATTTTCAAGATTTCAGTAAAACAGAGAAAATTTTAATTGCTGAAGTACATATTTTAGTAGCAGTTCCTTTTAATTTTTTATTTTTTTTGTATTTGCTGTTAACTTAAAAATAAAAATTCTCAAGTTTCAATTCGGCTGAAATGGGGCTATCCCCCGCCGCCCATGACTGACATGTTATAATTCTGATGTCAATCTGCACCAACTCTCTGTTTACCAGATTATCCCCAGCGCCCTTTCAACTAATTCTGTAATTTCCTTGCTTCTATAGTAAATTATGTGGCGGGGAGGTAGGGGGGTGGGGGTTATACATGCTGAAATGTTCGCTAAGGGAAAGGCTATCAACACATTAAAGATTTCCTTTCAGGAATTACATTTAATTAATAGATCTAATTTTATAGAGCTTTTCCCCCAAAGAGAACTGAAATCCATTATTGCACTTTCTACAGAATTGGCTGTGAAGTTGACGATACTGTTGCTCATCTCAGAGCTATTAATTGTAAGCTGAGATGATCCTGCCAGGAATTGAACATATGTACCTGAGGTTTGAACTGTCTCTACACTTGTCAAATTAAAGCAACAGTCCAGACACATAAACCACTTCAGCTTGAATTGTTAAATGTGCACAGTCTGTCATTTTTATTAATTTTTTGACACTTTATAAAAGGTCAGACATTGACAGTCACACGGACACTAACAGTCAGACAATGGCAGTGTCTGTGTGACTCTTAGTGTCTCTGGGACTGACAGTCACACAGACACTAAAGTCAATTAGACATTGACAGTCACAGAAAGTCCGGAATGTTTTCTTCTGCATCCATGTCAATGTCTTTAACAGCTCACCATATGATTGGATGTGGTATTATTTTATCAGTTATCAATATTTTTACCCTAACAATCAGCTGTCTATTTATGCGGTCTTCAAACAGCATGCCGTGGCTACAGCCATGTCAAAGTGTGCCACAGACACATTAGCTTTAGTATTTATTACAGGTTAAATGCAGTCCTTCAAACGTGTTTTTTGATAAGTGTCAGCATTAATATAGATGTGTGCTTATGATTGAAATCGGCCTAATAAGTCGATTTGGCTATTAGTAGGTGTCAGGTAAATGTGACAATTATAAACTGCTGAAGGAAATGTCTCTCTTACTGAAGTGTGACCGGGTCTAAAAACGTCCACTATAGATCAAAAGTTCTTGGGACAAATCTCCTGTGTTCTGCATTTCATGTGGTTCTGCGCAAAAAAGTGTGAGAACCACTCATCTATATTGAATTATCATTTTCAAAGAATACTGAGCCTTTTAAACATTGCTTAATTATGTTTCAATCTATGTATACCATTTCATTATATATCAGCCAATCAGAAATGCTCCACCAGATGCATGCTGGGAAATATAATAGGCAGAAGCAGGTAGCGCAGTTACGAATATGTTTTAAACTATTCTAATATTTACTAAAATCCTTATCTCTGCTCATACTCAGCAGTCAATTACTTGTTGCCAAATATCCGCTTTCAATAATTACTGTGCTGTGGAATATGCTGGTTCTCTATAAATGCTTATAATAATAAATCTGAGAAACCAGGACTGGCTGTATATCAGGCAGACACAACAGAGGAATAAAAAAAAAAAAAAACTATGATTAAAAAGATATTAGTTTGGATATTAAAGTAAAAAAATCCCATAGTGATAGAAAGTCTATTAAATGAATACAGTACAGTAAGAGCCGATATAACCTAAATATGGTGCCTAAGACATGGCCACATGCGCAGGCACTGCAGGGTGTTTTAAATGGTGTCTCACCCCAGAATGGGCGCATGGTCTATATAGCCATTTAAAGAAAATGCAAGGTTGGGGAAATGTAATGACAGAACCTCATTTTACCAAGTTCAGCATGACTTAGGTCGTCACGCGGGGAAATTTCTATAAATACAGTTAGAAAACAATTTACATTTAATGTAAGAAGTTGCTAAATACAGTTTGTGGTAAATAAATGTCTTCCTCCATCCCCTGTCCACCATGCGTCATTAAATAATAAAGGCCATCACTGTGATAGGAGCTGTCAGCCAATATGAGCTGATGTACATATTGTGGTTTTGTTTTGTGGGGTTTTTTAAGAATCCAAAAAACAGAAACGTGTTTATTTTAAATATTTCCTCTTGCCATTTACGGCTGACGATCAGCCTCTGTCCCCTCCGTTCCAACCACTTAGAAATAATCTGGTGAACGTGTTCTGGCCCTAAGAGTTGGGATTTAATGTTACTGGTGTGAAATGTGTAGGAACTCGTCACCGATATAGTCAGCCGCAAGCCCCATTGAATCCTGCAAAATGATAGGATGATACTCTGCATGAGAATATGGTGCAATAATTAACCTATAATGATACATACAATCATGTATGAAATGTATAGCCTGAGATCTCGAAACGGAGATCGGAAACAGATAATCTGCCTGCACTATTAAAGGGTCAATCGTTTCCTATGACTCAGGAGTTCACTTATCATTTCCCAAAGTTCCGCATATTGGTAGTTTGTAAACTACATTTCCCATAATTCTCCGCTAGCCAGGCCAAATGTAATATTACATAATATCTGAAAAACGCTAAGCCATTTCTTTTAAAAGTGTTTTATTGATTAACAAAGAGACTTTTTTTCTGGTTTAATAGGTAAATGGACGACTTTATACGGAAATTCCCGTTCAATAAACCATTTTAGTAGATTAAAGTTGGCACTTATATTTATATTAAAAGCAGAAACAATGGCCGCACCTTACAAAATAAAACATTTCTTTCAAATAAAAACTGTGACTGAATCAGTTCGTCGCTCTATGTGATTTAGAATTATTTTAGGATATACCATTGTTGTCCCCTTGATGTTTGTTTTATAATTTTTCTTCGAATGTTTTGGATTTTCTATTCTTCCATTTACAGATTATTATTTTTCACCCCTTAGTTCCACATAGGGTTTATTTAAAGTAACACTAAACACCATTACTCACTGCAGTGGTTATGGTGCAAGCAGACCTTTGCCACTATTCCAAGGTTAAGATTTAAACCGTTTTGGAATGGCGTTGACACTTACCTGGTAACCGTGATCTTTCGGAGGGTCTCGATATCGCTAAAGCAGATGTTCCCATTCCACTTCAGAACTATGAGTTTTGTGTAAGTTTCCGCCACTCTGTGCCACCTATGTCACGTCTTGATTACTAAATAATTAAGTGAACACGTAATCTGTGAAGATGGTGGTGACAGAATGTAGGAATAGGAGGCGGTAGGGCACAGAGCTTCTGAAAGGCAAAATACAAGTTCTGAAACCTGTTGTTTTCAAATGTTTCCATTTCATTTGTGTTGTGGTTCTGTGACAGTTTACACTATGGACAACTTTCTCACACGCAGACACACTCACTGGTAAACCCAGGTGGCATATGGCTATGTGCCATATGCCACCTTTTGAGCTGCAAGACAGAAGCCAGCACTGGGCTCCCTACTCAGGGCTCCCTACGCAATGGAGTAGGATTGAATTTGTGGCAGTGGCCAGGTGATTCTTACCGATGTAGTGGAATTGCGCTGGTGTGAGAACAAGAATCTTCATGCTGTTTCTCGTTCAACACCAGTGCGGGGTCTGGACCTTTGCAGGATAGTGGTCAGAGAGTTATAATTCCACCTAAATCTAAACCAGCTGCATCAGTGCCCTCCCAAGAGTGGCCGCCGGCTTCACAGAGTACAAATGTGTGTCCTCAAACATGTGGCCAGGATCTGAGGATATCCCCAGAGGGTCTCAATGGCAAAGTCACTGCTTAACTGAATGTCAGAAAATCCTGAATTTATGTTTGTGATGCAAGTCAGAGAAGTTTCACGAAGGGCAAGCTTACAATACAGATTACCTACACTTGTCCTTGTAGTGGTTATGGTGCTAGAAGACTGCAGGCGCAATCCCCCAGTTCTGAGCCAAACCATTTTGAAGTGGTTTGACAAAAATCATGCTTGCCCAAAGCACATGCAGCCCTGCCCCTATCGCCATATTGCTAATGCCAAAGTGCTTGCCCTTTCAGCGTCAATATCAAAGATAATAGGACAAAATCGATTAGCTGTTTAGTGAATAATCTTCTCTGTATTAGGAGTGCCAGTGGTAATTCTCTATTAGATCAACAATCTAAATAATGCTCAGCCCTCCCAAAACTAAAATATTCAGCAAAACAGACATGTCCGATAACCTGAACACATCAGGACGGAGTTTTGTCAAAGATCTAACAGTGAGAATTCTCACAAGCTGCCAATGTTTTCCGTGACCTTCAGTAAAAATTTCCTAAAACAGAGAAGGAGATTAATGGAGCTGAGTGACAATCAGGAAGCCAGGTGAACACGTCACCATATTTACTCAGCAAGCAGCATTTAAAGTACAAAGGGTGGCGGTTTGTGTACTCGCTGAGAGCAAGATGTTAAATCCTTAGCCTGAGCGTACAATACACATGTTTACAAGAATGAAAGGAGAGGAACGAAAATTAAATAAACTCCCAGGAAGTAGCCAAACAGAGTAAAACCACTGAACCAGTTTTAAACAAGTGATCGGAAAAGTGAAGTCATTGCTTCGCTGTAATCAGTGCGTTACATTAGAAAGGAACACGCCAAACAGTACTTATGATGTAGAGGTTATAGCGCCGGTCTCCGTATTCTCTGTTAGTTATAACTGCAGACTGCTAAAAATTGCTGCAGCTGCACTCCCTCTGCATTGATGAATATTATTATTATTATTATTATTATTATTATTTATATAGTGCCAACAAATTCCGCAGCGCTGTACAATGTCACAGCAAGACATTTTCGCTGGATTATAAAAGCCATAACCTGACAGTTTCCCACATGGATTTTGTCTATGTGCTTTTAATTGTGTGCAGAGTGAGTTCTTTCATGCCTTTTCATGAATGAACCTATCAAATGGTGAAATCCCTGCCAAGCAATGCATTCTGAGATGTCCTCATTTCTATCAGTAGGAGAAAGAGGATAAGATTGGCTGAAAAAACTCTGAACTCATTACACAGAGGATCAGCTCCAGTGTACAATCCCCATTTAACCCTTGTGTGTTTTCCACCCCAATGTTGAGAGCAAGTCTGCATTGCTGCAATTAAAAAGTTATGACCACAAGAGCTTTAAAGGACCACTCTAGTGCCAGGAAAACATACTCCCCACCCTCAGGGTCCCCCTCCCGCCCGGCTCTGGAAAGGGGAAAAGGGGTAAAACTTACCTTTTTCCAGCGCTGGGCAGGGAGCTCTCCTCCTCCTCTCCGCCCCGTCGGCTGAATGCGCACGCGCGGCAAGAGCTGCGCGCGCATTCAGCCGGTCGCATAGGAAAGCATTTTAAATGCTTTCCTATGGACGCTTGCATGCTCTCACTGTGATTTTCACAGTGAGAATCACGCAAGCGCCTCTAGCGGCTGTCAATGAGACAGCCACTAGAGGATTTGAGGGAAGGCTTAACCCATTAATAAACATAGAAGTTTCTCTGTAACTGCTATGTTTATAAAAAAAAATGGGTTAACCCTAGCTGGACCTGGCACCCAGACCACTTCATTAAGCTGAAGTGGTCTGGGTGCCTAGAGTGGTCCTTTAATAGTAAGAGGGAAACATGTGAACCACATATTGAAGTATACATACTATCGGGTGTTTTATCCAATTGCTGGAACAGATATTTCAATAAAAAGTTTTGTGACGATTGCAAGTCCTACGAAAATATTGTCTTCGTAATTATGTTCCCTGGATGCTGGTGCATAGGGGCAGATGGGGCGAGCTCGAATATTTCAAACAAAATAAAACAAATTGTGACAAATATGGCCCTGGGATAGTATTTGTGTAAGAATTCGAGATATTATAGATAGAATTTATGGACAATTTATAAAGGAAAAACCTACAAAGGGTATACCAGGAGTATATATATAAATAGCTAAAACTAGACAAATACAAATAAAAAAATGAAAAGGGTGAAAAAGTGGATAGATCACCTAAACGGTGAAAAAGAAAACACAGAATGAAAATAAAAAATAAAAAAGAGAACTTCTTCCAGTTTGTAAATATGGCAGACTCAAACCTGACAAGCTGAATTCTGTCTGGAAGGTGTCCCTGCGCTTGTGTGCTCCTACTCTGCTTCAGACAGAATTCAGCTTGTAGGTGCTGCACGGTGTGCAGCACTGACCCAGGAAGCACCTAGTGGCCGTCTGAGTGACCGCACCTAGAGGTGTTACTACTAGACAGCAATGTAAACACTGCCTTTACTCACAAAAAAGGCAGCGTCTCCAGTGCTAAGCCTATAGATGTTATAATGACACCTATTCTACCCGCTCGTTCCCTGTCACGGTCATCATCATGGGATACAACAACCACCCTCCACAGGGAATTTAAGATCTTTGCCGTTAAATAATGAGAGAACCGCAACCTGAATTCAAATGCTACGATCAGCAATAAATCCATGTCATTTCACGAGGAAACAAAATAACCAGTAAATGAATGAAGACGTCTATGAAGCCAGACAGGAATGGCTGATATCTTGTGACAGGTCAGCTGCCAGGGGAACAGCTGTGTAGATATTTAAATCTGACTAGAGAACAATAATGGCATCACGTGCAGTGTTGGAGCGGAGTGTGCCAGGCAGTGACAGCAAGCTTGGTCTTACCTAATCAGCCATTCACAGATCATAAGAGGGAAAAAAAAAAACATAGACCCTTTCATTCAGTGACCTGCACGCTGCATTATATCACTAGTCAGGAGTTGGTCCTTACGTGTGATTTCCTGTTGACGAACGCCTGATGCACAGGATTCATACAAATAGGAGGGAAATGCTGCAAAAATTATTTTTTACAAAATACAGAAAAAAAGGAAACCCTGCAGTAAACTTGTCTTCAAAAATATATATTAAAAAAAAAAAAAAAAATAATATAAAAGTGTCACTCTGCCTCCCGGACATCCCCATTGACCCCCTATCTTAGAAACAAGGCTTTTCCCCCTGGACTACACGCTAGGGAATTCAAAGGAATAGAGGGTACGGGCGTCCAGCGCCTTTGCCAACTCTATGAAGGTGGCTCACTACTTCAGTTTGAGGATTTAAAGGCCAGGGCAAATTTACGCCCTTCTGACTTCTTTCGCTTTTTACAACTCAGAGACTTTGCACAGACCTCGATTAACCCCTTAAGGACACATGACATGTGTGACATGTCACAATTCCCTTTTATTCCAGAAGTTTGGTCCTTAAGTGGTTAATAGGTCTTGTGCACTGCAACCGCTTACCTTTTTCGAAGCCATGTGCCTCAGGGAACAGTTCCCGAGGGGCCTTATAACAGCCTTATATGCGCATTTAAGCACTTCCACGTCAGAATGGGGGGACCTCACATACATAGCTCAATGGGAGGCAGATCTTGGCGAAGAATTGGAGGGGGTGGATTGGCAGGAGATTTGGGAAGCTGTAGCAACTTCGTCTATATGTGTTTCAATGCAGGAGCAAGCATTTAAAACCATGTTTAGATGGTACACCACCCCGGTGAAGTTGTGTAGGATGAACAGGGCATCCACGGATGTATGCTGGAGAGGCTGCGGTCATAAAGGGACTTACTTACACATGTGGTGGGAATGCCCTAGGATCAAATCGTTCTGGAAGGGGGTGGCGGACTTACTGAAGGATATCTTTGGTAAGGAGATCGAACTAGACCCATGGGTTTTCCTTCTGGCCAGACCTCTAGAGGGATGTACCAGAACGGAATTGAAACTGTTAAATTATGTAAACCTGGCGGCGAGGCGGGCATTGGCTCAGGCGTGGCTTCAACCTTCCTCCCCCCCATTTCACAGGGTGCTACAAAAGATTAAGGATACGTTCCTTATGGATAAACTTACAGCGAAGGTCAGAGGCACGACGGCAAAATTTGATAAAGTTTGGGCACCGTGGATGAATAGTGGCGCGGGAGAATAGGCGATAAGGGAGTTGAATCCGGGCCTCCGTCCTCCCTCCTTCCGTCACCTTTTAGCGAACAGGATGCTTACCTGACTTGTCCCCCTTACAGAGGATGTAATGGGGCTCCCATTGGGAGCCTCTAGGATACTGCTGGTCTTTGGGGATAGGTCGGGCTGTATACAAGGAATAGTGTGATGTGGTTATGAATGAGGGCACTGCCTCATGGGCTGGTGCTGAGGACGGATGACTACTCCTACCCTTCATACCTCCCTTCCCTCCCCTCCCCCCCCCCTCCCCCTTGACCTTCTTTTCTATACTTTTCTTCATCCCCGCTTTTTCTGTCCATATTGTTCTTTGATCTCTCTTTCCTCTATTTCTTTATTATCTGAATGGCTTTAACTTCGCGTTTTTCCCTATCTCGGCCTGGGCCTTGTCCTATTTGGTGGGGATCGCGACTATTTAGTGATATTCTTAGGCATCTGCAACTATATCAATCAGCGTCCCCCCTGGCGGGGCTGTAAAAAGGCCCTATGTAATCTGTAAGATATGGGATCATATATGCATACTTAACAACAAGATGCCTCCTGTACTGCAGCCATTCATGTTCTTTTCAAATTTTATGTTAATGGAAAATTGGAGGGACACCGTACACACATATGGACGCTTCGAGGCCAGTGAGCCGAAGACATTAACAATGCTATGAATAACATACGCTTTACTTTGAACTATTTGCTCATTACTCACACTGGATCTTGCTAACGTCTTTACAAATGTGATGTATATATATGTATATTGTGTTAACGGTGTTTCACCTAGTTATAAATAAAGAATTAAAAAAAAAAAAAAAAAGTGTCACTCTGCATGAGGATATCCATGAGGATATCCAGTGCACGTGAAATTCCCATAAGAAAGCACTGATTAGGCTTTCCTATGGGGAATGCTCGCTGCGCATTAGGTTGCCCAATCGGATGACGTCGGAGGAGGCGGAGTGCGGATATCGGAATATCGCTGGAATCGGGTTAGTAAATAAAGGGGTTTTAACTCTGTGTGCCATGGGGGGTTGGGAGGGATGGCGCGAGTTGTATTCCTAACACCATAATGCCCTCTGGGGAGACCTGGTGAGAGAGCTCAGTCTCTGATACTGTAAGCCCCAAGTATGAAGTATGAAGAACGCACCCCAGGGAATGGGTCATGTGGAACCTTGTATTGGAAAGTCTATGTTTCTCAATGTAGATGAAGGTCGCCAAACAAAGTAAGTTATATATGACTATTGGCACTTGCTTGTCCCTGTCTATTTGGCCTGCCATTTTCTGATCTAAAGAGCTAAACTGCGCATGTCTTTCTACATGCCTTATTCCTCCCTATTGTGATTAGTATAGGGCCCAATAACGGGGAATGCTGGGCTTTCCGGTTAGGCTCAAGAGAATAATTGTGCAGGCCTGCATCACCCAATGACGTTGGACACAGACTACCAACATCAGAACATCCCTGCAGAAGTGTGGATTGGTTATGTAGCCCATGGAGCAGCGTAGCTAAGGGGAGTGGGCCTTGACATTGCCAGGAGACAGGCCATCTAGGGGTCAGTGGTTTGGGATGGGCCTAAGGATATGGAGTGGGGTGGAGTTATAAGGGGAGTATAAGTAGTGTCCATTTTAGATCTAATGATCACTTTTAATCTAAAGTTACACTTACCTGTTGTTGTCCCACCCACCCTCCCTTTGCTTTCAGGTGTTTCCCGTTTGGTCACGGCGGCGGGGGATGGAGAGTAAAGTTGGGGGGAGAAAAGAGTGAGATGGGGGAAAAGTTTGGAGTTCATGGGTAATAGGTAGGCCTTTGGACTGCTTTGGTAGGTTCGAGCTCGTAGGTAGCTCCGAACCAGGGTGTGTAGGGGTGTCTCGGTATGCCCCTACACTGGTGGTGCCCTTTGGTGGCAATGGTCATGTTTCAATGTTAAGTTAATATGTTACAATGTTTGGGTATTATGTTACGTGGGGGTGGGTCATTGTCAAGGGGTTAAATTGTAAACTACTGTGGTAATTGTGGTTGACAATTACCTTTATAATTTATGTTAATAATAAATAAAAGCTGTGATATACTTTTGCCAAAACCCTGGTGACAGTATCTTTTATTGTAATGGGTATTGGTGGGGGGTTTTGTGCATATGCCGACAAGGTGACTGTGCACATGTCAAGAGAGAGGGGCGGATACTAGTGCTCTGCTTTAAAAGAGAGCTTCATCCAATTTATAAATGTGGCAGACAAGCCGAATTCTGTTTTGAAGGTTTCCCTGCGTTTGTATGCTTCTGCTCTGCTTCAACATATACGCTCTATTGGTGCTGAAAGTAAAGGCAGGGAAACCTTACAGTCAGAATACAGCTTTGTATATGCTGCACCGTGTGCAGGACTGACCAAGGACACACCTCTAGTGGCCATCTGAGTGACTGCACCTAGAGGTGTTACTAGGCAGCAATGTAAACACTGTAGCCCCATGTAGCCAAAGCGCAGCTAAGCGAAAAAAGGCCTTGACAGGGGTTAGGAGGTGGGCATAGGAGGAAGCAAGGAAGGAATGGAGTTATGGGTAAGTAGGCTTGGCTATTTAAATAGGCAGCCATTTTAAAATCATTCACTTTTAATTACTACCTTGCCGAGTTTGTGTGCACTCCTGTGTCCACAGATTTGGCTTGGTGGGCCTTTTGTTTTTTCTCTCCTTCTGCAGGGTCGATGGACGACATGGAGAAGCTGTTGGAAGGGATCCGGTCGGCGGCTCAAGGACGTGGCGTGGACTGGCTGCGGGCCCAACTTGGACCGGCCCTGGCTGGAGCTGCGGATCTTGAGGGCGGCGGAGGGCGGCCTGTGCGGGGCCGAAGGCCGCGGAAACGGCTGAGCCCGGGCGCGGAATCCTGTGGGGACGGTACCAGTAGCCGGGTGGCAGCAGGACCAGGCCGCAAAGGACCCGGTAGCCGCATGGTTGAGGCCCCGCCTCCCGGCGCGCTACCGGGACGTCGGAGGAGCGGTAGCCAGCAGGCGGCTACCCAGGAGGTGGACGGCGCGGCTCCCAGTTCGGGGAGGGCTGCGCCTGGAGCGAGGGCGCCGCGGAAGACTTCGGGCGGCCCCCTGGAACCAGAGATGGCGCTGGATTACGGCCCGGGAGGGCGTCCCCTACAGCCATGACGGGGACTGGCAGGGCCGGTTCGGGAGGAGCGCATGGACGGCCCCTAGAACAATCAAGTGCAGGGGGCTCCGGCAGGGGCCCCCTTGGTGCAGATCAGCACCTGAGTACTGGGCCCGGGGTCCAGAGGCCTGGGAGGGGGATGGTGAGGGGTCAGGCCCCTACTGGATCGAGTGCAGAGGGGCCTGGGGGGGTGCGCTAGGCAGTACAAGGACAGTAGTCGAGGGGCGAGGGACTCTAGCCGGGAGGGTAGATGGGCTAGGGGGGTCCTTGGGCCAGGTCGGGGTAGGGGGTGGGTTGCCATCGGGTGAGGGCAGGAGGTCTAGGTGCGCAGGGCGGTCAGGGCAGGTTAGGGGTGATGGGTCTGCAGCGGGGTCTGTGGCCGGTCTGGAGGTACCGAGGGGGGGGTTCTTCTAGCCGGGGGGTCCGCCGGGGTGGGGATCACCCCGCGCTGGTGAGCAGCTAGGTAGGCGTAGTCCTGGGGGGGCTCAGGGTCGGGGTCTAGTAGCCCGTCACCTGTTAGGGCCCGGAGGCCTGGAAGGGTTAAGGGTAGGGCTCAGCGCGCTAGGTCCTCATCTGGTAGCTCAGGGGGGGCGGGGTCATGACCCCCAGGCTTGGACGATGGGGGCGAGCCTCTGGTAGGAACGAGAGGAGTCGTAGTCCCAGAGGCAGGGCCGATCGGGCCTTAGGTGGGCGGAAAGGAGTGGTCGCGCGACGGGAGGCTTTGGTGTCCAGCAGGCGCTCCCAGGGTCGGGACGGGGGGGCTGCTCGGGATCAGTATGCTCTGCCCAGGACTTCTCCTCGTTACAGATCTCGGAGCCGCTCCGCCTCTGCAGCGGCCGGGCACCGGGTGGGCTCCCCGGTTGGAGGGTCGTTGACGGATGTCGCTCATCCTGGTCGTGGGACGGTGCACGACGCAGCCCCGGGAGCTTCAGGAACGAGGGGCTTGGCCGGTGAGTCCTGTGCTTCTCTGCACTCCAGTGCGCTAGTTCACACACTTCAAGCGCTTCTTCACTCACTGGGAGCGGGGGGTGACACGAGGGGCGGTGTGGGTCAGGTATGGGCTCAAGGGGCTGGGGTAGCGGGCCCTAGTGAGATTCCTTCCGCGGAGCAGAGTTCGGGTGGGGACACTGCAACGACGGTTACCGGGGCGGACGCGACGAGCGGCCAGGCAACACGCATATGTGTTGTTTGAGGGTTCCCTTGGGGTCCACCTCAAACAGGAGGTGAAGGATAAAATCTGGAAGGGCGAATTCTGCGAGATCTTTTCTCTTCTCCCTTTGGAGGATTTTATCGACCTCAAGGAGGACGATAAAAAAGACGAGAAGAAGGAGGAGGAAGAAAAAAAGAAGCGGTATCGTAAGATACCTAAGTCTTTCGGTAACTGGCTGAGGGCGTTTTGCGTGTTGGCTAGTGTTCTGGGCGAGAAATCGCCGGGCTTGTGCTCCCCCCTGTTTTGTTATTTGGACGGTATTTGGGAGGCGTACCGCACCTATAGTGGACTGGCATGGTGGCGGTACGACGAGCAGCTCAGGCAGCGTTTGGCGGCTAATCCAGGTATGAGGTGGGATCAAATGGACCTGCCTCTCTGGATGAAGCTGATGATGGCGCAGAAGGCGCAGCCCTTTCAGCCCACGGCCGCCGCAAAGGGGCAGTCCGCCTCGTCGGCCGCCTTGCAAAAGGGCTTCTGCTGGCTCTTTAACGAGGGCCAGTGCAAATGGGGAAACACCTGTCGCTTTAAGCACAAGTGTTCGGGCTGCGGAGGCGCCCGTGGGCTCAACCGGTGCTTCAAGAAAGGGAAGTCGGGGCACGTTTGGCACTTTAAGTTGGTATGTTGGAATATGTTGGTATGTATGTTATATATATATATGTGTTCTTTATATGGCGGTCATTGCCTTTTATATCAACAGAAGGATTCGGATGGGGGGCAATGACCCATGTTTATTGTTAAATTATTATTATGGTTATTAATATGGTAATTAATAAATTGTTATTATTTAGGATTGTTTTAAATAAAGTGGACAAATTTTCCCATATACCTGCGTGTCAGTGAGTTATTGGGTTAGGTATGTGGGAGGGTTGTCCTGGAATCCGACTGCCCATATGGCGACTATACACCGGTCATGCCTTTATTCTGAAAAAGTAGCATCTCCAGTGCTCAGCCTGCAGGAACAGGCAACAGACACCAGAACCACTACATTAAGCCGTAGTGATTCTGGTGACTCTAATGTCCCTTTAGGAATTGTCATTTTGTAAGTACTGATTCTTAAACCCGGTGTAATGTTCCGATGCATGCGCCAGGTGTAATGTTCTGATTCTTGAACAAATAATAGTTTTAAAGGTACACTATAGTCACTTACATTACTTTAGCTAAATAAAGCAGTTTTAGTGTATAGATCATTCCCCTGCAATTTTACTGCTCAATTCACTGTCATTTAGGAGTTACATCACTTTGTTTCTGTTTATGCAGCCCTAGCCACACCTCCCCTGGCTGTGATTGACAGAGCCTGCATGAAAAAAAAACTGGTTTCACTTTCAAACAGACGTAATTTACCTTAAATAATTGTATCTCAATCTCTAAATTGAACTTTAATCACATACAGGAGGCCCTTGCAGGGTCTAGCAAGCTATAAACATAGCAGGGGATAAGAAATTATTAATTAAACAGAACTTGCAATAAAGAAAGCCTACATAGGGCTCTCTTTACAGGAAGTGTTTATGGAAGGCTGTGCAAGTCACATGCAGGGAGGTGTGACTTGGGTTCATAAACAAAGGGATTTAACTCTTAAATGGCAGAGGATTGAGCAGTGAGGCTGCAGGGGCATGTTCTATACACCAAAACTGCTTCATTAAGCTAAAGTTGTTCAGGTGACTATAGTGTCCCTTTAAGGTGCATCATCATGCAAATCACTATCCTATTTCATTTTGTTATGAAACAAAACAAAAAAAACCATTATATTCATAATTCAAAAACTCAAACTTGGTTGTCAGAAAAGTTTCCATTTTGTTATCTTTTTTTTATCCTTCTAAGAAAAGCCAACTATATCTATAATCTATAATCATCTAAGAGCAGCACAATTTTACAGAGATATTTCTGTACACTTACTAACTTCAGCACAAATACGCCAAACCTGGGGTTAAACAAGATCTAGCTGCAGGATTAGTTGATAGAAAGCTGAAAACCTGTTTTATTGACCCGGCAAAAAGGCTGAAACACAAGACATTTAAATTGCACAGCATCCAAACAGACACTTGAAGCAACATAATGTTATCAAATTCAAATGACAACTTTCTAGTAAAACAACCTATTGATAATGCTGGCAATAGTTACAGGAATTCAACCCGCAACAGAATCTGAAAATTTCTTAACTCTGACACCTACACTAACCACAAAGATATAGATCTTACAGTGAATATATGGACAGAGCATTAGAGAACAAACACGAGGGCTCAATATTAATATATACAGAAGCCACTGCATGCTGGGAGATTAAATTGATTACTGAACGCCCAATGGAAACAGCCCACAACTGTAAATAGCTTTAGGACCCGTCTCTTTCAAAATGTTTATTTCCAAAACAATATATTCAGAAAAGATGTATCCCCTATTCCAATCAGTCAAGACAGAATAATCCTCATTAGTAAACACGGCAAACGTGCGGTGTACTGTATTAAAATGTCCCTCTCTTCCCCCTCTAGTGTTCCTCTCCCCTCTCTCTTTTTTAGTGTTCTTTCCTCCCCAGTCCCATAGTGTTCTTCCCCAGAGCCATAGTGCTCCCCCCCACCCCCATAGTGTTCTTTTCTACCCCCTGCCCAGTCCCATAGTGTTCCCCCCACCCTCGTAGTGTTCTTTCCCCCCTCCCCAGTCCCATAGTGTTCTTCTGTCCCCCCCACCCCCATAGTGTTCTTTTCTCCCCCCTCCCCAGTCCCATAGTATTCTTCCCCAGTGCCATAGTGTCTCCCCCCTCCCCAGTCCCATAGTGTTCTTTCCCCCCTCCCCAGTCCCATAGTGTTCCCCCCACCCATAGTGTTCTTTCCCTCCTCCCCAGTCCCATAGTGTTCTGTCCCCCCTCCCCAGTCCCATAGTGTTCTGTCCCCCCCAGTCCCATAGTGTTCCTCCCACCCCCATAGTGTTCTTTTCTCCCCCCTCCCCAGTCCCATAGTGTTCTTTTCTCCCCCCTCCCCAGTCCCATAGTGTTCTTTTCTCCCCCCTCCCCAGTCCCATAGTGTTCTTTTCTCCCCCCTCCTCAGTCCCATAGTGTCCCCCCCACCCCCATAGTGTTCTTTTCTCCCCCTCCCCAGTCCCATAGTGTTCTTTTCTCCCCCCTCCCCAGTCCCATAGTGTCCCCCCCACTCCATAGTGTTCTTTTCTCCCCCCTCCCCAGTCCCATAGTGTTCTTTTCTCCCCCCTCCCCAGTCCCATAGTGTTCTTTTCTCCCCCCTCCCCAGTCCCATAGTGTTCTTCCCCACTCCTCCCCAGTCCCATAGTGTTCCCCCCACCCCCATAGTGTTCTTTTCTCCCCCCCTCCCCAGTCCCATAGTGTTCTTTTATCCCCCCTCCCCAGTCCCATAGTGTTCTTCCCCACTCCTCCCCAGTCCCATAGTGTTCTTCCCCACCCCCATAGAGTTCTTTTCTCCCCCCCCCCCTCCCCTGTCTCATAGTGTTCTTCCCCCCTCACCTGTATCTGTACACACAGAGTGTACATTCTATATCTGTATCTGTACAGAGAGCGTGCACATTTTATACCTATATCTTTACACAGGGCACGCACTTTCTATACCTGTATCTGTACACAGAGCACGTACATTCTATACCTGTATCTGTACGCACTGTGTCCATTCTATATCTGTACACACTGTCCATTCTATATCTGTACGCAAAGCGTGTCCATTCTATATCTGTACGCAAAGCATGTCCATTCTATATCTGTACGCAGAGCGTGTACATTCTATATCTGTACACAGTGTGTCCATTCTATATCTGTATCTGTATGCAGACGGTTTACATTCTATATCTGTATCTGTACACACAACGTGTACATTCTATATCTGTACACAGTGTGTGCATTCTAGATCAGTACGCAGAGCGTGTACATTCTAAATCAGTACGCAGAGCGCGTACCTTCTAAATCAGTACGCAGAGTGCGTACCTTCTAAATCAGTACGCAGAGTGCGTACCTTCTAAATCAGTACGCAGAGTGCGTACCTTCTAAATCAGTACGCAGAGTGCGTACCTTCTAAATCAGTACGCAGAGTGCGTACCTTCTAAATCAGTACGCAGAGCGCGTACCTTCTAAATCAGTACGCAGAGCGCGTACCTTCTAAATCAGTACGTAAAGCGCGTACCTTCTAAATCAGTACGTAAAGCGCGTACCTTCAAAATCAGTACGCATAGCGCATCCATTCTAAATCAGTACGCAGAGCGTGTACATTCTAAATCAGTACGCATAGCGTGTACATTCTAAATCAGTACGCAGAGTGTGTACATTCTAGATCCATACGGAGAGTAGGTACATTCTAGATCTAAACGGAGAGTAGGTACATTCTAGATCCAAACGTAGAGTAGGTACATTCTAGATCCGACCGTGCAGTGTGTACATTCTAGATCCGACCGTGCAGTGTGTACATTCTAGATCCGTACGCAGTGTGTGTACATTCTAGATCCGTACGCACGGTGTGTCCAGTCTAGATCCGTACGCATGGTGTGTCCATTCTAGATCCGTATGCACGGTGTGTACATTCTAGATCCGTACGCACAGTGTGTACATTCTAGATCCGTACGCGCAGTGTGTACATTCTAGATCCGTACGCGCAGTGTGTACATTCTAGATCCGTACGAGCAGTGTGTACATTCTAGATCCGTACGCGCAGTGTGTACATTCTAGATCCGTACGCGCAGTGTGTACATTCTAGATCCGTACGCACAGTGTGTACATTCTAGATCAGTACGCACAGGGTGTACATTCTAGATCTGTACATAAATGTAATACCAGAAACAAAACCTCTCCTGTGCTAGGGATTTATAATTTAAAATCACAAAAAAAATAGTATGAAAGAGACAGTGTCACACTGCAATAATGGGAGGGTGCTCACATATACAATTTCAGTAGTGGTGCCATGGATACTCTCACTCACAACATGTACATGTCTGGCAATTTAACCCTTGCACTGTCAGAGTGGTAGGCAATGTGGGTTACCTCCTGGCAGCTAGACAGTTAATTATCCCACCAAAGCTGCAAGGTGAGTGGCAAAGTTTGTCCCATAATAGTGGCAGCAGATAATCTGTCATTCTAGTCACATCACATTCCTATACGTGGCTAGGCACCAGTATGCATTATCAGTGGAATATACACTCCAATGCCAGAACTAGGGCAAACACATGTACCCTATGGGATTTCAAGGGTAATAAAACCAAACCAATTTAAAATACCACGCAAACAATGCAATATGTAAATAACACTAACAAATAACCAGAAGTAATTACAATAACACCACCAGCTAACTGACATCACCAATGGCATGCTCTGTATTACCCGCTAGTAACTGCTCTCTCTCATTGGGTGCCAGGTGGTCTTTCTCTGGGGGTGCCAGGAGGTCTTTCTCTGGGGGTGCCAGGAGGTCTTTCTCAGGGGGTGCTAGGCTGTATGTCTCTCATGGGTATGCCAGGCTGAATCTCACTATGGGAATGCCAGGCTGTATCTCGCAGTGGGTGCCTGACTGTCTCTATCAGGGAGTGCTAGGCTGTATCTCACTATGGGAATGTCAGGCTGTATCTCGCAGTGGATGCCTGTCTCTCTCTCAGGGAGTGCCAGGCTCTGTCTCATTCAGGGTATGCCAGGCTGTATCTCGCAGGGGGTGCCAGACTGTCTCTCTCTCAGGGAGTGCCAGGCTCTCTCTCTTTCAGGGGATGCCAGGCTGTATCTCTATCAGTTGATGCCATGCTGTCTCTGAAGCTCTACCCCACAGGCCCAGGCAGTAGGGTCAGGGGTGAGGATTATATTACTGGGGACGCCTGCACCCTGAAGATCTCATTCAGGGACCACAGGATTCCCAAAGAGGAATGTTAAAGGGGAGTGAGTTCCAAATACTCCCCATTAACTACTCAAACATGATAAATCACAGCCATACATAGCACTGGGGGCTCCCCTCCCCATTCCCCCCCCCCCCCCAAACCCAGCATTCCCTTCCAGACCCCCCCCCCCCAAACCCAGCATTCCCTTCCAGCCCCCCCCCCCCCAAACCCAGCATTCCCTTCCAGCCCCCAAAACCCAGCATTCCCTTGTAGCCCCCCGAAACCCACCTGTATAAACTGGATGGTGAGAGCGGACTTTCCGACCCCTCCTCCTCCGACCACCACCAGCCGGTACTTCTCCATCCTGGGCCCCCGGGGGCCCCCAACACCACAGATCTTCCCCTGTGAGCCCAAACTTCCGGCACCCCAAAACCCTGAACCTCTACAATACAGACATCCTGCCCCCAGTCACCCCAATCTCTGGGACCCCTAGAACCTACAGACTGCTCCCCAAATCCTGGTCCCCGGGCCCTCTCTCGATATGACACTCTGTCTCTCTGGCTTACTCTCTGTCTGTCTGTCTCTCTCACTGTCTCTCTTAATCTCTCTATCTGTGTCTCTCTCTGTCTGTCTCTCTTACTCTGTCTCTCACTGTCTGTGTCTCTGTCTGTCTCTCTTACTCTCTGTCTCTCACTGTCTGTGTCTCTCTGTCTGTCTGTTTGTCTGTCTGTCTGTCTCTCAGTCTGTCTCTCGTTCTCCCTGTGTGTCTTTGTTTCTCTCAGTCTGTCTCTGTCTCTGTCTCTCTCTCTCTCTCTCTGACTGTCTCTCCGCCGCCGCCCGACTCTCCGTGTAAATGGCCGTCAAAGAGAATCGGCCAGACATGAATATTCATCAGGGAGGCGGGACCTGACTGGATATTAATGAGTATTGTTCCATGTGGGCGTGGAAGCCAGTGAGATTATTAATGAGGGGGCGGGGTAAGACAGAAAGGGGTCTGCCATAGTTATCAGAAGGGCGGGACTTGGCCGGATTCCTGTATGAATATTTATTAGCTGGGAGGGGCTCACTCAGATCCCTCTATTAATATTCATCAGGGGGCGGGGCTTCTGTCAGTCTCTCAGCACATTGTGCTCAGTTAGTCTGACAGTCAGCAGATCCAGAGCCAGCAAATAAAAATATTTACCAATAGATCAATATATTTATCAATAGACCACTGTCAATATATCTATCAATAGATCAATATCAGTATATCTATCTATAGGCCAGTATTGTATATGTATATTTATTAATACAGTTAATACATTGCTAAACACAAATACAAAAAATACTATAACAATTTAGGCAGTCGCCGATCAATATATTCATCAATAGATCACTGTCAATATATCTATCAATAGATCAATATCAGTATATCTATCTATAGACCAGTATTGTATATGTATATTTATTAATACAGTTAATACATTGCTAAACACAAATACAAAAAATACTATAATAACGATTTAGGCAGTCGCCTAGGGCGGCTGCCAGGAGCGCCGGCCCCTCTAATGCTGTAGCAGCCTCAGGAGGCTGCAGCACTGCCTGGGCCGACGCGTCCATGAGGGCGCACCGGTCCGGGCGAGAAAAGAGGGATCGGCATGAGGGAAGCGCACTACGATCCCTTCTGTCAGTCCCTTAGTGTAGCGTGGCGGGGCTCCGGTCCACGGTACAGGAACACCCATTTCCTAAACCTGGCCGGACTGAGCACTTCCTGTCAGTCCGCTGGGTACAGAAAACAGAAGCTCCAGTACCGCGGACCGGACTGGAGCTTGGCCACGCTACAACAGAGGTAGGGGAGGGGAGAGTGAGGGGAACGGGGAGAGACCACCATGGGGGGGGGGGTGGAGGAGAGACCACTGAGGGAGGGACGGTCAGGGAGAGACCACCATGGGAGGGGGTGGAGGAGAGACCACTATGGGGGAGAGACCACAATGGGGGGGGGGGTTTAAAAGAGACCTCTATGGGAGTGGGGTGAGGAGAGACCACTTAGGGAGGGCTTGGAAGGGGGGTGGGAGAGACCACTAAGTGAGGGAGGGTGGGGGTGAGGAGTGACCACTAGAGGAAGGGGGTGGAGGAGAGACCACTAGGGTAGGGGTGGGAGGGGAGACCACTAATGGAAAGGGGCGGGAGAGGAGAGACGACTAATGGAAAGGGGGGGGAGACTACTAGGGGGCAGAGGAGAGCAGAGACCCCTAAGGGGGGGAGGGGAGAGGAGAGATCCCTAATGCAAATAGGGGGGAGAAGAGGTGAGTACACTTAGGGACCCGGGGGAGGAGAGTAGAGACCACTGAGGGGGTGGGGGAGAGGAGAGACCACTAATGGGGTGGGGGAGAGGAGAGACCACTAAGGGACAGGGGAGGAGAGACTACTAAGGGGCAGGGAAGAGCTCTATGAAACGCAAGGGAGAGCTCTAAAGGACATGGGGCAGGGGAGAGCACTAAGAGATGGGGGGGAGCACCAAGCGACGGGTGAGGGGTAGGAGAGAGCATTAAGAGACAGAAGGGGAGAGCTCTAAGGGACGAGAGGGGAGAGCACTAAGGGATAGGAGGGGAGAGCACTGAGAGAAAGGGGGCGGGGAGAGCACTAAGGGACAGGATGGGAGACCTCTAAGGGACAAGAGGGGAGAGAGGCTGAGGAAGGGGGGAAAGAGAAGCACAAAGGGGCTGGTAGGACTTAGCCCCTATCCTACCCCACAAATTCTCTCTTTCACACTACACACACAATGCTTCCCTATACATACACAGAAACACACAATGCATCCCTACACACATAGAAACACGCCATGCTTCCCTTGCACACATAGAAAAATACAATGCATCCATTACACACACACACACACACACAATGCAACCCTTACACACAAAGACAATGCATCCCTTGCACATATACACAGAAACACACAATGCATCTCTTACACACACACAGAAATACAATGCATCTCTTATACACACACACTCAATGCATCCCTTACACACACTCAATGCACCCCTTTCAGACACACACACTGCATCCCTTACATATACAGAAGCACACCTTGCATCCCTTACACATACAAACACAGATTCACACAATGCATTCCTTGAACACAACCAGAAACACACAATACATCTCTTACACACAAACACACACTGCTTTCTATCCCTTACACAAAAACACACTGCATCCACTACAGACACACACACTGCATCACCTACACAAACTGGTATCCCTATACACTACATTCCATAAGCACACACTTTAGATCCTCTACAATAACACATAACACATCCCCTGCACACTCCACTGCCTGTGAGCGAAACCATGAATGGAACATGTAGGTGGGCCTTATGGGCATACTCACCGTCAGGCCCTGGGGGCGCAGACCTTGAGCTGTGCAAGGGGCCCAAAAAAATGGAGCTGCTTCCCGTTCTCCCAGAACATTGAATTTTGTGACCACAGTTGCAAACAGCCTCCAGAGATCCTGTTCTACACCAGACCAGTGGAGCCAAACTGCAGCCAGGGCCCGTCATCATGATCATCTGGTTGTAAGTAGGCAATCTAGTATATTGTTACTGGCACTAATCTCCAATTTACCTCACATTAAAGGGACACTATTGTCCCCAGAACTACTGCAGCTTAATGAAGTGGTTCTGGTGTCTATAGCCTGTCCCTGCAGGCTTTTTAATGTAAACACACACTGTGTGCAGCACTGGCGTTAGTTATATGGGTGGGGCATTGTGATGTCACATGGGGGAGGGGCACATTTTTATTTTGCCTAGGGCGGCCAAAATCCTTGCACCGGCCCTGCACACCAGTATGTACTTTATTAATATATGAATATATCTATCAATAGATCAATATTAATGTATCTGTATATCTGTATATCTATCAGTATATTTATCAATATATCTTTCAATGGATCAATATTGATCAATATATATTGTCTAAAAGAATTACTGACCAGAATGGTTCATTTTATCCAAACAACGCAACACAGAGTTCCAATTTCAGTTGTGATAAAGGAGTTAAAGCCACATCGGAGATGAGGGTGAGCCAAGGGAGACGACTCCTGGGTGCAAGATTCCCCCCCCCCCCATGGGCATGGTTTAGTAAATGCTCCTTTTATATTCCCAACCTTTTCCCATTGTTGATTCAGCATCATGGGAATATAGTTCATTTACATTAAAGGGAAATTCTAACAATATATGTTTAAATAGATTGAACTAATCAGAGATAATTAGTGCAGATGGTCTCATCTAGTACTGTGCTTTGTGGCCTACATGCGCGTCAATCACTGCAACAAGTCAGCATCTCCTCACCGTCTTCATTTTTACAGACAGGGCCATCATCAGGGACCCCGGTAAAGGGCCGACTGAGTACTGGGGCCCGGATTGGCCCTGTAACACTTTTGCAGTTGAAGAAATAAAAGTATCTCCTCAGCATATTTCTCTTATATATAGGAAGAGCAAGTCTGTTAAGAGAACGGAATCCTGCATGGCTCCCGGGGGCCACAGAGCTTGGAGAACGAGATCTCCTTTCACAGCCTCCCCAGCATTACTATGTGTTCCCACCATCAGGGGGGTAATGACGATACAGTTGTACGGGTCCCCACGTGCCCAGGTCCTATACTACCATTGTGCATATATACCGATATATATATATATATATACACACAAGGTCTGTCCAGAACAAGTCCAGTCATTGTTAATATAACAAGAAAGGTTTGCGCCACCTTGATGTAACCTGGCAGCCAAGGAGAGTAGACTGTGTGGCCAGTGCATTCAAAATGACTGAGCGAGTAGAGCAACGAATCTGCATTAAATTTTGCATTAAGCTTGAACATTCCTCAGAGAAAAATATTTGGATGATTCAGAAGACTTTCGGGGTTGATGCAATGAGTGCAGCCCAAATAAAAGTGTGGCACAAACGCTTCAAAGATGGTCGAAAATCTGTTGAAAGATTTAGCGCCTTGTGACTTCTGGCTTTTCCCAAAACTAAAATCAGCTTTGAAAGGGAAGAGATTTCAGACCGTCCATGAGATTCAGGTAAATACGATGAGGCAGCTAATGGCGATTTCTACAAAGGATTTTGCAGAGTGTTTTAAACATTGGAAGAGAAGCTGTGACAACTGTGTGAGGTCCTAAGTTGCCTACTTTAAAGGGGACTGAGGCATTATTGTCCTATGTACAAGGTTTATTGTATCTTCTCAATAAATGTCTCTATTTTCATATTACATGGCTGGACCATTGTAGATATCAGTATATATTGGTATATATTGGTGTATAGCTATATATATCAGAGTATATTTTAATGTTGATGTATGTTTTGGATCATTGTTATGTTGGCATTATAAGCTTTCCAACAAAGGCAGTCGTGTGTTCATACAATATCTGTTGATATTTGATAAAGTCCATGATGCCATGTATCCTAACAAAATGTCTATGTCCTCTGGCAGAAAAATAGCCCAAAACATTAAAGAGTCATCACCTTATTTATCGTGGGCATGAGGTACTTTTCCATATGGCTAGCTCTCTGTGTGTGCCAAACCCACTTCTGGTGTTTAATGCCAAAAAGCTCTATTTTGACCATAGAACCCAATCCTATTTAAAGTTTCAATAGTGTCTGGCAAACTGGGTACACTTGAGTTTGTTTTTCGATGAGAGTAGAGTCTTTTTTCTTATAACCCATCCAAGCAACTTGTGATGATGTAGGTGACTTCGCATTGTAGTTTTGGAGACTTTCTGATCTCAAGAGGCAACTAACATCTACAATTCTCCAGTTGGAATCCTTGGAGTTGTGGCAACTAAAACCATCCTCTTCATAGTGTGTTGAGACAATATAGACACAGGTCCTCTTCAAGGTAGCTTCATAACATTTCCAATGACTGGAACTTATTAATTATTGCCCTGATGATGGAAATTTTCTAGCATTTAGTGTTGGTGTTTGAAGGGGTGCTTGTGTACATTTATTGTGTTTTAATACAGTGGTGTGTTTGTATGCGATGTTTGCGTTTGATTGCAGAGGTGTGTCTGAATGTAATGTTCACTTTCAAATGTGGATGTAAGGTTGCTCAGGGTGCACGCGGTGCACGCGGGTTCCACTGCCCCGCTTCAGCTAGAGGCTCTTTATGTGCCAGGTAGGTAAACCATGGGCACCATCGTTACGCATATTTGTTGCCTTGGCCTAAAAGCTCTGCCTGTTTGGCTTCTGCTGCCTGATAATCTGTTCACCTCAAAACCCAGAGAATCTGTCCGTTCACCCTGAGAATCTGCCCGTTCACCCATAGAATCTGCTCTTTCACCCATAGAATCAGTTCACCTCAAAACCCAGAGAATCTGTCCATTCACCCTGAGAATCTGCCTTTTCCCCCAGAGAACCTGCCCATTCCCCCTGAGATCCTGTCTGTTCCTCTTTGAAACTGCCCATTCACTCTGACAACCTCCTGTTCCCCCTGGGAATCTGCCTGTTACTCCTGAGAATCTGCCTGTTTCCCTTGAGCTAATCCCTTTTCTCTGGTTTAACAGATCTAAGAACGACGCAGCGATCCGCTCTGTTCATAGAATCTGTTGTAGATTTTATTATTGTAGAATCCCAGAGTTTGGTGCTTGGAAAATGTGAGACACAAACCGATGGTAATGCCAAGTGCACTCTATCCGTGTCAGATACAGTTTCTGCCAAGACTGTCAAACAGCACAGTTTATTTATAATAAACGGTAATGCGACACCATTATGCAGAGCGTCCTCTAAATATAATCTGGGTATTATGGGATGTCTGACAGTGAACGTTACATCTGCCTAAACATAGCAGCTCTTAGTAAAATATTGATAAATTATGTTAATACTAATTATTGCATTCCAGTGATCTGCAGACTGCTCATAAACATGTCTTCTGCTCACGTTAAGGATTGTGTGTGTTGTTATTAGCGTGTAAAGCACGGTGCCCTTTACTGACATATCAGCCCATGGTTATTGCTCTGTTTGCGCCATATGTTGAACCTCAGGATTATTGTCAATATGTCTTCTTCTGGATCCTGCATTGATTCAGAGATCGTACAGGAGCTCCCAGCTGCCATCTAATGTGGAAATTAAATTCTTCACGATCTCAACACCGACAGAGGGGCTGGGCTCTGACTGATGGAAGTGATAGGCTTTTTATCAAATATCTTGAAAACAGTTTGTGAACCTCCTAACTGTACCTAGGTCAACAGGACTGTTCCAAATTAACGACCCAGGTTGGTCCAAAGACACCAGTGCACCAGCACAGCCCTCTTTCAAACTGCAGTCGGGCAGTATGAGGGCATCAAGCCCTGCCCAGAGCGCTATAAAAAAATTCAAACCGCCCATAGGAAAGCATTACTCAATGCTTTCCTATGGACGTCCAGCGTCTTCTCACTGTGATTTTCACCAGGTGCCCGCCGCCATGTGTTGCGGCCCCGGCCCGCGAGGATGGGAAGGGGTCTGGGGGGGGGCCCACGGATCAATTTTCGCACCGGGGCCACATAGGTCAGGTGTACGCCACTGGATAGGACTCAGCACAAAACTGGATAAACTCTAAGACAGGTTTATTAAAACATTTCGTCTCCCAAAAGCCTTTCCAAAACTAACATATACATATACAGATACAATATTAAGCAATATTAAGCATAAAAAGTGTCACGTGCAAACAATTTCATTTCTGCGTAGAACCCATTAGATAATGTAATCAGTTCGAACAATTCGATAATGTAATCAGACAGCATTTGAATATAAATAACATTATTGAACAAAAACAATGCAATAGAAATGCAATAAAATAAAAAAAAAGGTTAGAAATTAAGAACTGACATTATTATATGTCACACTTAAAATGTCCAGAGTGTACAGCAAGTACCGCAATGTCTGGCCGAGCCTGGCAATTCGGGCATGGCCGTAAACAAATCAAATAATTTTAAAAAATACCTACTAAACATACAGCAATGAGATAACAATATAATATAAATGTAAAACAGCATTTTGATTTTCGAGATGTGAAATCTCGCCTCGGTGTGTTTAAAAGGATTCCACAATTACATCATCTCTGTTACTCAGCACAGCTGGGCTATTTTAGGGGAATTGTATCATTTTTTTTTTTTTATTATTATCAACAATTCAGTGTTTGTAGATGAAATAGAAAAACAACCTGTGCTATGTGTTAGCTGTGATTGAGTTCAGATATTGTGTGGATGTCATGCTCACACAATGTATGGCTGCCAGGCGCGGTGACTCCATCCTATTCTGAGTCATTCTGGGCCCCTGTGACAGTTTGTGATTGTTAGGTCCCTAACCCTCACAGCAAATCAAGAGTGTGACTCAGGCCACATCTGTCCTGCAGATGGCTCACTCGGAAAGGAAGCACTCTCTTAGACAGTTAGACTCCCGAGAAAACATTAACTCTTAATCTTGCAGGATGCTTCGCTCCAGGTATCCAAACGGTTAAACAAATACTCTAAAGATAAATATATTAAACGTTAACGTGGTTTCTTCATTCAGTTTACATTTCGGGACCTCACTTGATATAAAAAAAAATGAAATATTACAAAGCCTTTAAACAAATCTGTCATTCCATTGCAGGACAAAGATGGCAATCTCCATGGACCAAAACCACTACATTAAGATTTAGTGATTTTGGTGGTTAGTGTCCCTTTAAAATGGTCAGAACATTGCACTGATTCCACCGATAAACCTCTGCTTAAGAGGACTTGGCGAGAAAAATTATTAAAATACAAGGCAGGTCTATTGAAAGATTGCTACAATTCATCTCCCAAGAGCATTTCTCAATTTAACATTTACACTTGGAGACGCAATATTAATTATACAAAAGTGTTATGTGCAATCTATTTCATTTGTGTGCAGAACCCATTGATGCTGCGCTGCATTATATGTTGGCACTATAGTGATTAATAACAGAGCCTGGAAAGTATGGTGGCAGGACCAGCACAAGCTGGTCCCTGAACCTTATGTTAGAACCTCCATACTGGCTGTAATAGATAGCGTTTCTGACAATTTGAGATTATCAGCAACTTGACTAGAGGGAGCGGACACACTGCACAGTGTTCGGGGCTATTCAATAAACACTGGACTAAATACAGTGAAAATAACCGAATTCTGGCGGTTCTTATATAGAACTGTATGAAATTCCTCCAAATGTTAGATCCTCTCTGCCTTTTTGTTTTGTGTCTAATTACACTGCACAAAATTATAAACGCAACCCTTTTGTTTTTGCCCCTATTTTTCATGAGCTGAACTCAAAGATCTAAGACTTTTTCTATGTACACACAAGGCCTATTTATCTCAAATATTGTTCACAAATCTGTCTAAATCTGTGTTAGTGAGCACTTCTCCTTTGCTGAGATAATCCATCCACCTCACAGGTGTGGCATATCAAGATGCTGATTAGACAGCATGATTATTGCACAGGTGTGCCTTAGGCTGGCCACAATAAAAGGCCACTCTAAGATGTGCAGTTTTATCACACAGCACAATGCCACAGATGTCGTAAGTTTTGAGGGAGCGTGCAATTGGCCTCCAGAGCTGTTGCCGTGAATTGAATGTTCATTTCTCTACCAAAAGCCATCTCCAAAGGCATTTCAGAGAATGTGGCAGTACATCCAACCGGCCTCACAACCGCAGACCACATGTAACCACACCAGCCCAGGACCTCCACATCCAGCATCTTCACCTCCAAGATCGTCTGAGACCAGCCACCCAGAGAGCTGCTTCAACAATCAGTTTGCATAACCAAAGAATTTCTGCACAGACTGTCAGAAACCGTCTCAGGGAAGCTCATCTGCATGCTCGTCGTCCTCATCGAGGTCTCGACCTGACTGCAGTTCGTCATCGTAACCAACTTGAGTGGGCACATGTTCACATTCGATGGTGTCTGGCACTTTGGAGGGGTGTTCTCTTCACAGATAAATCCCTGTTTTCACTGTAAAGGGCAGATGGCAGACAACGTCTGTACAGGGCAGATAGCAGACAGAGTCTATGGCGCCGTGTGGGTGAGCGGTTTGCTAATGTCAACATTGTGGATGAAGAGGCCCATGGTGATGGTGGGGTTATGGTATGGTCAGGCGTATATTATGGACAACGAACACAGGTGCATTTTATTGATGGCATTTTGAATGCATAGAAATACCATGACAAGATCCTGAATCCCATTGTTGTGCCATTCATCCACGACCATCACCTCATGTTGCAGCATGATAATGCACGACCCCATGTTGCAACGATCTGTACACAATTCCTGGAAGCTGAAAACATCCCAGTTCTTGCATGGCCAGCATACTCACCGGACATGTCACCCATTGAACATGTTTGAGATGCTCTGGATCGGCGTTTACGACAGCGTGTTCCAGGTCCTGCCAATATTCAGCAACTTCGCACAGCCATTGAAGAGGAGTGGACCAACATTCCCCAGGCCACAATCAACAACCTGATCAACTCTATGCGAAGGAGATGTATTGCACTGCGTGAGGCAAATGGTGGTCATACCAGATACTGACTGGTTTTTGGACCCACCTCCCGGATCCCCACAGACACCCCCAATATAGTAAAACTGCACATTTTAGAATGGCTTTTTATTGTGGCCAGTCTAAGGCACACCTTTGCAATAATCATGTGGTCTAATCAGCATCTTGATATGCCACACCTGTGAGGTGGATGGATTATCTCGACAAAGGGGAAGTGTTCACTAACACAGATTTAGACAGATTTGTGAACAATATTTGAGAGAAATAGGTCTTTTGTGTACGTAGAAAAGGTCTTTGATCTTTGAGTTCAGCGCATGAAAAATGTGTGCAAAAACAAAAGTGTTGCATTTATAATTTTATCCAATGTATGTATCTCTCAGTTTGTAACCTGACCTATGAATAAAGTTTTTTTTATTACGCACTATGGATAAAAGCACTATAACAACCGTTTACAAAAATAACAATGGAGTGTCCGTCACTCTGGATTGTGATTGGCTGCCAGCTGTGAACACTCCCACAGGTTTATTGAGTCTTACGATTGGCTAATCCCACGTTCAAACACTCCAATTCCACCTTTACTGATTAATGACAAACAGTGCGCAGTTTCTCTTTACATGATATCTATGACATTTGTGAGGACAGTAGCTATGCATTCAATTTATCTTATTGACATTTTAAACAGAATCTTCACATGTCGTTTCCCTAGGAACGTTCTATTTCTGCCTCTTTATCGTCTGTCAGACTGTATATTGGACCAGCTGGCGGTTTACACACTCTCGGGAACACTTCCAAATGTCAACCTTTATTTCACTATTATACCCAGCCTTTTATCTTCTTTTCACAGCTTGTAAAGATATAGATATGAAAAATGTTATCATAAAAACTCAGTCCGTGAAATCTACATTATGTTGCACACTAACCCTATTTCCTTCCACATTATTGAAAAAGGCTTATTTGGGCATTCATTACCCTAAACTTTGCTAAATGATCATCAGTCTCCTAACACTCCTTCGTTTAGAGAATGTCACTCAATGACAACTCGTACACCACCGTTAGGTGTCATAAACACATTATATAATGCTCCCAAACACAATCAATAGGCCAGGTGGATCCATTCATGTGATCAGATTATTGGAACAAATATGGAGTAAAAGATCCAACATGGCACCTCGTGTCTCATTGGGGGCATTCTCAGACAGAGCAGTCATATCACCCCCAGTGCTTATAAAACATGACCCCTTGTACAGGGTGTTTATTCTGCTTTCCTGAGGACACATGAGAACGTCATAACATGATTCTGAAGATTTGACCACGAACCAATCATCACCATCATGGCGTCCCTTCTACTTGTATTCAACAAATTATTACCATCAAACCTGCTTTACATCTAAGTCTTTATCTTTGTCTATCATGTCATCACGCCATCCTCCAGTATTCTCGGACCCTATATCCTTCCAACACTTTCACTCTTAACCCCTTCCCCAATTCTCTGGCCTTGTCCCCTAACTCCTCATCATTCGAACCCTTCTCTGTAAATTTAAAGTACAGTCCATTGGGTTGCCTCTTGTCCTGGCATTCCTTGTTTATCGAGCTCAGTACTGATAGTGCTTAATAAACCCAATAACAGACTCTCAAGAAAAATTTACATTTATATAGATATTTTTAAATATATAATATCGACAAACATTGAGTAACATTACTACATGGGGTACATCCTTAAAAAACTGGGGTACAGATAGTTTAACCTGGACATTAATCGGCCTCACTGCCGCTGCTGAAACATTGCCTGTTTGCACGCTAGGACCTAAAATGCCATTTAATCACGTGATTAAAACAAACTGTTTACAGAAGTTGGGTAGGGGAAGGACAGAATCAGCAAGCAGAATCGGAACAATCAGCGCATTGTGAAACACTGTCAGGCCAACAACTGCGTTTCTGTGCTGAATTACCCCGTTAACATAGCGATGACACATAAAATGAAAACTCTACTAACTCTTCTAACGAGCCTGCCCTCACCCATTACTATAAAAATAATAATAATAATTAGAACCATATATATATATATATATATATATATATATATATATATATACAAAAATAGAAAAATAGGAGCTGCACTCACGGTCTTAGTATCAAAGTAGAAAAATAATTTATTCCATGTGTCACAAACGACGTTTCGGTCCGCTCAGGGACCTTCCTCAGGACCTTCCTCACTTTATCCTGAGGAAGGTCCCTGAGCGGACCGAAACGTCGTTTGTGACACATGGAATAAATTATTTTTCTACTTTGATAGTAAGACCGTGAGTGCAGCTCCTATTTTTCTATTTTTGTATACACTATCGAATCCTTAAAGGAACTGGCACCTGGCAACTACTTTGAGCAAACTTTACTGAAAAACTTTAAAAGCGTGAGTGCAAGGATATTGTCTATATGTATATATATATATATAATGTGTGTGAATAAACATAAGAGTAACCTGTATTATAATTTGTAAAGTTAGCTCATAATATGAAGACAATAGATTGATGCAGAGACAATTCTTAAAAAAACAAATATATATATATACACACACACACAAACACACACATACATATACATACATAAACACACATACACACTTATTTATAATTTAAATTTTTCATATATTATTTATCTATAAAATAAAATTGGGGATGATTAATTACACAGATAATATCTTATCAGATATCATACAGCTTCTAAATATTAGGATTGAAGCCAAAATTCCATTATTTTTTTTTAACAAATGGTAGATGTGACAAAACTGATCAATACAATGTTTATTGGTATTTGGAAAAGGTCTGCTGGGATCTGCATTTATAAAGTTGTTTCAGCCTGCCACCCTTCACCTTGTGGGTGCTATTTGCGAGCCCTTAACACCTTGAGCCTTGCAGGCTCTGGTACAAGGCATTTATCTGTTCAGCAAGGCTTGGGGAGGACCTTGTTCTGACTCAAATACAGAAACCTTTCCATGAAAATCCACCCCAGTGTCTGCTTGGCCCAAGGTGATATCTGTGTATAAATTGCGTGCTCACTCATGTTATCAGGGCTAATGAAGCTTTATGTACACCTGTCTAGAAAAATATAATATTTAAACATGAAAAAGCTTGTTTAAAGTATTTTCATGTTTATACAGAACTCTGGGTGACCACAGGATGGTGTACAAAGCAACGCACTAATTATCTTCAATTCTGTGCACATTCCCAACTTAGGACATTTTTGGCTGATTTAAAGAGGGTTCATAAAGTTACATTGCTGTCAGCTCTCGGACCATCGGGAGAACCTCTCAATAGCCTCACCCAGCCAATGGGACCCCCAGGGAAGCCACACTCCTGCACCTAAAAGGTAGGAAATATGAGGAATCTTTACATTTTGCATGTTTGTCTGTTTGTATGCATGAGTCTGTATGTGTATCTGTATGATTGGCATTCTGTGCATCTGTATGTGTGTTATTGTGTCTCTGTGATCTGCATGTGTGTCAGTGTGTTCACATGTGTATCTGTGTAGCTGTCTTTATGTGTCTGTGTATCTGCATATCTGTACCTGTGTATGTGTGTATCTGTATGAGTGTCACTGTTTGCATCAGTGTATCTGCATCTGTGCCAGTGTGTTCACCTGTGTGTCAGTATAGCTGTCTATGTGTTTCTGCATGTGCAGTGGCGTACACACAACCCATGGGGCCCCGGTCCGAAAACTGATCCGTGCCCCCCACGCGCGCTAACTCTGCGCGGGCCGAGGCCGCAACACATGCGACTGCGACTGCGGTATGTACACCACTGCATGCAGATACACATACACTTAAAGAACCACTACAGACACCCAGATCACATCAGCTGAATGAAGTGGTCTGGGTGCCAGGTTCCTCTAGTTTTAACCCTGTAGCTGAAAACATAGCAGTTGCAGAGAAACTGCTATGTTTCACTGAGGGTTAATCCAGCCTCTAGTGGCTGTCTCATTGACAGCCGCTAGAGGAGCTTCCGCGATTCTCACTGTGAAAATCACAGCGAGAAGACGCTGAACGTCCATAGGAAAGCAATGAGTAATGCTTTCCTGTGGGCGGTTTGAATGCACGCGCGGCTCTTGCCGAGCATGCGCATTCGGAGCTGAGAGGCGGAGGGAGTCCGGCGCTGGAGAATGGTAAGTGCTGAAGACACACACACACACACTCTCACGAACAGACGCATACACACTAGCTAACAGACACACACTCTCACGAACAGACGCATACACACTAGCTAACAGACACACACTCAGTGACAGACATACATACACACTCACTGACAGACAGACACATACACACTTACTTACAAAACACACACTCACTAACAGACACCAAACAGACTCACTGACAGACGCACACAAACTAACACACTCAGTAACACACAGAGTAACACACTCACTGACACACACAAACTAACACACACACTGACACAAAAACTAACACTAACACACACACACACTCTAACACTAACACACACTCTCTAACACCAACACACACTCTAAAACTAACACACACACACTGTAACACACTAACAAACACACACACACACTCTAACACACACACACACTTACACACTCTAACACACACAATCTAACACTAACACACACAAATACACACACACACACTAACACACACACACTAATACACACACACACACTCTAACACTAACACACACACTAATACTAATACTAACACACACACACACTCTCTAACACTAACACTAATACACACACACACACACACTGTACAACACACACTAATACACACACACTAACACACACACACGTTTTAAAAAAAATGTAATCCCCGAGCCTCCCTACCTTTGGGAGTGCTGAGGGGATTCCCTGGGGTCCAGTGGTGTTGCTGGGCGGCCGGTAAGCGGGCAGGCTGACGGGAACGCAAGGGAGCACTCTCCCCTGAGTGCTCCCTGTTCAGCTCCCTTGTGCGCCGTGTACTGATGACGACATATTCCGGCTCCGGCATCAGTGCAGTGCTCGCGAGGCAGCTGGGCAGAAAGCACTCAGGGGAGAGTTCTCCCTCGCGCGCCCGCCAGCCTGCCCGCCCGGTGACACCATGGCCAGCCTCGGGGGGCCCTGAGGTCGCCAGCTCCTGGGCCCCCCAGGAGAAGAGGCTGACCACACTGGGCACATACCTGGTCGCAGGGCCCCCTGGTGGGCCGGGCCCCGGTCTCAGCCGCGACCCCTGCGACCCTGGTATGTACGCCACTGTGCATGTGTATATATCGGTGCATATGTGCATCTGTATGTGTATCAGTGTTTGCATCAATGTATTTGCATGTGTGCCAGTGTGCTCACCTGTGTGTCTGTGTATCTGTATGTCTGTACCTGTGTATGTATGTATCTGTATGTGTGTTAGTGTTTGCATCTGTATGTCTGCATGTGTGTGCATGTATGTGTCTGTATCTGAATGTTTGTGTGTGTATGTGTATCATTGCGTGTTGTATGGCAGTGTATATGTATATGTGCATACATCTCAGCATTCAAACGCCAACACTACACACAAATACCTCCCTGCATTCAAATGTCAACACTACATAATGACACACCCCTACATTCAAAGGCAAACACTACACATAAGTAAGTGGCTGCTTTCAAATGGCAACAGTAGATGAAAACATATACTACACACAAACACACTCCTTCATTCACACACAAGCACTGCTCGGTGCTAAATACAGCCCTGCAAGGATGGGCAAAATGGTAGATCCCCAGCTGGCATAGCATTGTGGGATTTGTACGACAGATGAGGATCTACCTTTTGGCTAGCCTTGTGATGGGAAAGCCTAAACAAATTCTTGCACCAGGGTCCTCTCTACTTTAGTTCCACCACTGTCTCTGACATGTGACTGCCCAGGATGTAATGCCACTTTACAGACAGTAGAAAATAGAAAAAGGGTCCAGGCACTCCAAGATACAAAAAGGCATATTTATTGAACCCACTACCACTCACAACGTTTCGACCTATACGGTCTTTGTCAAACTTGGGTTCAATAAATTTGCCTTTTTGTATCTTGGAGTGCCTGGACCCTTTTTCTATTTTCTACTGAGTATTTGGTCCCTGGTACTGGGACTGGCCTGGTTGCACCCAGATACTTGGGATTGAGTGCAGTTCCACATTTCTACTTTACATACAGTGTGATCTCGTGGAGTGGAAATCTCTCAAGGACTTTAAAAATATATTGTGGCCCCTGGTTTAAAAGTAAACTTAAGCAGCATATTCTCCTAAACCCACGCCAGAAGGGATATTCATTATGTTTTAATATGTCGTTATACCCTTGAGGCACCCAGTACAGGCAGAGCATCGGAAGCCTACACTGCCGGGCGCCACGTGCGGCAACCCGGAAGTGATCACTCTAGGGGGAACAATCACTCGGGTGCCCGGCAATGTGGGGGGGGGGGAGATTCCACGATGCCTCGATATCGTGATCGTTTCCAGACGCTCAATGGATATTACACCATAGAGCGTCTGGAAACGATCACGATCGCTTCCAGCGCTCAAATTTACCGCAGACGTATGAGTTACGTGCACGGTCCTTGAGGACCATTTTTTGTTGGACGTACCTCATACGTCCTCGGTCCTTAAGGGGTTATACTGAGAAAAATACCGGCATTTGTATTGACGGTATTACTGCAATATCTACACCAGCCAGGCAGCCTCAAATAAATACCGGCCAGGTGGCAACCTTAAGAGTAGTGTGTAAAAAAATGAATAATCTTTTTTTTAAATCAATGGGCCTATTCCGTGGGCTTTAGCTCCATCAGCCCCTATGCTAATCCAGCACTGTCTGTATCTGTTTAAAAAAAAGGGACATGGTCACTTTAAGAACCATCTGCATTTCATTTTCTGCTTGCCAGGAAGTCCTCTTATATTCTGTGAAAATGGACATAAATAGCAGAATGTCCTTTTTATATTAAATTGTAGCCTTTTATGACAGTAAAAGAAAATTAAATTTGCTGAGAACACAAACGGAGCGGATTGAAAGATAGAAAGTGTTAATTTGTGTGAATGTCTGTATAGCGCACAGTGTGTCACTTGGTGTCTCCATTGTGGACACACGGGCAGCAGGACCTCTAATTATATCCTGCAGGCCAGCGCGGGGCAATCATTTCTCCTTCACTCCTTATAATGTCATTTAAAATTCTTTGAAACATCTAGAAAGCCTGTGAAACATAAAGGGCACTAGTTGTTCATTGGATGTCGTCAATGAAAATAAAAGGTTACCCAGAGATACTGGAGGCTTCAAAAGCTACATCAATCGGATCCCAAGATCTCGGAGATACATGAAAGTGTCTGGGTAGGAAAGGTTCTCGTACGTTCGCTCGGATGCTTTTCAATTCAGATCTCGCTGTTAGCACATCTACAGCAGGGGTAGGCATCCTATGGTGCTCTAGACTACATCTCCCATAATACTCTTAATGCTCCTACAGGTATAATGCTGGCAAAGCTTCAAGGGGGATGTAGTTCACATCATCTGGAGTGCAGGAAGTTGACGGGATCTAAAGTATTCTGTGCACGGCCGAGGGGCGATTTTAAATGGAAACCCCCAAACAGTGATATTAGGCATGGAATTCAATAAGTCATATTTCATACAAAGCAACTAATTCACAAAGCTAGATTTCAACTCAGTCAACATAGGAGTATGCGTAGAGGGCGTGTCAGGCCTGCCCAGTAAAGCCCTAACGCAAGGCCGAGTTGTCCTCCTTGTCCCCAGTTTATCTCCCTATGGGTACTTCATTTGTTTAAGTTCATTATGCTATTCAGAGAGAAATCTTCACTATTTGTTTGCACTATTTATCAGTAGAACTCAAAGTGTGTATTTTTAACTAACTTTTAATGGGTCTATTTTTTTTTTATATTCTTTATTTTTATTGTGCACAAAGAGTGACAAACAGCCTTGATTCGCCACAACAGCAGAGTCAAGGTATAGATAACTACATTATGCAATACAGGTTGTGACATTCGTTGGTCAGGCACATTTTAGTTTTTTTTCTTCAAAGATTAACATTCGGTTGGTACGTTGCGGCATTTATGAAACTCATAAAGCTGCTGCGCTTAACTGTTGATTAACTACTAGGTTATCTGAGATCTATTTGAAGTCTAGCTGACGCTTTTCACAAATGCAAATGTGGCTTCAAAAGGTTAATAACATTTTTAAAATAAATGACGTTCGTTATGACATTATACATTTTACTTTGAATTGCATGCTGGTTGTTTAAGTGCATGCCTAATAATTGTATTTAAATTGATGGTGGTCAAGTTGGAACAAGCTGTTTATGTTTGGTAGTCGTTAAGCATGTAACATCTAATAAGTATAAAGCAGTAACATACATGTTATGAGAATCATTACTTAACTAGGTGGTTTCAAAGAGGGAAACCTCAGGCTGACATTAGAGTCCTTTAATACAACGCCTGTGTGTGCCTATGCAGGAGTGTCACAGCGGGCAGCTACAGGGATAGGTAGGAAGTGGTGCCAGGTAGTGTGTGCTAGGTAGGGTACATCCAAACAATGGAGGGTGCCCAGTAGTAGTCCGCCTGGTTCAGCCTATTCCCATGGGTAGCAGGGTGGTGTTAGCTCTCTGGGGGACATGGTGCCAGGATTGGGTTCCTCTCCGGCCCCAGGTCCTAATGAGGATATGCCTCTGCTTGCCAAGGTCCCGGCGTCTATTGTAGCCTGTGGCTGGTCTCAGTTGGAGGTAGCCAGGGGGTCGGGTTGACGTGCGCTGTTTGATGTGGGCATTTCTCCACTTCAATGGTCGATGCCGGGCCTTTATGCCCCTTGTGACCCTTGACCTGGGAGTGTATGGGGACGGCTGCACAGGACCACTCCGGAGCTTCTCACCACGAGTAGGCCCCTTCCTCTCCGGTTGCTTGCTTTTCCAGGCTCTGCTCCTTCTGTTGGCTGCGGAGGGTGCCAGAAGCTGTTGGAGCTTGAGCCAGAGGTGTTGGAAGTGTCGGTCGAGCCCCGATTGGAACTCTGCCACAGCATCGTTCGGTGTCTTCTGAAAGGGACACGTTCCTTGTGGGTCCGCTACTGAAACTCCCGCCATGATGTGGCTGTATTCACCTCTGTCCACCACTTGCCAGGCAGAGTAAGTATATGCGTGCCCGGTTTGTCAGCTCCGAGGGGACTGGGATGACCCCCGCCAGTCCGGGGGGGGGTAGCGTGAGTGTAGCGGGCCACGTGTGGGGCCAGGCCGTAACGAGATCTCATCCAGCCTGGGCCTGGTAGGCCGCAGCAGGATCCCTGGGCTCGCGTTGCTGAGAATGGTCCAGAAAGGGTTAATATTGCTTGCCCGGGATCCCCTGACCATGAATATGTCGAAATTTGTGCAGATGTGTTCCAGTTTCAGGCTTATTAAGGGTAATTCCAGCATTTAGTGTAGGAGCTCAAGCTGCATGTGTCTGATCAGCTTGGTGGTCAGGCTCCGCCCCCCTTAATGGGTCTATTTTTAATGTTTAGATAGGGATTTTCTCTGTACGCACACCCTATGGGCACCAGAAGTAGCGTAGCTACAGGGGAAGGGGGGGCGGGGGCAGATGGTGTGGCTGCCCCGGGATCGGATACCTGGGGAGCGCTGAGAGGAGTGGGCAGATGGCTAGTTCCAGGAGATGACCTTAGAGTGCCACCAGAGCAGGCACTTATTCACTCAGGCAGAGTAGGCACCTGTTTAATCTGTTTAAAACCCAGGTGCCGGGGGGGCGGGGCCTGACCGCCATGCTGACCGGTCGCATGCGGGAGAGGCTCTCGAAAAAATCTGGCTGTTTGGGCTGAAAACTATGGCACACATGGCTCTGATTTCAGCCTGGAAGTACGGCATAGTGAGCAGGGAGCTGTGGGCACTACCGCAGACCCCAAGATCGGGAGTTTTGGGGACCCTGAGGGCTACACGAAACTTTGGAGCCTGCGGCCTAAACGGGAGAGAAGCAGGGTGGACGGCCGCCACCCTGTTCGTTAATCTAGCAGCTACACAGCAGCCCTGTGACACTCCTCACAGGCCCCGCTCCCCCCCCATGGGCTGGGGGGGTTATCCCGGCCCACACTGGAGAGATCTGACGCCATCAGGAACAGATCCCACTGACCTTAGCCTGCTCTCAAACACCGGCGCTTTCCAGACAAAATGGCTGCCTCACGGTCTGTACTGGAAAAGCTGACTACCAGCAGACAGGACCCACAACACTGCTATGAGCTGGCTGGAGCACCCACCCCTGGTCTGTCTTGCCACACCAGCAGAGGAATCCGCAGCCCAAGCATTTATACCAGGCGATTGGGTCCGGTCCCCTACTGCTGCCTCCCTGGGCATTGAGACCTGCGAGGATGTGCCTCACCCACACAGAGCAACAACGCGGAGAACACCGCAGAAATCGAGCACAGGCCCGCTGCAGGGGCGACCCTACAAGGGCAAAAAGGTACCGCCAATCGTCCCCACCCACTCCCGCTCACTCACCGCACCCAGTCGGGGATCCACGGACACCCACAGCAGGAAATAGCACAGCCCCAACGAGGCATCGGGTGAACCACCAGGGACGCACAGAAAGCTGAGTCCTGCGACCGGGAGACCAAATAAGTCATGGCGCTGCACTGAGATCTGGGAGAATCAATCTTCCTAAAGCCTGCCCGGCCAGAGAGAGACTCATACCTGGGGGACCCCCGGGGAATTTACTATATTGTCGTGCTCCACACTATGCATACCCAAGTACATTCTGTTTATCTATCTATTCTGTTATATATATTTTTATATATATTCTTTTTACCATGCAAGTAACATGACATAGTGCTGCCTAAACCAAAAGCTAGCCCAATCTGCTTATTTATGCCTATCTTGTACCCAGTGGGCACAGAACATCCACATGCCCTATAGCATTCATACAACCTAATACTAAAGCACAGCATGTTTAACCTACGATAAATCAGATTAAGTAAATGCTACTCACTCTCACGCTAAAGTTAAACCTAACATGTATTAACCCACTCTACTAATACATTATCACAATTATATATGCCTAACTAAACAGACAAAGCGACATCCTCTAAAACATAAAATGAAGCAGACACTCAGGAGAGTATATATCAATGTTAATGGTTATTGCATATGTTTGTATATTCACTGATGTATTCTTCCTTCTCTTCCTTTCTGTAACAATCTCGCATTGCTTCAATAAAACAAAGAATGACAAAAAAAAACCCAGGTGCCTACTCTGCAGAAATATGCCTGGAGAGAGGAGGCAGGATGCAATGGAGAGGGAGCGTTGATCTTCCAGGTCCTCACATTGCCCCCTCGTGCGTCCTCTGTGGTGATGCCAGGAGCCGGAATATGATATCACTCTGGCCCCAGCATCACTAACAAGTGTTACAGTGTAAGGAGCTGTGAGATTGCAGGAGCCCCCCTTGATCTCAGGGTGAGGTCCCACACAAGACCCCAGGGAGAAGATCCCCACTGGACCCCAGAGAGAAGATCCCCACTGGACAACAGAGAAAAGATCCTCATTAGATCTGTGCGTGTGTATCTGTCAGTGTATGTGTGTGTCTGTCAGTAAGTGTGTTTCAAATCAGTAAGTGTGTCTGTCACTGAATGCGTGTCTGTGTGTATCTGTGTTAGTGTACGAGTGTGTGTGTATCTGTGTGTGTGTTTCAATGTGTATGTGCGGGGCAGAGTATGTGCACCCAGAAATTAAACAAAAACTGTACTTACAAACAGTCAATCACAACTACACCACTGCTTTCAAATACCAACAGTATATACAAGCATAAAACTGCATTCAAGTGCCTACGCTACAAACAAATGCATACATTCAAATACACAAAAAATGCTAAAATCTGTCAGTTATTTTTTATATTGTGTTAAAAAGTGTTTATTCAACAGTTGCAATTCTATAGTATACTATATGCACTATGTTTTGAATTAGCCTTACAAATAGAGGGACAGGGTGGATGGGGGCCAGAGGAGTGGTACATTGGGGGGCAGGGCCGGTGCAAGGATTGTTGCCGCCCTAGGAGAAAACAAATAATGCCGCCCCATTTGCTCCACCCACTCATGCAGACTGACATACACTGACCGAAGCAGACTGACACACACTCACTGACACATGCAGACTGATGCACACACTGACCCATGCAGACTGACGCACACACACTGATAAATGCAGACACATATACTGGCCCATGCAGACACATACACTGACACACACTGATACATGCAGATACACACACTGATACATGCAGACACAAGCTGACCCATACTGCAGACACACGCTAACACACACACTCACCCATGCCAACACAAAACTGACCCATGCCGACACACAATGACCCATGCCGACACACACTGACCCATGCATACACATACAGACACACACTGACCCATACAGACACACACTGACCCATTGTCAGGGTATTTATATCGGCAGACATTTTGTGCTATGATAGAAATACAAAGTGTATGTTCTAAAATCAAAATGAACAGATCAGACTCCATTTTGTTATTCTCAAGCTAACAAAAGAGACACAGAATTTCTATCCTTTCTCTAAAACTGACTGCTTTGCCCAAGCTGAATGGAATGTGTATATAAACAAACCAAGTGATAAGAGACTGTCTAGGTACTAATGGAATATAATAAATTCTAAAAACCCAGACCTGGGTGACAGAGGAGATTAAATAATTAAATTTTACTTTCGATATTGTACAACGTCCCATTATAGTTTAAGGTGAAACTTAGTTCACAAACTATCAATTTTAGGAATTATAGCAGAATTTGCAGACGCATAGTCTGGACAAAACTGAGAAAGACCCTGTGATCTGACAGAAAATATAAAGTTATAGCCACCATAAAGATAACGTAAATGACGTCAAAAATAGCCACCAGGAAAAGTTAACTCTTTCCTGGATAGGTATGTGTAGTGGAACAATGCTGCCATTTAGAGTCCAAATATTAAATTGGTTACCTAGAAGGGAACCACACCCCACATTTGTGATTGGCTATCACTTAGAGGAATTTCCCCTTTAAAAAGTTAAGACAAGGGAAGAGAGGGGGAGAGAGTCGGAGATTCAAAGATTGAAGAGAAAGACATTACAAGACTCTGGGGATTCAGAGAGATCCAGGCAGAATCGGGCGATCAGAGTAACCAAGAAACTCTTACACTCCATGCAGAGAAAGAGACCCATGACACTTAGCTACCTGAGAACATCTGATGAGAAAATATCTACTTAACTGGTAAATATACAGGCATTTAATTAATTAATTTAAATTAATTAAAATTAATAGCATGATATATGACTGGATAAATCCTGATTAGATTTCATATTTAGAAATCTTAATTATTAAAGGATATATATGGTTATAGCATCCCATCTGCAGCTGGGAGTAATATAGCCATTAATGTATTTGTGTGATTAATATCACGTTAGCATATCATGACCATTTATCCAGCTGTATTGATTGGCTCTAAAATAAGATTAAATATCTATTTAGACAAATTAATTAAAATATCAGCTAATATAACATAGTAGATTTTTCTCATTGGATAAAATCAAGGAAATGGTTGATGACTGGTTAAATGTTATTTTTATTTAAAATCACACAAGAGTAGATCTTAAATCCCTAGAAGAGGTCTAGCCAGCATTGCAAGGGTTATTTCTAAACTGCCAGCAGAAAGTCTTTACGGCTTTATTGCCTTACGCTACACGCTGAAGAATTCTCTGTCTCCCAGTGAAACTTTCTGTGAAGCCTATCGTAAATCAATCTTGACACCTAATGCTTTAGATTTTAAACTACGTCTTAGTCATTAGGAAATGTTTGTTTTAAATTACCATATTGTATTGCATATTCATGTTATAATCGAATTCCATTGATTATTATCACGCATGTTACTTATATTATTATCATTTGAATATAAAAATAAATAAATTATCTATTTTTATAACAATTTGTGATTTTAATTACCGGTTTATGGTTTTACCTTTCACTTATAACGATAACGATTAGGGATCTGAGAATCGAAACTCGTGGGCAATTCTCTCTGTTTACAATTATTATCCCATAAATATCCCCACACCATACAGACACGCATTGACCCATACAGACACACACTGACCCATACAGACTGACATACACAAATTCTTCACAAATACACATTCCCCAATGACACACTGTAACGGATCGCCTGGCACCCCGACTTGGTACCTCCGTTAATGGATGCTCCTAGTGCTTCCTGAGGACTCCAAGCACTCTGGCAGACACCACAATCACCGAACCGATGCAGCATATGAACCTTACAAAATAGAAAAAATGAGGGAACCCTAGGACAAGAAAGTCCCGGGTGCCCAAGTAGGATATCTCAGTGTGAACTGATACTGTTAAAAAGTCATAATTTTATTATACATGCTAGACATCAACAAAATAAAAGAAAAAGTGTAACTCCAGGCTATGGGGACAAAAAATAGGTATAATGCTAGGAAGCGACCCCCAGGCACAAAAGGGAGACTAACGAGGTATGTTACTCATAACCAGAGTTGCTGCTAAAGGTAATGAAACCTGGGGTAGAAATATGCTATATAGAGTTAGTAGATACAAAACCCTCAGTGGTAAACTGCCTTAGAACATATATAAGTAACTAAGAGTCCCATAGGTAACCCTAGTATAAAGAGTAACAGGATAAGGTCTATAGGTATATGACAGTGATTGAAAGTCTTACTGCTGCACTTCTCTATACAGGTCAGCTATGCTTGTAGACTGAGCACAATACCATTACCGCTGAAAATTCCCCATAGATAAACACACCCCAATCAAGTGGATAAAAATAAAATAAAGTGAGTTAAAAACCCATCCTCTGCCTAACGCGTTTCGGCGCTTAAACTAGCGCCTTTCTCAAAGGCTATCAATGAGGACGCTTACCTGAGCGTGTCTTTATACCCCTTGTCAAATTCAAACACCAATCCGATCGTGGATAGGGGGCATGTCCGTTCGCACGTCCCCCATCGATGCGATTGGATATTCCCGCTGTCCATCATACTCCCGGCCGCCAATCCAAGGGTGGGCGGGGCTTAGTGCCGACATTCCAGGGAGAGTGTTAATTTCTCCTACTCCCCCACTTATCGGTTACCCTTAGTCACGCCCCCCTCGATGCGATTACAGGTTGACTCTGTCCATCAACCTGTCAGAGGGTGGGCGGAGCTTAATGCCGAAAGTACAGGGAGTGCATTTACCCGTTGCCATTGGCAACAATAAAATTATGGGTGACGTATTAAATCCCTATTGAGTTCTCCAGACCCACGGGGGATACAGAACTTCCAAGTTATTATAGCAGATAACAAATCCCTTCGTATTTATACAAAGTTGTTAATAATATGTATAACTACAAAGACGTTCCTGGCATCTTTACCCAGTGTAGATTTATTTCTTCCGGTGTAAAATACATAGAGGGACTATACATTGAGTGCTAGAATATAGGGTTAAGTGCATACCCCACCCGTATTTACGTTGCCCTGGCCGTTTTGAGGCATTTAGGTTGCATGCCTATTTGGCCAGTGCTCTAAAACCTCACGGAGAATTCAAAATTCCGGAGCTTATAACAGATGGCAACTACAGTTCTGCTTAAGTGAAATAGTTAATATGGTGTATAGCTTCAAGTACACTCTCAACTAGCACATGTACTCAATGTAGGTCCATTTCATACAGTATCTCCATGATTAAATATTGGAATTCAAAAAAAGGGGGGCTATACATTGAGTGCTAGAAAAAAGAGGTTGTTAGAAGTATACACCAATCTACCTCCAGTAGTTTTATGGGTGGACAAATATCAATAGATGAACGAATTAGTGGGTATATGAACAGAAGACTCGTCAGGTCCCATAATAGATGGCTATCCTCATGCGTTGATGCCTAGGATGTAATATGTAGAAATATATAATAGACACAATATATATCTCACAAATACATACTCTAATGGATAAATTGTGATCTAGGATTCAATAAATGGGGTGAAGGTAAAACCTTCATTTAGGCCGTTTGGAGAAAGAGTGTCCAGTTTATGAATCCATAGACATTCTCTTCTTTTTAAAATGAGATCCAAATCGCCACCCCTTTTTCCCAACTGTACTTTTTCAACCACGACAAACTTAAAACATCTTGGTGTGTCGCTATGGTGTAACCTAGCGTGTCTTGCCACTGGAGTATCTCTATCCGAGGTGACCGAGTGGATGTGCTCCATTATACGTCTTTTAAGGGGGCGTATTGTCTTGCCGACATACTTTAGTCCGCATTTACAAGTAAGGAGATATACAACTCCTGTAGAATTACAGTTAAAAAACTGTTTGATAGGGAACTCCAGTGTACCAGAGGAGTCGGTTACAACTTTCGAGTTTCTGTCTATGTAGCGACATGCTACACAGCGTCCACATTGATAAGTCCCTTGCACATTAATCCAGCTTTTTTTATTACTACTAGGTTTGGAGAAATGACTCGGTACCAGCAGGTCTTTTAGGTTCTTTCCTCTTTTGGCAGTTATAGATACACGTGAGGGGACTACATCTCTTAGATGGCGATCTTGGGTAAGAAGTGGCCAAAATCTGGCCAACACCCTTTTTGCAGTATCCCATCCTGCATCATAGTTTGCCACACACCTAATTATTTTTTGAGGGCAAGGTACTGGTTTGTCCTCAAGGAGGGTTTCACGTTCACTCAGAAGTGCTCTTTGGTACGCCAGTTTGAGGCACCTATTGGGGTAGCCTCTGGCTTTAAATCTGGCTCTCAGTAGGGCAGCTTTCTGTATAAAGTCCTCAGGAGAGGAGCAATTTCTTTTTAATCTGAGATACTGTCCCACTGGAATGCCTCTCTTGAGTGAAGTAGGGTGGTAGCTTTTCCAGCTCAGCATATTATTGGTGGATGTGGGCTTACGGTATAGGGTAGTATGGATCTGTAGTCCCTCTGTAATGTTGAATGTGCAGTCCAGGAAATTTAAGGAGGGTGTACCTATCTCCATAGTCAGACGTAGGTTTAAGTCATTTTTATTCAAAGTTTCCACAAACTCAATGAAGAGCTCTTTTGTGCCTGTCCATATTATAAGGATATCGTCAATGAACCGCTTCCATATAAAGACCTTCTCCATAAAGTGTACCAGGTGTTCAGCTTGTACAATATGGTTCTCCCACCACCCCAGGTGCAGGTTAGCGTAGGAAGGGGCACAAGGCGTACCCATCGCTGTCCCCCGCACCTGGTGGTAGAACTGATTGTTAAAAAGGAAAAAGTTGTGGGTCAGTATAAATTGTAACAGGTCCAAGACAAACGTAGTATGTCTTGAGTGCTGTGGACCCCTTGTTTCAAGAAAATGGCCCACATGTGCAATTCCATCCTGGTGGGGTATTGAAGAATATAGCGCTTCAATGTCCAAACTACAAAGAATCGCCCCCTGTGGGACTACTATGGACCTTAGACACTTGAGTGTGTCCTTAGTGAAGCTATACACCATATTAACTATTTCACTTAAGCAGAACTGTAGTTGCCATCTGTTATAAGCTCCGGAATTTTGAATTCTCCGTGAGGTTTTAGAGCACTGGCCAAATAGGCATGCAACCTAAATGCCTCAAAACGGCCAGGGCAACGTAAATACGGGTGGGGTATGCACTTAACCCTATATTCTAGCACTCAATGTATAGTCCCTCTATGTATTTTACACCGGAAGAAATAAATCTACACTGGGTAAAGATGCCAGGAACGTCTTTGTAGTTATACATATTATTAACAACTTTGTATAAATACGAAGGGATTTGTTATCTGCTATAATAACTTGGAAGTTCTGTATCCCCCGTGGGTCTGGAGAACTCAATAGGGATTTAATACGTCACCCATAATTTTATTGTTGCCAATGGCAACGGGTAAATGCACTCCCTGTACTTTCGGCATTAAGCTCCGCCCACCCTCTGACAGGTTGATGGACAGAGTCAACCTGTAATCGCATCGAGGGGGGCGTGACTAAGGGTAACCGATAAGTGGGGGAGTAGGAGAAATTAACACTCTCCCTGGAATGTCGGCACTAAGCCCCGCCCACCCTTGTATTGGCGGCCCGGGAGTATGATGGACAGCGGGAATATCCAATCGCATCGATGGGGGACGTGCGAACGGACATGCCCCCTATCCACGATCGGATTGGTGTTTGAATTTGACAAGGGGTATAAAGACACGCTCAGGTAAGCGTCCTCATTGATAGCCTTTGAGAAAGGCGCTAGTTTAAGCGCCGAAACGCGTTAGGCAGAGGATGGGTTTTTAACTCACTTTATTTTATTTTTATCCACTTGATTGGGGTGTGTTTATCTATGGGGAATTTTCAGCGGTAATGGTATTGTGCTCTATGTAAACTAGGGAGGACATTGACCGGCACTTAGGGACCTTAGTATGAGTAAGGATTATTAGGAGGTTACTCTGGGATATGCAGTCTACAAGCATAGCTGACCTGTATAGAGAAGTGCAGCAGTAAGACTTTCAATCACTGTCATATACCTATAGACCTTATCCTGTTACTCTTTATACTAGGGTTACCTATGGGACTCTTAGTTACTTACATATGTTCTAAGGCAGTTTACCACTGAGGGTTTTGTATCTACTAACTCTATATAGCATATTTCTACCCCAGGTTTCATTACCTTTAGCAGCAACTCTGGTTATGAGTAACATACCTCGTTAGTCTCCCTTTTGTGCCTGGGGGTCGCTTCCTAGCATTATACCTATTTTTTGTCCCCATAGCCTGGAGTTACACTTTTTCTTTTATTTTGTTGATGTCTAGCATGTATAATAAAATTATGACTTTTTAACAGTATCAGTTCACACTGAGATACCCTACTTGGGCACCCGGGACTTTCTTGTCCTAGGGTTCCCTCATTTTTTCTATTTTGTCAGTTTACTATTTAGGGTTAACCCCTACTATAGGATATTCTATGGACACACTACATTGTTCCTGTTTTACAGGTTCCTTCTTTCTACTTTAGTTATCTATTTTATAGAGGTTTTAATACCTATTAGTGTGTCAATACATACTCATTGTAATAAACATACTGCTTCAACTATGGCAAACTTTCTATCACAGCTTAAAGAATCAAATACATGGTGTGTAGATGCAGATTCTGTTTTTTCAGATAAAGATAACATCCAACTACCAGAACAAGACAATATTAACTATAAATTTAGGACACTGACCAACTTGTGTAAACAACAAATCAGGATTGGATGGGAGGTTACATCATTAAAAAACTATTTAAGCAAATCCATGATTCCGAGAGGCTTAAGGATTCAAACCACACCAAATACGCATATGGAAGACACCACCCTGTTAAAAGAATGGGATGAGGCATCCAATGCATGCTCCAAAAAGTACATGGAGATTCTGGTGAAGTTTGAATCTGAAAGATTAAAGCAAACCGATGAGAAGGTTAATGCGGCAGTAGAGGACATTCAGAAATGTACAGTAGACCCCTCATTCCAAACTCAGGAACAACGATTACAAGATAACTTGAATAAGTATCAGAGTATCATCAAGGTCCGCAAACATAAAAAGTTTGTTAGGGACAATGACGATTATAGATCAGGGAGAGTCTACAGACATTTTAAAAAGACCACAAGGGTAGACTCTGACTACTGTACTACGTCCGAATATGACACCTCTGATACTGAAAATGAACAAACCTCAGTACCTCAAACTATACAGACGAATAAAAGTATCCTAAAAAGTAAAGGGGTGACTTTTTTAGGACAGCCCCCCCGAGAGGGGGAACCACAGGGTCCATTCAGACAAACTCGCAACAGGGGAAGGACTCGCAGACGATATTAGAGAAAGATACCCGTATAATCAATATCTCGGACACTCCTCTCACGATGACACAAAGTCAAGTAATTATGAAGGGTTTGTCTTTCGTCCCGACCCCTCCATTCTGTAAATTTGAATGGGTTAAAGATATAAACTTGTTTGGGAGGAAACTGGCCCTTCATAAGTTTTTTAAAGTGAGAGAGGAGAAAAAGGCCAAAGAGTTGGGTTTTGATACAAAGGAATATCAGTGCCTACTTGATCTGGTATCACTTCTCGAATCTAATGACAATGCTACCCCCCTTCCATATACAGATCTGCATCCAAAGAGCAAGTTCACTCCCAATTTTCGTGACTTTAAAAACATTGACATGTTTGTTGAATCCACAACAAACATGATTAAGAACCTCAATGTTGATACCCTTTTAGTTAAACCTAGGGAAAATCTCACGAAAAAAGAATGGAAAGCACTTTGTGAATTGAGGGAAAATGAGCACATTATTATTAAACCAGCAGACAAGGGGGGTAACATTGTAATTCTGAACAGACCCCATTATGTCCAAATCGCTGAAAATATATTGAAGGATGTGAACACATACACAGTACTTACATCCAATCCTGCACCTAAGTTTATGTCGGAATACAAAACTCTATTGGACAGGGCGTTTGATCACGGGGTTCTCACTAAAGACGAGTACAACAGTATTTTCGTCAAAAACCCAGTGATCTCAACGTTTTACTGTCTTCCGAAAGTCCACAAACAATACGAGACATTAACGGCCAGACCAATTGTATCAGGTTCAAACAATTTCATATGTAAAGGGAGTAGGTACATAGATAAAATCTTAAGACCTTATGTTGAAAAGCTACCATCCTACTTAAGGGACACTAAGGACACACTCAAGTGTCTAAGGTCCATAGTAGTCCCACAGGGGGCGATTCTTTGTAGTTTGGACGTTGAAGCGCTATATTCTTCAATACCCCACCAGGATGGAATTGCACATGTGGGCCATTTTCTTGAAACAAGGGGTCCACAGCACTCAAGACATACTACGTTTGTCTTGGACCTGTTACAATTTATACTGACCCACAACTTTTTCCTTTTTAACAATCAGTTCTACCACCAGGTGCGGGGGACAGCGATGGGTACGCCTTGTGCCCCTTCCTACGCTAACCTGCACCTGGGGTGGTGGGAGAACCATATTGTACAAGCTGAACACCTGGTACACTTTATGGAGAAGGTCTTTATATGGAAGCGGTTCATTGACGATATCCTTATAATATGGACAGGCACAAAAGAGCTCTTCATTGAGTTTGTGGAAACTTTGAATAAAAATGACTTAAACCTACGTCTGACTATGGAGATAGGTACACCCTCCTTAAATTTCCTGGACTGCACATTCAACATTACAGAGGGACTACAGATCCATACTACCCTATACCGTAAGCCCACATCCACCAATAATATGCTGAGCTGGAAAAGCTACCACCCTACTTCACTCAAGAGAGGCATTCCAGTGGGACAGTATCTCAGATTAAAAATAAATTGCTCCTCTCCTGAGGACTTTATACAGAAAGCTGCCCTACTGAGAGCCAGATTTAAAGCCAGAGGCTACCCCAATAGGTGCCTCAAACTGGCGTACCAAAGAGCACTTCTGAGTGAACATGAAACCCTCCTTGAGGACAAACCAGTACCTTGCCCTCAAAAAATAATTAGGTGTGTGGCAAACTATGATGCAGGATGGGATACTGCAAAAAGGGTGTTGGCCAGATTTTGGCCACTTCTTACCCAAGATCGCCATCTAAGAGATGTAGTCCCCTCACGTGTATCTATAACTGCCAAAAGAGGAAAGAACCTAAAAGACCTGCTGGTACCGAGTCATTTCTCCAAACCTAGTAGTAATAAAAAAAGCTGGATTAATGTGCAAGGGACTTATCAATGTGGACGCTGTGTAGCATGTCGCTACATAGACAGAAACTCGAAAGTTGTAACCGACTCCTCTGGTACACTGGAGTTCCCTATCAAACAGTTTTTTAACTGTAATTCTACAGGAGTTGTATATCTCCTTACCTGTAAATGCGGACTAAAGTATGTCGGTAAGACAATATGCCCCCTTAAAAGACGTATAATGGAGCACATCCACTCGGTCACCTCGGATAGAGATACTCCAGTGGCAAGACACGCTAGGTTACACCATAGCGACACACCAAGATGTTTTAAGTTTGTCGTGGTTGAAAAAGTACAGTTGGGAAAAAGGGGTGGCGATTTGGATCTCATTTTAAAAAGAAGAGAATGTCTATGGATTCATAAACTGGACACTCTTTCTCCAAACGGCCTAAATGAAGGTTTTACCTTCACCCCATTTATTGAATCCTAGATCACAATTTATCCATTTGAGTATGTATTTGTGAGATATATATTGTGTCTATTATATATTTCTACATATTACATCCTAGGCATCAACGCATGAGGATAGCCATCTATTATGGGACCTGACGAGTCTTCTGTTCATATACCCACTAATTCGTTCATCTATTGATATTTGTCCACCCATAAAACTACTGGAGGTAGATTGGTGTATACTTCTAACAACCTCTTTTTTCTAGCACTCAATGTATAGCCCCCCTTTTTTTGAATTCCAATATTTAATCATGGAGATACTGTATGAAATGGACCTACATTGAGTACATGTGCTAGTTGAGAGTGTACTTGAAGCTATACACCATATTAACTATTTCACTTAAGCAGAACTGTAGTTGCCATCTGTTATAAGCTCCGGAATTTTGAATTCTCCGTGAGGTTTTAGAGCACTGGCCAAATAGGCATGCAACCTAAATGCCTCAAAACGGCCAGGGCAACGTAAATACGGGTGGGGTATGCACTTAACCCTATATTCTAGCACTCAATGTATAGTCCCTCTATGTATTTTACACATCGGAAGAAATAAATCTACACTGGGTAAAGATGCCAGGAACGTCTTTGTAGTTATACATATTATTAACAACTTTGTATAAATACGAAGGGATTTGTTATCTGCTATAATAACTTGGAAGTTCTGTATCCCCCGTGGGTCTGGAGAACTCAATAGGGATTTAATACGTCACCCATAATTTTATTGTTGCTAATGGCAACGGGTAAATGCACTCCCTGTACTTTCGGCATTAAGCTCCGCCCACCCTCTGACAGGTTGATGGACAGAGTCAACCTGTAATCGCATCGAGGGGGGCGTGACTAAGGGTAACCGATAAGTGGGGGAGTAGGAGAAATTAACACTCTCCCTGGAATGTCGGCACTAAGCCCCGCCCACCCTTGGATTGGCGGCCGGGAGTATGATGGACAGCGGGAATATCCAATCGCATCGATGGGGGACGTGCGAACGGACATGCCCCCTATCCACGATCGGATTGGTGTTTGAATTTGACAAGGGGTATAAAGACACGCTCAGGTAAGCGTCCTCATTGATAGCCTTTGAGAAAGGCGCTAGTTTAAGCGCCGAAACGCGTTAGGCAGAGGATGGGTTTTTAACTCACTTTATTTTATTTTTATCCACTTGATTGGGGTGTGTTTATCTATGGGGAATTTTCAGCGGTAATGGTATTGTGCTCTATGTAAACTAGGGAGGGCATTGACCGGCACTTAGGGACCTTAGTATGAGTAAGGATTATTAGGAGGTTACTCTGGGATATGCAGTCTACAAGCATAGCTGACCTGTATAGAGAAGTGCAGCAGTAAGACTTTCAATCACTGTCATATACCTATAGACCTTATCCTGTTACTCTTTATACTAGGGTTACCTATGGGACTCTTAGTTACTTATATATGTTCTAAGGCAGTTTACCACTGAGGGTTTTGTATCTACTAACTCTATATAGCATATTTCTACCCCAGGTTTCATTACCTTTAGCAGCAACTCTGGTTATGAGTAACATACCTCGTTAGTCTCCCTTTTGTGCCTGGGGGTCGCTTCCTAGCATTATACCTATTTTTTGTCCCCATAGCCTGGAGTTACACTTTTTCTTTTATTTTGTTGATGTCTAGCATGTATAATAAAATTATGACTTTTTAACAGTATCAGTTCACACTGAGATATCCACTTGGGCACCCGAGACTTTCTTGTCCTAGGGTTCCCTCATTTTTTCTATTTTGTCAGTTTACTATTTAGGGTTAACCCCTACTATAGGATATTCTCTGGACACACTACATTGTTCCTGTTTTACAGGTTCCTTCTTTCTACTTTAGCATATGAACCTTCTCAAGCATAGGAATGCTGTAGACCGTTGAATAGGAACCGTACGAATAGGCTTGCACTCCTAGCAGTCAACTGGAACAGCATGCAATAAATCCTCCCCCCCAATAATGAGACGACACATCACTTTGAGGGTAAAACAGGAACTCAGGACTGGCTCATCCAGCCTGGCTTTTATTTCCAACTCACACATACAGGCCACACCCAGGGGGAGGCATAAAAGAACCAATTACATAGATGTTACCTCCCACACATCCCCTCCCCTTAGTGTGACACATAATCCCATTATGCATACAGTTTAAAATATACTTTTACACAACTTTCCTAACTCTAAAACCATACATCACATTCACATAAAAATACATATCCACAATCAATCCATTCAGGGGAACAACATATTAAAAAATGGCATGGATCAGACCAGGGGTTCAAAAGTTAGTAAAGTATCTTTTAAAACCCCTGGCTTTCCAGCTCAGACTGTTTTTTACAGAGCCTTCTCTGTGCTGGAGAAGTAATCTAATTATCTCCAGCACAGAGACAGACTCCATTAACCACATGGTTACAGAAAGACATAAAACACTTTAAAATACAGAAAGTTACTTTTTATCCATAACACACAGACATTTCACATATCCCCAGATAGCTGGGATCTGAGCGCATAAAACTACCGAATAGGGGGCGGGGCCGGACCGCCGACGGGATCAGACACGTTTTGTCTGAGCTCCCGCTTTGAGGCCCGAAAACGGCGCAAACTGGGGGCATAAACTTTACTAGCCACCCGCAACAACTACCACCCTGATCCCCAGATCCTGGGGTTCGAGGAGATACCTCTTAAGATGCCCTCCGTAACCCGATGAAGGCCCGAGGCGTGAGGAGCTTGAGCCAGGATGAGACGGCCGCTCTCCCGGGTCTCCCGCCGGTGTCCGGCGTCCCCCCCCCTCTGGACCGGGGGGGTCATCCCGGTCTGCATGCATACGCAGCAACTTCTGCCGTGTTCCGACACGCGGGGCCGAAACTATCACCCTGCTGCAGAAAATTTACCAGCGGTATTCCTTAAAATGGCCGCCACCCGCCGGCATCAGGTACGCTAGAGCGATCAAAGCTGACTGAAGGGAGACCTTTATTATGGAGATTGTTCAGGCAGTGCGGTACAACGACAGGCAGGCTGGCGCAGAGGCATTGGCTGTCACTGATTAAAAATGGATCCCTTTGACCACTCGGCATTACTGGCCCCACATGTGCTCAAAGTCCTAACCTCACAAGATGGCGGATCATCGTGCAAGGGCACCATAAGACACCCAGACGCAGTACAAGCTCCTGCTGTTACGAAAGGGGCAAACCTGCATTGAATAGACCTGCATTGAATAGACTGAATAGACTGGGCATTGAATGAAGAGGTATGAAGACCCGGACAGCTATCAGGCACATTTCAGTGATGGAGCTGGCAGACCCTGTTTAACCTGGCGGTCACCTGATATGATCCAGCTTACATGGACTCAAGTTTATATTTTCTTTATTATAAATTTGTTACTAGCTCATTATAATGTACTAGTGCAGCTTCTCTGAGTACCACACTGTCAGTACCAGTACCTAATCCATGAGCGATGTTGTGGACTCTTGTAGGCCTGTTCCACAAACCTGTTAAATAAGCATGACATACAATATGTTCAGGCTCTTCAGTCCACTAGGTAGGAGATTAGCGCAACACCGCGCCCCACACTGGAGACCCGCTAGACTGGCTTAGCATGAATACCTAACCACCACTTTTAAGTCCTCATCATTTTCTAATACAGGCAACATGGCATAGGGCCACACTAATAATCGGTCTTCGACCCGAGAGGCTTGTTTGCACACACATCCATTAAATAACACATATAACCTGTCAGTTCAGTGTACTCAGTTGGATTTCTCATAGGATGCGCACTAAAGCTAAGTTACCTTTCCTACATTGCAATTACGTTAACTTAACTAACCGGTCGGGCACCGCTCATTTTATTTCACTTACTGTCACTCCCTTGCTGTCAGTGAATATGGAAGGGGCAGTAACCTTGCCAGGTGGGGTTCCAGCTACATTGCACCATTACCAGTAATGTCTCGTAGACTGTCTCAGTAAACATGCATACCTTAAAAAAAAAAAAAAAAAAAAAAAAAAAAAAAAAAAAAAACTACCGAATAGCGCGCAGATCCTATTCACACAGTACAATTGCCATGGAGCTACAGTCTTTCCCATAGTCTTTCATTATATGAATAGGCTCCATGGTATAGCTATCTGGGTTAACACATTCACATAAAGTCTGGTCCATAGTCCAAAGGCAAGAGGCGGGCAAGCAGCCCCCTCCAAGGACACGTGGCGAGGTCGGTTTCGCCACACACACTTACCGTTCTTAACATTTGACTACGTGTCACGTGTTCCTGGCCACTTTCCTGCGCCTGGCCGCCTTCACTGCATGTCAGCCCCGCCCCTGCTATACTCCCGCCCACTTGTCCCCACGTACAGGGCAAGGGGCGGGAGCGAGGAATTGAAGCTCCCTTGCGGCAATGGTAGTGCTTCTGGGAGGCCTGGCTGAGCAGGCTGAAGTGTATGCTGTGTTACACCAGGCGCTAGTCAGCAGACATGTAAGTGTCCATTGTGCCTGGTAACATGACCGGCGACACTATTTGTAGAATTATTAAAACATAGAGGGGCGGCCAAACGAGCAAAGCAGCAGAGCTCCTGTCGGCGCCCCCCTTAAAGCCGCGCACTAGGTGGCCTATAGGATGTACTTGACCTGTTGGGGGGAGGTACAACATTTTGTTCTCTTCCGGGTGAACGTAGCTCTTGTTACACCAGTGGGCACCACCATCACTTACCACGTCTATGAACTGTTAAATCCAGAATAAGAACTATAACCTTCATCCATCTGATCACAGCATGCAAGCATTACAGCCACTGGCTGGGGGTTAGTCGCTAATCAACACATTGTAGTGAGTTAAAAGCTCAAATTGCTAAATTTAGGGGGGAAAGTACTGATTTGTAAAAAAAAAAAAAAAAAAACTGATTTATTTGTCTATTTTAGCCCATTTTTTGTTTTTCATCTCCTTACAGGCCTATATGTCTACAATTAATTTATACTAAAAGGGCCAACGTTTTTTACATTTTGTTATTTTTGATTTGTAATATATTTTACAAGGATTCTCTTTTTTTAAATTCATTGCATACATACTAGAAATTGCATTGGGGTTTTTAAAGGCAGATAAGACTTTCGTGTGATATGATATCGAATAGCTTCTGATTTAGTACGAAAAAAAAAAAAAAAAAAGCTAAATAAAAACCAGTAAAACCCCATAATTTCACTGTTTTGCCTATTAATGCATACACACTTAGGTCGGCTAAATAAAAATGACTTAAAATGTGCAAATAATTGGACATATATTTTTATAACACACATGTCCAGGGTATTCTGACATGTTTCACTTAGTCAATTTGCTACCAATTTGCAACCAGAGGCCGCAATTTTTTTTTTTAATATTGTGTATTTTGATCAATTCCTGTCCTGATTATCACAGTCTAAACTCACTGTCATGATTAGCTCAATCTGGCCCAACCGGATCAATACCTGCCCTGATTAGTGCAATCTGGTCCCACTTGATCAATACCTATCCTGATTATCAGAATCTGATCCCACTGGATCAATTCCTGCCCCGATTATCACAATCTGACCCCGCTGGATCAAAACCTGCCCTGATCATCACAGTCTTACACCACTGGATCAATTCCTCCTTCCAGACCATTTAGAGGGTTCTACTTCCCAAAACCTACAAGTGATAGATGAATATTGTACTAATTATTCTGAGGATCTCCCGGCGAATGTACATTGAGATGCCTTGACATCAGAATTTGTCAAAGAGTCTTATATTATCAATCAGACAAACTCTAATGACAGGGACACCAGCAAAAAAAAACGTGATCCACTTACTGACTTCCTCCTGGATGCTTCTGGACAACCATTTTTTGACTCGAGTTATTCGGCACTCTTGCTCTGCTGAATAGGCACCTCCAGAACATACTGCTAACTTTTTTAAAGTGTGGCTTCACAAACCCATGGAAAAGGAAATCCGAGCCAAGTTAAGGGCTGAATGCCCCAGACCTACTATCCTAGATAAGGTGGCACTGATGTCAGAATTTGACTCTATGCTTTTCACTTTCTTTACTTAACATCATGCAGGATTTAAAGGCGACTCAAGATAAACTTTTAGATATTTCTGGACCAATTATACAAATTATCATTCTGGCCGATGAGGCACTAACTAGTTGCGAATTTGATCCTCCCACTGTGTGAGAGTGGTAATGCCAACATGGCCATATCCATGGAAAGGTGTAAAACAGCCTTATACAAAATAGATGCTAAATTGGCTGACTTAAGTTCTAAGGAACTTGGGCCAGACTAGGGCCAGAGGCCAATGGCATATTGTTTGGGGACAATTAATAAACCCGTCTCTGTATTCACAACCATTAATAAGCCCAATTCTCCTTACGCAGAGTCTTTAGCTCCCAAAACAACACATTTTTATGGGAGAGCTGGTAGCTACAGAGGTCAAGGGCTGCCTTCACAGACTACAGGCCTCAACCCTTTGACTACTGGAATTCGGGCACTACCTGCCCTTACCATTGGCAGCAATTCACGAATAGAGGATCTATCAGAGGACGTGAGTCTGCTTCCCTCCACAGTCGTACTGCTGCAGGTAATGTCCTTATTTCAATGTAGGCCAATTAACCCATTTTTTTTCATTAGGAAATGCTCTCTGAGGACCAATGAATCCTACACACTGTCAAGGGATTCCAAATAGATTATATCACCTTTTACAGTCAAAATGCCTCCTTGATGGCACTTTGGAAATCCTAGTCAAACGAGGCGACCTTACATTAAGAAATATGTAAGCTATTGGAGAGGACAACGATCAAATGATTGCCCTTCCCATATACATTTCTCAGCAACATGTTCCTGAGATTTCCGTCCAGTAATTGGTCACTGAGCTACAATAATCCCTAATTCTTCCACCAGGTTCTCCACACGATCAGTGCAACCCCCCCGCATCCTCACAACTTTGAGGAGATTCGCTGAGATATTGCGGAAATCCTCCTAAAGAGATCTCAATGTCTGCAGCATGTCTCTAATAGCCTGTTCAGAGAATGCTTTGATAATCTCCAAATTCGAATTGGAGGTTGGTGAAGGAGAGTGGGAAAACGCCAATTTGCGGCCGCCATCTTGTTTAGTCCTGACCACTTGCGGAGATAGCCAGGACAAGCCCCCATATCTATTTCACTCTTGTTTAAGATACCACCCGGCTACTATAGCCTTAAAAGGATATTGGAAGGAAAACATTTTAACCATCACTAATGAAGTCTAAAAATGAGTGAAGTGCTGCTGACTTCCTGCTATTCTCCCCTATATTGTTAAAACCACCATCTATTCCCCCTGGCCCATCTTGCTTCCCTAAATATAGTAAAATCTTTTGTATTCAAGCCGGAAGCTGCTGGGTTTGTCTCAGAACATCAAGCTGTCTGCTGACATCATCAGAAGTGTTGTTCTGAGCCAATCACAATGCTTCCCTATAGGGTTGCCTGAGACTGTGAAGGAGGCAGATCAGGGGCAGAACCAGCACAAGTCAAAAACAGCCCTAGCCAATCAGCATCTTCTCATAGTGATGAATTGAATCAATGAATCTCTATGAGGAAAGTTCAGTGTCTGCATGCAGAGGGAGGAGACACTGAATATTTGGATGCATTTTAGGCAGCCATGACCCAGGAAGGATCTCTAACAGCCATCTGAGGAGTGGCCAGTGAAGTTATCACTGGGCTGTAATGTAAACACTGCATTTTCTCTGAAAAGACAGTGTTTACAGCAAAAAGCCTGAAGGTAATGATTCTACTCACCAGAACAAATTCAATAAGCGGTAGTTGTTCTGGTGACTATAGTGTCCTTTTAATCATCACCCTCTCCCCACATATCTACTCTGGTTAACACACCCATTATGTTTTTTTTTGTTGTGTTCTATTATTTATGTTCTTTTTATATTCTTAACTCTGTCTTACATTGGACATGTATGTGTATGTGTATGTGTCCAATGTAAAGCTCCATTCATTGTTAACGTATCCCACCACGACATGTCAATGTTTGACTGTATGTATTCCTGCAATTCGGAATAAAATTTCCAATGGAATAAGTAAAGCCAGAGACTACAAAGTCTAGAGAGTATTAATAGTTTTAGTTAATTTCTGACTAAATTCCAGACATTTGACCGTAAAAATCCTCTGGGATTCTAGATGCCAATCAGATTGAATAGTCAACCGGCTTTGTCTCCACCTGTCAGGATATTGTCACTCTTTCATAGTCTGTTTATTATCAGAATCATTACATTTAGTCCATCTTTCCCGGTGGCTCGTTCGGTCAGTTAATCTGTAAAGATTTCATTTCCCCCATACCCTGGAAACTAAGATTACGTATTCTGAATTTCCAGGAATTCCTTATTCATTTTCATGACTCACAAAACAATGACTGGAAAGCTCTGGGGACTCAGCAATCAGAGGGTCAGACATTTCTCAAAACCAAAAGTACATCTACAATGGTAATTCTGCCTTTTTATTTAAAAAATCCTCATTGACATGCTTTAAATACAATAGAGATGAGAAAATAAAAATGAAATCAGAGTAACCCATGGAGTGAGGTTTCAGGCAGTTGCTGGATTCTGTCTAATCAGTTGAGACGCTCCAAGAGCACTTTAACCCCTTAAGGACCAAACATCTGGAATAAAATGGAATCATGACATGTCACACATGTCATGTGTCCTTAAGGGGTTAAACACTGGATTTACGTTAATTTTTTTTTAAAAAAATCAACGCAATAACACTGCCATCCTAATTATGCCTGGTTCTGAATCATGGGTTTTACAGTTCACAGTACCCCTAAAATTCCCAATCCAAAACGCATTAACCCCAATTCCTACCAACTCCTCTCTTACAGGGGAACGGTTACTTCTTAGTCAACTTATCAACTTAACAAAACATTGAAAACCACACATTAAAGGAACACTATAGTCACCTAAATTACTTTAGCTAAATAAAGCAGTTTTAGTGTATAGATCATTCCCCTGCAATTTCACTGCTCAATTCTCTGTCATTTAGGAGTTAAATCACTTTGTTTCTGTTTATGCAGTCCTAGCCACACCTCCCCTGGCTATGATTGACAGAGCCTGCATGAAAAAAAAAACTGGTTTCACTTTCAAACAGATGTAATTTATCTTAAATAATTGTATCTCAATCTCTAAATTGAACTTTAATCACTAAATTGAACTTTAATCACATACAGGAGGCTCTTGCAGGGTCTAGCAAGCTATTAACATAGCAGGGGATAAGAAAATCTTAATTAAACAGAACTTGCAATAAAGAAAGCCTAAATAGGGCTCTCTTTACAGGAAGTGTTTCTGGAAAGCTGTGCAAGTCACATGCAGGGAGGTGTGACTAGGGTTCATAAACAAAGGGATTTAACTCCTAAATGGCAGAGGATTGAGCAGTGAGGCTGCAGGGGCATGTTCTATACACCAAAACTGCTTCATTAAGCTAAAGTTGTTCAGGTGACTATAGTGTCCCTTTAATTTGTGAAATGACATCACAATCCAGTGGAGAAAAGGGGAAATAAAAACATTGTTTAATTTCTCCTCCTCTTCCTCACTCGCTCTATGCTGAATGAAGGTGTAAAGAGTGGAGATTCCAACCGTGAATGACAGGGAGCTAAGATGGAGGCACCCAGTTGCAGGATAAAGTGCTGTGAATTTTTACAGATGTTTCTATACTATACACATCCTTGGTAAATGTAGGGATTAGTAAACACAACCATGATATTTCCCCTTTAAAGTCACAAGAACAATTACAGCTTATTGTATTTGTTCTGGTGAGTATAATCATTACCTTCAGAGAAAAGGCAGTGTTTACATTACAGCCTAGTGATAACTCCTCTGGCCACTCCTCAGATGATTACTAGAGGTGTTTCCTGGTGCAGTGCTGCACAGTGTGACTGACATTCTGTGTCTTCTTCACCGTCTGCATGAAGACACTGAACTTTCCTCATGGAGATGCATTGATTCAATGCATCTCTAGTAGGAGATGCTGATTGCCCAGGACTGTGTTTGGCTTGTGCTTCCTAGATCTGCTTCCTTGACAGTCTTAGCCTATGGGAAAGCATTGCGATTGGCTCAGATCAACACTTCAGGTCACCAAAGGAGACAGATCAGGGGCAGAGCCAGCAAGTGTAGACTGGAATAAAAGTAAGATTTTACTAAATTTATGGAGGTAGGGGAGTTAGATGGTGTTTTTAACACTATAAGGTCAGGAATACATATGTGTTCATTTAACACTACTCAAGTGGTTGCCTGTTTAACGACTAGCATTCAGAGCGCAACAAACCGGGTATAAAAGAAAAATCTTTTTCCGACCCTATGCCTGCGCTCTGTGTTCACACGCACATTCCCTATATCTGGGCATTATCAGACTGTATGGACTATGTGCATTAATTATCCACATCTACCGGTAAAGCTCCACAATTCATAAAACGCAAAATATGGATTAGGTAGATAACAGTTTATAGTCATAATACTTGTGCTAGTTAGACTCCCCTTTTTATTTCTGTGAAATCTAGCTGGCACCTTTTGCCAACAAACTCCTCAGCTGGACTATATTTTAATAATGAACACCGCTATAATCAACTTTATCTGTATAGGGTCTGCTGATGGCGTTATAGCTGGTAAGTTCTGTCCAACAAATTAAATCCACTATCCCCAACTTTCCTGCCCAGCCAAGATTGCTTTTCATTATTCCAGGTTAAAATGTAAAGTCTACAGGACAAGTCACCTTCCACGGTCTGTTCTAGGTTTAAAAATAGTACATCTAGGATTATCCTAATCCAGTTTTTTTTTCCAGGAATATCAGTAAGTATAAATTCAGTAGAAGGTAAATGGCTGTGTTCCGTCCGCATTGAGCAGTGCCTGGATTTTTAATAAACACTTCTGATTAAAATGTCATGAAGGCATCCAGAATGGCACCGGTTAGTCCTGGGGCCACTGGTCTTTAAAGATCTAAAAACGCATTCTCGTCCTATCAAGAAATGGAAGAATCAGCATTGGGTTAAATCTTTGGGTGTTTTTTTCCCCTCCAAGTTTCTACAAGAAATGGAGGCACAGTGACATCACTGGGCGTGTTTAATGACCCTTTCACAGAATACATCGTACATGAGACTTTGATTACAATTCTCCAAAGTGCACAAATCAATGTACTGATAAGTTCACAAGTTCAGAGACACAGATGGTATTCTGCAGAATAAAAAAGGGACAGTTATGGCAATTCCAGTTTTTAGAAAAAAAATTATCTTCAAACCCATCTAAATGGCTGTCTTGTGGACCTTGTAGTCTTCATCGGTTAAATCCCAACCCCCACGCAGAATACAGAATGTCTAATGATCATTACATCACACACTTTATGTAACAGGAGAGATCATTTAGAAACCACTTCTGGTTCATCATCAAACACAAGACCACATTAGCTGAAGCAATTCATCTTCAACACCCGTCAAATCCCCAGCGGTGCAACTTCAGTCTCCTACAATGATCGCCTTTTGTAGCGGACACACCCATGTTGGATGCTTAAAATTTTCAGAATAAAGATAAACTAAATTGAAACAGATTAAGGGGTTCCTTATAAAGAGGAATCCTGGGGCAAAACACCACCAGCCAATCAGAACCCAGCATATCATGCATCACGCAGAGTATCTCCCTTCATCCCATTATGCAGGAAGTAGAAATGTTGAATTAGACGAGCTGAATTACACAATATGCTCACTGATCCCCAGGAAACAACAGGCAGCCAAGGTTAACTACAAAGTTTTTATTTATTTCAAAACAGATTTTATGCAGTTAAAATTAATGCAAATTTGAGACTTTTTTTTTTTTTTTTTTTTTAAACTTTCCCAGCTGTTTCCATTAGAATCCTGTAAATCATAAAAAGTAATTGCACGTTCTGATGGATAGCCGGTGTGTGCACAACCAGCGCTGGGCAGCTGGGGACATGATCCATTCACATTGATTGGACTATTTAAATTATCTCCTGTGAGGGGCAGGTCAGGTGATGACACATATGATTGTTTTAACATCCAGCTTGTTCGGTTCTATAATAATTATCGCACTTTCAGCGACAAGCACTGTATTGCTTACATGAAATGTGAACAGTGAACACAATTTAAACACTACAATCAAAAAGTGCAATTTGGAAAAATATATCTCCCGTTAGACAATAAATCACAGGTACATTTTTCAAATCTGTATTGATTTCACTTTTTAGTAAATAAACCGTGCAGTTTCTGATCGTGTTGGATATTTGTGAATACACTTATTTCAGAACCGCTAACGTGCGCGTCTAATGAAAATCTCACAGAACAAACATTGTTCAAGATTTGAATAACTGACCCACATTGTTTGCACTCAACGTATAAAAAGCTCTTTCTGAAAATTAAGACTGAAACATATAGTAATAATCTAATAACAGGGCTCAGCTGGGCAAAATATTTCAACTCGAAAATATGATTTCTGGTTGTTATCAGAGTTAGTCACTAAGTTGTGAATTGTTGAGGCATTAAAGCGAGTTTTATATTTAATCCAAAAACTGAAAACTACTGACTAGGAGAATTTTTCCAACGAAGCAACTTTTTGGGAAAAAACTATAAATTCACTTTGAATTCCCGATAGAGTTCAAGTTTGTGAATATGCCCCAATTCCCAGTCCGAGAGCAGTTAACCCCTTACTAAGTGGCTTTGTCTAGTATGTGTGATAATGACATTCATTGTTTGCACTGTAATTACAGCATGAGGTAACAAGCTCTTGTGAAATCACAAACTTGTTATACAAAGGGCATTTATTTAAAGGACCACTATAGTGACAGGAAAACAAACTTGTTTTCCTTGCACTATAGTGTTAATAGGTCCCCCCACCGGGCTCTAGGGGGAGGAAGGGGTTAAAGGCTTACCTTTCTCCAGCGCTGGGCTCCCTCGACGCTGGGGACTCTTCTCCCTCTTCCGCCGAATGCGCATGCGCGGCAAGAGCCACACGCGCAGTCAGTCAGTCCATAGGAAAGCTGGCGTCTTCTCACTATGAAAATCACAGTGAGAAGCGCGGAAGCGCCTGTCAATGAGACCGCCACTAGAGGCTGGATTAACCCCATTGTAAACCTAGCAGTTTCTCAGAAACTGCTATGCTTACAGCAGGCAGGGTTAACCCTAGATGGACCTGGCACCCAGACCACTTCATTGAGCTGAAGTGGTCTGGGTGTCTATAGTGGTCCTTTAAGTGAAGTCCCTATCTATGAAATGTTGAAAAATAAATGAACCACACAATTGTAAAATAAAGTCTTTGATCATGAAGCTATCGTCGGATGTATAAATACACAGTGGCTGTCCACATTCTAACTGACTATGACCAGCACATGTAGTAGCAGGAAGGGGACAGGTATATCTGGATAAATATGGAAAATTACAAAAGTAATCAAAAGGACTGTTTTATTGTCAATTGTCACAACAGATGAGCACAGACACAGAGCCTTGGAGTTTAGGACACAGTATTATTATAAGACCAAAAATAAAATATATATATTGAACTTGTAGGTTTACTGAATCATGATGGCAGAGATCTCAACTTGCTAGGAATTTTCAGCGTCGGTGCAGTCAGAAACGCTACTACACACTGAGAGCAGGGAGGAAACAAGAGACAGCAAGATCCAAGTTTAACAGCCGACTGCTGATAGATATCTCATGGAATGGATTCCGGAACCTGCTTTATAGGTTTGTCTTCTTTTGAGATAGATTAATCTTGTCTCCCAGACTCAGAGCCATTCCCTAGAAAGAAAAAGCACAAATCATTTACAGAAAAAAACTAGGAGCAATGGAACAGATCTGGACTAGATGTCTTCTCTATACCACGCAGGGAAACACCGGAAACACAATTCCAGATTTTTAAGCTACTGCTAAAGTGAGGGCTGGGATTTGTCAGTATGGGTTATTTTAATCAGAATATGAACCATGATGTGATGCTGAATAATCATTTTAAACTGGCTAGCAAGCACTTTAAGGTGAATGTCACTTTAGGGGGTCTTTATATATATTTTACAAAGACCCCCCAAATGTGACATGTCAGGTTAGAGTCCGGTGACTGTAATTCTACTTACTTGAAGCAGTCACTCGTGGCTGCTGCCATCTTAATTTTAAATTTATTTTAACTGCCAGGTGCCATGAGACTACAACACTGAGGTCTAACAAAGACCACACAGATTATGACTCCCAATAAACACGCCTGACGATGCCTGAATCCCACAGCCGTCCCTTGTCATGACTGCTGGGATTGAACAGCCTTTTGTAACCTCAGACTAGTCCCTGCTTTGTGCTATGGAGTCTTTATGAAATACTATGTTTTAATCGCACAAAGGAGACATGATTTCACTTACCTGGCTCTTGGCTCTAATTCGTATGTGGCCGGTCACAGGGGCGTCTGGACCCAGGTGAATTGGCTTTTCAATGCTGACATTGGCGAGTGCGTCCTCTCCAAATATGGAACGAGCGTAGAGGTTAGCAGCCATGAACCCGCAGTATCCAGACAAAGCCTGTCGGGGGAACACACAGTGAGTTATATTGTATATGCAACAAATAATGTCAAGCAATACAAGTACAAAAATATTGAGCACAATTAACACAACATCAACCCTGCTACACAACACACAGAAGAGCACACAATACATGTGACGTGTCATTCAGCTCACAATGTACTCAGAACATCACAAAATACAGTAACCATTCCATTCACTAGCGCAGGTCATGAAGCTTTTTCTTATGCAAGTCCCATAATCCTGGCCAGACATATGTACTATGTTCAGCTACCAATGAAAAAGGGAGCATCGGGATTGGCTGAGCCACTTCCTGATTTAATGACAGGTTGCTGCAATCCCTACTGATTTACAGCTAACTCTTCAGGTTTATATATGCATTTGTCACAACCAGCCTGATAGATCTCATCACATACCTTTTCTGGGGTGAGACATTTCATATTTGTAGATTTGAGAATGTGCTGCAAATATTCATTCAGGTCGATAATGTTTGTGTTAACGGTCACCTACGAAGAAAGAACAGGAGTGACGTAATTAAAGACACACTGTTTGTTAATTGTCATAGAAAAATACAAACTCCAAATAAAGTTTTAAAAGAATAAAAATTCGATAGAATGTGTTTTTTATTGGAGTGTTCCTTATTCAGTTTAGATTTATCAACCCCATCACCGATAAACCAAAGCTTCTCCGTGAGGGTCACTTACATGAGATTTGTACGACAGTTTGAATTAAGTGAGACAGGAAACCCTTCCAGCTGACTGATTGACAGTTAGGAGGTGTTACTAAGTGAAACTTTTGAAATTGGTACTTTTAGGAAGCCTCAGAGACAGGAAATTAACACCTTAAAGAAACACTAACACCACCATAACTTCGTCTCAACAAGGTACGTACCTTTCTCGTACCTTTGAGATATGAGAAGCTGGATAGGCCGAGTGTGTCAGCTGACTTCTCAGCCTATCAGCAGTGCCAATTCTGAGGCTGATTGAAGCCTTGGACCATCACTGGAAGGAGAGGTGCATAGCAGACTGGTGCAGTTTTTCGCTACTTTGGGGTTAAAACATTTGTAATCTGTTTAACCCCTTAAGGTAAGAATAAGCTCAGGACCTCCTGGCATTATTCCAACTTCACTTAGATGAAGTCGTAATGGTGCCTAGAGCAAGCTGAATTGCTTTAGGTGTCAGGAGTGTTCCCTTAAATGTCTTCCTTTCTGTTTAATGTGTAACCATCGTGCACGTACAACCTTACATTAAGGTATGAAGATACAATTTCCTATACACATAGTGCTGGGAGAAATGCAGATAAAGGTGTACATTTACTTCTATGCCAAGAATTGAGTAACAGAACAGGAGAACCATCCTACAGGCTGATCTCTATCAAAAGCAACTATTATTAAAGCAATTATTCCAGTGTTTGTGTTAAAGGGGGATGCACGCTGCTCGGGGAAGTGTTTCCAAGCAGAATGTGGGGGAATATGACACAAATTATTTATCACTTTAAGGATGTAGTGATTGGTTGGAATATTTAATATATAGGGCTGGAAATGGTGTAAAACATAACGGGGTCAGGAAATGGCAGAAAATATACACTGTAATAAAATCCCCAACACCAATGTAAGAAGGAAGTCGCAGCTCGTTCAATGCCGCACTTACCTTGTTCTCCCACTCAAACTCCGCCCACATCTGTCTGAACTCTGTGTCTGTGCAGGATGCCGGCTGGATGTAATCCATGATGTCAATGTGAATGTCACTCAGGACTACACAGTTTCGGTCACTTGCTGCCCCAGATATGTCATACACTGTAAATGGGATTGGAGATATGAGATTTAGATTTGCTCAGCACCCCATGGAGATCACTCGGTTAAGCTTGGATGGACAAGATAAAAAAGTATGAATTGGGTAATATCAACGCACTGCAAAGACTGAGCGCAAAATGGGATCCACTTGTGCAACCCAAGTTTTTCATAATAGGGCTGCAGTAGCGCATCTAGTAGACCCCATTTTTGTGTTGTATAAAGTTGGCTTCCGGCTACCACCGATTTGAAACATTGGTGGTTTATCACCTTCTAGCACTGGAACAATATTTTACTTAAATCATTCAGCCACTGCGGACGTCTTTAGTCTGGTCAATGCAGTGGAGGTGGGCACAATCTCAGGCCTGGCAGAGCTCTGGTGTTATTAAACTGTAGGAACATCTACTAGGTAAGTGCTACGTCAATAAGGAACTATGTATGTCGTGTGATTGGCCAAGTGTAAAGTTATGTATACGAGGGCCGCCACTTAGATGCTGCAGGTGATGTGCGTTCAGTTCTGCAATTAATAGGTGGGTTCAGTACAAGATATCAGCCTGGCATGAAACGTCTGGTGAAACGTGAATGTGATGGGTACTTTGTGGCACAGATTACTTGCGAAATAAACTTTTCTGAAGTGCCATTGTCTGGCTTCTTACTCTTCACACTGCACCATAAATACAGACAAACACTTTCCAAGCCTTTTAAAAATAATAAAAAAAATGAAGCAATAAAATCAAACTGATTAACTACTTAATCATTATAGGGTCCCTATAATCTACCAATAACGGTTTGTTCCAGTAATTATATGATCCCACACAAGTGAACGCTCCCAGCAATACCACACTCACCAATATTCCCAAAAATGATCCCATTCTCTGTAGATGCAACTTTGACATTAGCTTTAATGTTGGCAAAGTCGTGCGGGGCAAGAGTCAGAGGAGATGGCTTCTCCACCAGCTTCAAATCACCTACCAGGTACAAGGAAAGAAAGACATGAGCTTGCAAGCCCTTCACAATGTCACCATTTCTGTAAAGCTCTGAGTATATACATTTAATGTAGATTAAGCCATTAGTCTTATCAGTCCAGTAGACAAGATGCCATTAATGCAGGACACATTTTTTTTTTGTCTAACATAATATTTCAAAGACAAGATTTTACTAGATTTTAAGAGATTACTGTCCAATAATGTTTTAGACCTGAGGAAGAGAGGAAAATTCTCGGAAGCTATTCTTTTAAATAATAGGTTAGCCCAATAAAAAATACAATTAAAAAAATGCATCATTGCATACTGCAATACTCTAGTATTTTGGCTTCTTATAAAGATTTAGAATAAACATTTAATGCCACCTGCTGGCAGCACAGAGCACCAGCAGACATCATTGCTGTACTAAGAATTGTGCATTTGCTCTATTTCTATTTTATAGAACTTCACACATTTTGATGAATTTGCTACTTACAGTAACACAAGAACAAAGTTCTCAATAGTCACCAATAGAATTCTTTGAAAAACTCCACAACAAATAGGAAGAAGAAATAGTTCCCTCCCTCCCCCCATTTTATGTATTAGCACCTCCACGTTGACATGAAACAAATCCCATCCCCTTACCTAAAGTGGCCAGCTCCAGAGTGCAGTTCTGCAAGGTGTCGCTGGTCTGATTGACAACCAATACATCCAGAACAATGTCATATTGGTTAACGTGTACATAAGCTTCTGCGTAGACTGGGTCTGAGAAACCGGTCAGCTGTGTAACCTACCAGGAAAAATGAGAATGGTATGTAGAGGACATTGTGCCATTTTAAAATGAAGAGTGGAGTTTATAATGCAACTAAAACTTTGCACATCACAATTGCAAATGCAGTAAAATATACACACACACACACACACACACACACACACACACACACGTCGAGTGGCTGAGGAATTCTAAAAACTGGGGGTTTCTTGAATTTATTTTTTTTCTCTCTTAAATTAGAGTATGAAAGATTTAAGAATAAAACAAACAAACACGCTATTAAACAGTACACAATAAAACACTAATGCTATACGTAGTTACTCAGTGCAGCAATATGAACTCAGTGTGATGATCTGCTAATTTCAAAGAGATTTACCTTGTTTAGTTTGGACGACAGAGGGTCCGCAGCTTCCTTTCGCTGGGTGGTCCCCATTGCAGCGAGCAGACTCAGTTGGAACTGATCTTCCTTTGAGGATGCCTCATTCTTGGCTGTCAGTTGCATGAAGGATATGGGATCGTCAGCCTGCACGGTCACACTGCGCTTCTCAGATTCTTTCTGTTTAACAGGAAAACGACGAGACGTATAATGCAGATCCCAGTGAATTAAGAAGTCGATTGAGAATTGAGAGGTCAACACTTCATTTGTACAATTTTGCATTTTTTAGGACATTCTAAATCTACCTCGTGTGTGTAGAATTCTGCCCATCATCGGTTTAGTGCTTACCCCTTCTAATGTTTAATAATACAGGACAAACTCTTTCTTGCAAGACAGCAGGGTGGATTTATTATGGAAAAATGCCACCAAAATCTCCACAACCAAATAGGACATGATAGGCTCCCCGATGATTGTGTCAGCATTAAGTCTGTTTTATATTACGACTCCTTTAATCTTAGGCAGACTAGGACTTATGGCCCAGATCTATTCTGAGAGTGATGGAAGTTACGCTGATACATTAAAATCGGCAGCTGCTGCCCCAGGGTAAAACTCCACCTAATGTGCCCCCTGCTGTTTCATGCAGGTATAACAACATCCACTGTATTTGAAAAAACCTGCGCATCTAAATAACAGTAAAGTCTTGTAATATATTACTACTCGATTCATGCCCTTCCTCCATTTATTTTTATTTATTATACTAGTGAGAAACTGGCAAGATCAAAAGATGCAATATTTTTTACTTTCTATAATATCACAACTGCAATCATTTAGGATTTGGTGAACTTTTAGGATTTATTTTTTTTATTAATAATCCAAAATGCCATCAAGGAGGTTAAAGGTAGCAATTTATATATCTACAAATTAGTCAATCACATGTGAACGAAGCCCAACTGGAGCAGAATAAAGAGACACAAAGCACTCCTGTTGTCATGGTTATGGTACTAGAAGACAGCAGACTTCATCCTCTTGTTCTGTGTCAAGTCATGTGACCAACGGTGGCTTCCCCATGACACTTACAGCTTGTCTGACCCGATTGAAATTTGTTAATGCGGACGTTGAACATTGGCAATTTCAATTAAACCTGGATGAAATGGACTTTGATGATGCAGAAGAGGAATTTCTAAATTAGCAATCCAGCAAATTGGGGGCTAGGCTGCAGATGCTCGAGGACCAAACTGACAATGTCTATGGTCCTAGCAACATAATCACTACAACGGACTATAGTGGATAAAGTTGAATCTAAGGACCATAAACAGCATGAAATAAAAGGCATCTAGTCCATAACCTACAACCAGTTATACACCCCCCCCTGTGTTGGATACATGGAGGAAGTGTTTTCTAGCCACCACGAAACTAACAGGTTTATTTAACCAAAATATTGCCTTACAATAATATGCACTGCACACAATCTGATATTAACTCCATACAACACACAGATGTGTATGCATGAGTCCCCTCCATATATTAACAATATGTCTCTGTATAACACTCACTGTGGTGTACAAAGACCAAGGGAGCAATGTGCAAATAATTCTTACCTTCTGTGAAAGTTTCTCTTCTTCGAGCTTGGCGGAGAGCATGTGGGAAAGAGACTGGCGACATTCCTTGTTAAAGATCTCATTCATTAGCGGAGAACATTCAGATAAGACCTTCAGGCACAGCGAGATCCTGTCCACATCGTCATCGGTGATGGGCTTCTTCGGGAGAGAGGACTTACCCAGGTGAAGAATGCTAGCCATGAGCAACATTGCTTCGGCAACAAAGGACTGGAAGGAGACAGAAGGGGACGTGGATAAATTAGGCAACTTGCTAATTAACAGGAAGATTCACAAACATAATTCTCAAGACACTCTGAATGTCCCTTGTTTGAAGCAAAATCCCAGCATCTGCTGCTTCTGCAGTTACAGTCTCTTTAAACCAGGAAACAGAAGATCACTCAGGAAACCCTGGTCCCTAGGAAGCAGAGACTATAAACTTACGTTTTGCTTCTTTTTGTCTTGAACCAAAGCCACATAGCGCAGCGCGATCTTGGTGAGAGTGGTGGCAAGAGAAGCTGCAACAAAGAAATCGCCATCCAGTAAGAATCCTCTAAGTGGAGGCCTGAACGGAAAGAGAAGAGACCCGATTGGAGACACGTTACTGAAAGTGCAAGTGAAGTCACCAACAGGCTTATTCACTGCAGGATGAATTGTCAGGAATACACAGGGAGTTTTAGATTTGAAGCTAAAATACACAAAATGAAAACACTGCAGTTAAGGTTTTTTTTTTCCCAATCCAGCTATTGCCCCTTAAAACTTGGAATTCCTGGGAACTCACACTTCAGTAAATAACCCAGCATGTTATAATCAGAAGACAGTGAATACTTTAAAGATAATTCAAACCCAGTTTAACACAATTTAAACAGATTGCACACTAATTCTGTTACATTATTTAAAGGAACCTTAGGTTAACTGCAAACAGCTTACAGAATCTTACATTGAGTGGAGCCTCCAGTTTTAATTCATTAAAAATATAAAAATAGAACAGGCCTGTCTATGAGTTTGCCTCATTTACTGCAAATTCTCGGGGCCTGCACTACACATATTGAATATATTCAGTAAAGCCCGTGAATGAAACAACTCTGCAAGCTCAGAGCAACAGTCAAGTTCATCCGTGCCAAGAACTGAACGAAGGGAGAAAGGGAGCTCCTCCTTGCTGTTCGTTCATTAGGAAATTTACAATAACCCACTTCCATACGGAGTCATCACAGCCATTACTTAGAATGCTTTTTTACACCCAATTCCAGCTCACACAGTCTCCTAGATGTCTGTGCCCCAGGAGGATATCAGATACCGGATATCTGCACCGTTGGCCTTGGATACAAAGCTAGCACTGGCACTGAAGAGGTTGTGGGACCACATTTCTCATGATGCTCTGCAGGGACAGTTCCACCATTTCCAAAATAAAACCTCATACAACATAGAACATTTTGGAATATTTTAAGTGACCGTTTATTGTACGTCTTTTTTTGGCTTAGTATTATTTATAACCTGGCAGACATAGCACTAACCTGTCCTCCTCTTTCTTTGCAGGCCGTGAACTACTGAGGGCACTTTGGGTGACATAAGTTCCCATTTCGGTCACCAGCTTTTGTGCAGGACCAACAGACACTTCTTCTTCAGACTTTAATTCACCAGACTCCTTTTTCAGTTCTGTCTCAACGATTGGGACCTGAAATTCAAGGGACGCCAACTGCTAGATCCGTACCCATGCCAAATTTACTGCAGACAGTCATGTAGTAGTAGGAACACATGTGATGGAAATCCCTGATCAGTGGGATCCATGGCGACACACACAACATATTTCACCTTCGTGAAATATTACAATTATCTAAATTTACATTTCATGTTCACAAAATAAATTTAAGGTTTGCAGACAACTCATTAACTAGAATGCTTGAAATAGCTTCACTCAATGAATTGGTTAAATGGATGGTGTGTGAGCTATGTCCAGGAAATTAGTTTTTTCTTTGTTACCAGATGAACATTTGTATATTTAAGCAGTGCTTACCTCTCCCAGAGACCTACGAACTTCAGTCATGACGCTTTGGATATCATCTTTTGTGCTGCAGTATTCACCAAGAATCCAGAGAGCCCCTCTGTAAATCCTGAAATAATATTAACGTGCGTGTTTTAGACTCATCAGATGGCAACAGAATGAATTTCCTGCAATAAAATTGCTGCATCCGTGGGTCAAGAAAGAGGGTAGGATGAGAAGAAAGAAGTAAAGAATTAAATAAAAATCTGATGAACTATAACATTCTAGGCTCAGTCTAAGCACCATAACCGCTAGTACTGAGAGTACCCCCAGCTGATAGCACCGGATAACGACCATGTAATTTTCAACTACATGATGAGTAGAAATGCCGATGAGGCCCTCTTTAGTGATTATGGTGCCAGAAGTGCATTTACCTGGGTCTAACCTGCAGGAGAGGATCAGACATCACATATACTCAATTCTTTAAACGGTTTAGCAATGATGATGAGCCTGAACAATGAATAAAAGGCTTCCCCTTTCTAAACAAAGCATTTTTTCGTGTTCCGAAACAATATTTAACATTTTTTTAATATAAATTTTAAAATGCAAAGGGACAGCTTAAATGCAATCTGAATACATACTTGACAGTTTTAATGGCATGAAACACTTCCAGCATCTTCTCCACAATCAGAGGTCGAAGGTTATCAAAGCGCTGAACAGCTTCGCGTACAAATTCCAAAACATCGGCAGCGGCAGCCTCATTACTATCGCTAAGAAACTCCATTAGCTGGAACAAAATTAGACGATTAGTATCGTCAGTACGGAAGGGAGCAACGTTACGGGAAATGTTAACTACTGCCATGTTCTAGAGGCTGCAGAAAATAAACATTATTAAGAGTTGCAGGAACTATCACCAGCTAATGACATTTAATGATAGCACTGCAGAAAATAAAAAAGTAGAACAATCCTACTGAAAGAACTTTAGTTATCTTGTTTCTCGCCTGCGTTTTAAAATCAAGATATTCTATTCCATCGTATACTCCATATTCAGATAAATCAATTTTACGGACTGCACCTTATATTTAATGTAGTTATAGCGACTGCTACTTTGTCTCTGTTGGCAGTGAGCCTCTGTTCGTTAAAGTGCGTCTCAAACACAGCCACGGCTCAACTGCCCAATTTATTTCCTCCGCACTAGAGTCTGGCTTACATTGCCATTAACCAGAATTTCTACCTCGAATGACATTGTCCAGTGTTTATCTGGTTATTATAGGTATTGCTGAAAATTCACGTAACGCACAATACGAGTGCAATATTTCCTACTTACCACAGGGATAACATTGGCGGCCATATCTGGGAAGCGGACGCTACACGAGTGCAAGGTACGCACTAGAAGCTGCCGGTATTTGTCGGTGTCTTCATGTTCAGATACATTGTTGGTTTTAATAACTTCCTTCTTTAGGACAATCACCAGCTGGAACCAAAGCAAAGAGAACTCGGCATGAGCGCATGCAAGAGAGTTTAGCGCTCACTAATTCACACAAACACACCACGTGTTTTACCTCCTCTACATTTCGTGAAGAAACCAGGTCAAGAGCCAACTGCAGAGTCTTCTTTCGTACCTCCAAATCTGGGGTGCTCAAAACTCTCAGGATGTCCATTACCAGGTCCTTAAGGGTGAAAAATAAAAAATACAGCCTGAAAAACCTTTTAGCAATAAAGTGTCCTATTACTCCACAGACGTGGAGAACAGAATGATATCTCTCACAATACATTGACAAAGCCAGGATTTAAAGAGACATTAATGGGAATTCCACTGGAAGGACTTTCTGCTCACCTGTAGCACTCGTTCATGAGAAGGATGGTCTTTTAGTTCAATCAGACGATCCAGGACAATGAGTTTTACATTGTTATCACTCTCCTTGATGATCAGATCGATATAGCACTGAGCCGCTGCCTAATGGTAGATAGAACAAACGGTATATTAGTCTTAGTGAAACTTTATAACAGGCTGACACGGATTTAACTTTAACCCCTTAAGGACCAAACTTCTGGAATAAAAGGGAATCATGACATGTCCTTAAGGGGTTAAACAGACTCTGGGATGAAAATCTACATCCAGTAGTTATGACAGGTATAATTATTACAGAGACCCGAAGCACTGTGTAGTTGTCTGTTGGAAAAGCAAAGTATACGTTGGACTAGATTGCCATATTCTTGCATACTGTGGGAAAGGAATAGAAGGTGCTTCAAGCCAGAAAGCAATTATCTAAGGCTTAAAACCATGTGATTGACAATGGAGGTATCTATTACTAATGCAAGGAGCCTATATAACAAAATGGGGGAACTAGAGTCAATAACATACAATAAACAAATTGATATAATAGGCATAACAGAAATATGGTACTTCACAGCTTCTATTTAACATATTTATAAATGATCTTGAAATAGGCATTGAAAGCCATGTATCAATGTTTGCAAATGACAAAACTTTGTAAAGTAATAAAATGTGAGCAGGATATTGCTTTGCTGCAGAGGGATTTAGATAGATTGGGGGACTGGGCACTAAAATGGCAGATGAAATTTAATGTAGAAAAATGCAAAGTTATGCAATTCGGAGTCAAGAATGCACAAGCAACTTACACCCTAAATGGTAGTGAATTTGGGGTAACCACACACGGGAAGGATTTGAAACATGGTGGGATGAGACACATGACTGGGCAGTTAACTTAAATGGGTACACGTTATTTAGGAAGGATAGGGAAAACGAAAAAAAAAAAAAAGGGTGGAGGAGTATGTTTGCATGTCAACCATGAATTAAAGTCAAATCTTAGGCATCTGGAGTGTGACAAGGAGAATGTGGAAGCCTTATGGGTAGATATCTGCTTGTGGCAGACGAAGGGAAATCAATTATTGGTTGGGAGATGTTATAAACCACCTAATGTAAATATTAATCAGGAAGAACAGGTGTCAGAGCAAATTGGGAAAGCTGCAAATCTGGGTAACACATTAATTATTGGAGATTTTAATTACCCGGACATAAATTGGGATAGAGGGACTATTACTTCAGCAAGGGGAATCAGATTTTTGAATGTGTTAAATGACACCTTTATGTCACAACTGGTACAAGCACCAACTAGAAAGGATGCTTTTTGATATTTTGACCAACATTCAAGTAGGGGAGCATTTGGGAAATAGTGATCACAATATGTAAATTTTTTAAATAAACTCAAAAAATCAAAAGCACGTGGGGTATACTAAAAAACATAAATGTTAAAAAAGCAAATTTCTTCCACTGGACTACCATAGCCCAGGAAGCACGCACCGCACTCCCCGCTCAGGGATCCTTAACGCAACCATCGCGGTATATACACACACACACACATTCACACTCCCACAACGCTACCTCAAATCTCGAGGTCAACCGCAGGGGAATAACGCCGAGGACCTCACTAGCACACGGAGCATACACCTAGCATCACCAGGCGAAGCTCTCATCCAACAACTACCCCAACGACCACATAGCTACCTGACGCTGACACGACATTGGGGGCTGGGTGGGCAACAGTAAATCCGAGACAGACATGACCCTACCCTGACTCTCACATAACAGGCCCAACACCAGCTTTACCGAAGCAGACGCAGGAGTTTCGCCCTCCTCTCCCCCCGACCCATAGGGAGTGGGATAACCGACAAATACGAACCATAGACGTGAGGGGAGCCTGGTCGAGGACGGTGATGCCCCACAGGACTCGCCGCTCCGCAGACACAACACCACACACACTGACAATCACAACTGGCGACACCGCCATATAAAGTTCCAAGTCAACCACGCCAACTACACTGGAGACAAACACACATATTTAGCTAATGATTAAATAATGAAAATAAAACCGAAACGTTTCATGCTATCGCTACGATACACTTACTATGGTCACTTCGACCTACTTTTTAAGGGACCTCCGCGTCCCGTTGTTCATAAACACCTATGCTGTTTTCTACCGCATCATTGCTTGTACAAAGGCAAACTGGCCAATAAGCACACCCGGACCACATAGAGCGAGGCAGCCACTTTTACTCCACGCCCAACTGTATGCCTAACTACTGTGGACCTGCGCATCCAACATGTCTGTTGTTGATGTCATTTGAATGGAGACCTGCGTGTCCCACTGCTATACAATTTGACTGCCATGTTTGCTTGTCCACTTTGTTGACAGATAATAAAAAGTGACTTTACAAAAAAAAAAGCAAATTTCAATAAGATTAGGGCAGCTCTACAAGATATTGACTGGCATAAACTCCTTAGTGAAAAAACACTGAGTATAAATGGAACATCTTCCAACAAATATTAGAAAGGTACATTTCTAAGTAAGTACCATTGGGTAATAAATATAAAAGAAACACATTGAAACCAATGTAGCTTAGTATAGAAGTAAAACAAGAGATTAAAAATAAGAAAAGGGCATTTAAAGCATTTAAAAATCGGACAAATCAGAGGCATCCTATATAAGATATAAGAAAGCCAATAATACTTGCAAAAAGGCAATTAAAGTGGCTAAACTAGAAAATGAGACATTGATAGCCAAAGAATGCATGAAGAAGTACCGTATATATTAGACTATAAGTCGAGTTTTTCAGCAAATTTTTTGTGCTGAAAAACCCCAACTCGACTTATACTCTAGTCACTGTCTGTATTATGGCAACTTACATTGCCATAATACAGACAATGGGGCTGTGTAGGAGGGGGCTGTCAGAGAGCGTTTACTTACCTTTTCTTCAGCTCCCTCTGCCAGCTCACAGTGCAAGTCTCGCGAGAGCCGCGGGGTCATAGTGCGGCCGCAAGACTTACACTGGGAGCTGACAGAGGAGCTGGCCGGACCGGCGCGGAGGAGGAGGGAGCTGACAGGAGCTGCAGGAGAGGTAAGCGCTCTCTGCCAGCCCCCCCTCCACTGAACTACCAATGCCACTGGACCACCAGGGAGTAGGAGCCCCCCTCCCTGCCATGTATCAAGCAGGGAGGGGGGGACGAAAAAAAATTAAATAATAAAAAAAATAAATTAAAATAATAATAATAAAAAAAAAAATAATACCACCACTGCATTCATACACACACACTGTAAATAAATATTCAATGAATATAATTTTATTTAGAAATTTACCAGTAGCTGCTGCATTTCCCACCCTAGTCTTATACTCGAGTCAATAAGTTTTGCTAGTTTTGGGGGGTAAAATTAGGGGCCTCAGCTTATATTCGGGTCGGCTTATACTCGAGTATATACGGTAAGTAGAAGTATAGATCAGGGTGTTGCAGTGGATGTGATCTACTTGGATTTTGCCAAGGCATTTGATAAAATTCCACACAATAGGTTAGTCTTCAAACTAAAAGAAATTGGTCTAGATGAATATTCTTGTTCTTGGGTAGAACATTGGCTTAAGGATAGAGTACAATGAGTTGTCATTAATGGTAAATGACAACTCATTGTACTCTATCCTTAAGCCAATGTTCAGGCTGGACTAAAGTGGTAAGTGGTGTCCCTCAGGGTTCTGTTTTGGGACCGCTTCTATTTAACATATTTATAAATGATCTTGAAATGGGCATTGAAAGCCATGTATCAATGTTTGCAAATGACACAAAACTTTGTAAAGTAATAAAATGTGAGCAGGATATTGCTTTGTTGCAGAGGGATTTAGATAGATTGGGGGAGTGGGCACTAAAATGGCAGATGAAATTTAATGTAGAAAAATGCAAAGTTATGCGATTCGGGGTCAAGAATGCACAAGCAACTTATACCCTAAATGGTAGTGAATTAGGGGTAATCAAACACGAGAAGGATTTGGGAATTGTTATAGACAACAAATTAGGAGGCAATAAGCAGTGTCAATCTGCGGTTGCTAAGGCCTGTAAGGTTTTGTCATGTATAAATAGGGGCATAAATTCTCGGGATGAAAATATAATTTTGCCTCTTTATAAATCGCTGGTAAGACCACACCTTGAATATGCTGTGCAATTTTGGGCACCTGTTCTAAAGAAGGATATCATGGCACTAGAAAAAGTGCAAAGACGAGCTACAAAATTGATAAAAGGAATGGAGCATTTTAGTTACGAAGAAAGGTTAAATAATTTAAATCTCTTTAGTTTGGAAAAACGGCACCTTAGAGGGGATATGATAACATTATACAAATATATTTGGGGCCAGTACAAACCATTATCTGGAAATCTATTCATAAACAGGGATAAACATAGGACACGCGGTCACACATTTAGGCTGGAAGAAAGGAGATTTAATATAAGGCAAAGAAAAGTTTTTTTTTTACAGTAAGAGCAATAAGGATATGGAATTCTCTGCCTGAAGTGGTGGTTTTATCAGAGTCCATAAAAATGTTTATACTGCAATTGGATAAATACTTGCAAAAACATAACAAACAGGGATATAATTTCTAATTAGTCGGGTAATAGCTTTATGATCCAAGGAGACATCTGGCTGCTATTTTGGGGGTCAAGAAGGAATTTTTTCCTAGTTTGTTGCAAAATTGGAAGCGTTTCAGACTGTTTTTTTTTGCCTTCTTTTGGATCAACAACAAATACATATGTGAGGAAGGCTGAACTTGATGGACGCAAGTCTCTTTTCAGCTATGTAACATGTAACTATACTACGTACTGATGGGGAACACTTTCAAGCCCTCTATAAGCAAATGAAGACTACGTTTTTTGTTTTTTTAAATGTCTCACTAAATTATGGTTATCCAGTAACGGTCGTTATACAATCAGCCAGGAATCAGGGTGGAAGTTTTCTGGGCCATTTGGGTTCATTTTGGGCCACTAAGAATAAACTTTAGGAAAATAACTGGCAGAGCAGGTTATATATGGTGAATTAAAGGACTATATGCACCATAGCAACCCATTTCGTTGCTTAAAGGACCACTCTAGTGCCAGGAAAACATACTCGTTTTCCTGGCACTAGAGTGCCCTGAGGGTGCCCCCCAGCCTCACGGTCCCCCTCCCGCCCGGCTCTGGAAAGGGGAAAAGGGGTAAAACTTACCTTTTTCCAGCGCTGGGCGGGGAGCTCTCCTCCTCCTCCTCTCCGCCCCGTCGGCTGAATGCGCACGCGCGGCAAGAGCTGCGCGTGCATTCAGCCGGTCGCATAGGAAAGCATTTACAATGCTTTCCGATGGACGCTTGCGTTCTCTCACTGTGATTTTCACAGTGAGAATCACGCAAGCGCCTCTAGCGGCTGTCAATGAGACAGCCACTAGAGGATTAGGGGGAAGGCTTAACCAATTTATAAACATAGCAGTTTCTCTGAAACTGCTATGTTTATAAAAAATTGGGTTAACCCTAGCTGGACCTGGCACCCAGACCACTTCATTAAGCTGAAGTGGTCTGGGTGCCTAGAGTGGTCCTTTAAGTTACGATGTACAAGGGGCGGATTAAATCATTGTATCCCGGCACACACAGTGTTATTCACTAAAGTGTGAATTCTCATTTCAAATTTGACGCCAAATTAGCAGAACTTAAAATATAGCTGGCTTGGAGATATATTATAACAATAACTGGGCAATTTTAGATAGTAATTCAAAGTAAATTTCAAATTCTATCAACTCACATTTTAGGGAGTGTCTTATTACAGTAGCAATATACTTATCAGGCGGCTGAACGAAATCTCAAACCATACTGGACAGATTAGACCCCAAGGGCCAGAACAAAAAGCGCCTAGTAGGTGGAGTCACTTCTTCATCTAGCGGAGGTCAGTCTCATTTTAAAACCTGCCTGTGGCCGTGGCAAGGACTTTAAAAAGTTCTTCTTATGAAGATACAGTGTACCAGGAATTCCCATGTTACCTTGATGGCGGTCGGTGCACTGGACAATGTTACAAGAGTCCCTGCTGCTTCATATTTCACGGCTGGGCTGGAAGACTGCAGGAGGTTGAAGATGCACCGAATAAAACGAGCTCTTTCTGATGGATTGGCATGGCAGACCTGCAGAACGTAGACATGGTTTAGAGAATGTAAATGTACACAAAGCTCCTTACATCAGGCCAAAGGACAGGACCAAAACAAATAAATGAATTAAAAAGAGACACTGTAAGCATTTTAACTTCATCTTATTTAGGTTTTATATTGCCTCTGGCCTCCCCTGTCATCCTAAAACCTTTTATTTAATTAACTAAGAGGTTTGGAAGCACAGCATACCACGATTCTTAGTTCCTGGCTCTCATACCATAGCATTCTGTGACATTAAGAGCACATGTGCAGCAGTATCACGGTTGGCCAAACCAAATACTTGAATACAATGATTCTCTATGGAAGAATCGTAGGTGCACCGTGGCGAGCGCTGCGCACGCACCCACGTTCTCCAATGCTCCTCTGAGAAGCATTGAATCGACCAGTCATGCTGGAGCCACACTTGAAGATGAGGTAGTGGCAAAACCGGTGGAGACAAAGAAAATTATTTGATTTAAATTGTTCTATTTCTACACATGTGGGAGGGGCATCAGTAATGTAGCATTAGGAATACAGATGATGTTTCTTTCAAATGTCCACCCAGGCCAGTAACACGTTATGCCTCTTACAGGTGGAGCTTACAGAAGAGAATGCCATCTATGATTGATAAATATAGCGCTTACACTGCGCACATAGACTCAGAATAGAGGTAAGGAGTCATGCAGTATCTAAATTAGACTAGGAGTTGAGGGGTGAAGACAAAACCAACATGCAGGTCACAGCCAACATTGTATCTACAGCTCAAGGCCAACTACAAATTTGTGTATTGTTCATAAAGCAAAAGATTAAAGCTTTACAAAAAAAAAGTAATGAGAAGTAATTAAACAGGGAGTAACAAGAAAACCACTTTTTAATAAAAGCTATTAAAATGAGCAAACTAATCGAACCAGCTTCAAATATCGAGCAAAATAGAGAGAGAAAAAATAAATAAATATATTTTCCAGTGAAACCTCATCCATAATCTGCACCCTCAACCCGCACCAAGAGCACGCCCACAACCCACGCCACTCACAGAGTGCGCCCTTAGTACACACCTTGTATATGAGCTCAACAATGACCAGCTGTAGGATATCACCAAATGTCTGTACTTGGTCGATGCAGGTACTCAGATAATCCAAAGCACGCTCCTGGTTGAGACGAAGAAAGAAGTCATGCATCAACCAAAAACTTTAACAATTAATAATGTTAACATGCTTCAAAAAGCTACAGGAGCAAAAAGACATTTACAACAGTGGCCAATCATTAAAGGCCAACGTTGTATACATCCACAGCTTATGGGTATTCAGGGAGCATTGAGAGGAAATCACAGCGGGCTTTTAAGTAAAACAACAGTGATCAGGGCAATCATGCAACAAGCGTCAAACCACTAACATTAAAACGAATGTAGTTTTTTTTTCCATCCAGTTAATCAACTGTATATTTAGATGGCATCTATGTGCTTCTGCAGTAAAACTCTTGTGATTTTTATGATAAAAGTATAATAATAATATTATATATATATACACACACACACACACACACACACACACACATACATACGCACAAAGAAATCTCCTTATCCAACAGAACCAGCGTAAACAGACTTATCTTCTAATGCACAGTAAGTGTCTCAATTAGAAAGGTTCATAGCATTCAAATCACATTCAATTCAACGTTTAATGCTCTATTTCCCACCTTTTAAAGGACCACTATAGGCACCCAGACCACTTCAGCTCAATGAAGTGGTCTGGGTGCCAGGTCCATCTAGGATTAACCCTTTCTGTTGTAAACATAGCAGTTTCAGAGAAACTGCTATGTTTACAAATGGGTTAATCCAGCCTCTAGTGGCTGTCTCATTGACAGCCGCTAGAGGCGCTTCTGCGCTTCTCACTGTGATTTTCACAGTGAGAAGATGCCAGTGTCCATAGGAAAGCATTGAGAATGCTTTCCTATGAGACTGGCTGAATGCGAGCGTGGCTCGTGCCGTGCATGCGCATTCAGCCGATGACGGGAAAGGAGGAGGAGAGTACCCAGCGCCAGCGCTGGAAAAAAGGTAAGGGATTAACCCCTTCCTCCCCCTAGAGCCCGGCGGGAGGGGGGCCCAAGGACCTATAGAGCCAGGAAAAAGAGTATGTTTTCCTGGCACCATAGTGGTCCTTCAAATCTCTTTGTTTCTGTAATAAACAAATTCTAACTCCCTTAAAAGCAGAGGAAGGCAAAATGGCTGCATACTACTCTCTGCAGAATTACATGCTGGGAGAGAACCTGCTCAAAATTTGAGAATCTGATTGGCGGATGAGATCACACTATGTTCTCTGTGCTTTAATTATCAGTAAACGTTACGGAGGGTGTGACACTCATACTGCGGTTTCAGGTGGTCACCTCCACATCAAGAAATAATCATACGCTCAATATTTATTACAGATACATTTACTGCTTCCAGGTCAGATGAAGATCATCTGTCGAGAAGATTCTGATTTATGTAAAGAAACATTTTAGTGACAAAACGGTAGATGGGTATATTCCACGTACAAAGAAACTGACATTATATACTAAACACTTCCGACCTCACAAACAAGAATCAGGCTAAAGACACTCGTGTTAACAGACGTTTGCCCCAATGATCAGTTCAAACAATGCCGCAGCAGTCTTCAGACCAATACTCACCTGATCTGCATGGATAAGCATCATAAAAGCATTTCTTTTGCAGCTTGCATCTTTCTCATTCACCAAGAAATCATGGATTAATTCAGGGGCATCCGGGATAAGGTGTTCAAAGTTTCTAGAAATCAATAAATAACATTCAAAATTAAACACTAATAGTATGTGCTGTTTGCAATAAGCACAAATAGCAATGAGCAGATATCAAAATATTAACTCAAAGAGAGAAAGGAAAGACAAGTTTGCACAGGAAAAACAAAGAACCATATAACAGTATGAACAGAACGATAAAAACAGACACTTTCACCTAGCCATCAGATATGTTCCCTGTGGATTCTACAAACCATCAATGTCACCTATTGCCTGGACAACATGTCTGTTACTGGCTTTTCCACAGATACGCCTGATCAAACTGTCACATCATGAGCATTCTAAAACATTTATTTAATAAAACTACTTGTACACAGAACATGTTACCACGGAAGTGCAGCGCGTACTGGATCAGATGTGGACATGAAGCTGCTGGTTTGTGGCCTTCACTGTCATTTCTAACAACCATTCACTGTGTTTTCAGACGTTATTGGTGCATTATAATGCTAGTATATGTATATGACTTTTTTTCTCTCTCACTTTACCCTTTGGAGCTGGGAGTTCTGAGGTTTTTAGCATTAGATTGACACAGGACTCTCAGATCCAGCCTTTGCTAGATGAACATATGTCTATCAGCCCTTTGAACAACGGGAGATCCAGACTTTATTAGATGAACTTGCAATATCCCCCAGATCGACACATTACTAGAAAAACATGCCAATACCTGTACTCTGAAAGCCCCAGATCCAGACATTACTAGAACATCACAGCCTGTCCTCTGAATGCTACAGATCCAGACATTACTAAAAGAACATCATTGTGTGTCCTCTAAATACCCTAGATATACCAGATCTCACCTGTAGATTGTGTATATGGCAAGCACGGCATTTCTCCGTACATAACTGTGCCGGTGTTCAAGGCAAGCTCGGATTGCTGGCATCAGGGGCTCAAGAAGCTCGGCCTCCTTCAGCTTGCAGAGAAAACGCAGTGTGGAGCCGCGGATGAATTCATTGGGATGCTGTAAATCCTAGGAAGAGATATTGCAGAGTTATATCCTCGTGAAAAGGGGAAACAAAATCCCATCATCAATTGTAACAAGCCATATTTTAACTGCCATAACCTTCTGTTCTTTAACCGGATCTCTTGCCCTTTATTAATTCAGATCATCTCTCTGATTCAGATTTACAGAAACGGTCTATATACTTCCTCTGCAACTAACCTACATTTTAAAATAATTTTACCCGAAATATAATCTGCTAGGAATAAATAAAAAGCATATTGGAAACAAAGCAGACTTATTAAAGCCCCTCAGTCTCATATTTTTGTACTCGCTAGTATGAAAAGGAAAATAATATTTACTATTTTCATACGAATAATAATACAAATACAAAACAAGAGTTACATATAGACCGAATTCAAGCTTTTATAGCAAAATAATGCAGTTTCATTGGCAATGGCATTTTGAACCAACTACATCACTTATCATCTATGGCATTTATTGAGTAAAATGTAATATATCTGTGCATCTGTAGCTATGTGTAGATTAGTATAGCCTAGTACAGTCACATGTAGTAAATTATTATAACCTAGTAGTGCATTCCCAGCCACATGTAGTAGATTAGTATAGCCTAGTAGTTATTATTATGATATTTGTAGAGCGCCGTCAAATTCCGCAGCGCTTTACAATGGGTGGACGAACAGACATGTAGTTGTAACCAGACAAGTTGGATGCGCAGGAACAGAGGGGTTGAGGGCCCTGCTCAATGAGCTTATATGCTAGAGGGAGTGGGGTAAAATGACACAAAAGGTAAAGATAGTATTAGACTAGTGACAGTTGCAGAAGAGGAATCAGTTGGGAGCTATTAACAGTTTAATTGATATGCTTTTATGAAGAAGTGGGTTTTTAACGATTTTTTGAAGGAGTGGAGATTGGGTGAGCATCTAACGGAGGAGGGAAGCGAGTTCCACAGGAACGGTGCAGCCCTCGAGAAATCTTGAAAGCAAGCATCAGAGGTGGGAGTACGGACAGAAGATAGACGTAAGTCTTCAGCAGATCGTAAGGGCCTAGATGGGACATACTTGTGTATAAGGGAGGATAGATAGGTGGGAGCAACATTATGTAGAGATTTAAAAGCAAGAACCAGAATTTTAAATTGAGCTCTATATTTTATGGGAAGCCAATGTAGGGACTGACAGAAGGGTGAGGCATGGGAGGTGCGGGCAGACAGGAAGATGAGCCTTGCCGCCGCATTCATTATGGACTGTAATGGCGCAAGTTGGGAGCACGTAAGACCACTGAGAAGCAGATTACAGTAGTCAAGGCAAGAAAGGACAGTGGAATGGACCAACACCTTAGTCGCATCTGGCGTTAAGTAGGGGCGGAGCAATGTTTTTGAGATGGAAATGACAGGATTTGGCGATAGATTGAACATGAGGCTTGAAGGAGAGGTCGGAGTCAAAGAGAACATCTAGGCAGTGAGCCTGCGTGGTGGAGCTGATGGTAGCACCGTTGACTTGGAGGGAGACAGACACAGGAGTAACAACACTTGAGGGAGGAAAGACCAGAATTTCAGTTTTGGTCAAGTTTAGTTTAAGGAAGTGGGCAGCCATCCAGTTAGAAACAGCAGAGAGGCAGTCAGAGACACTAGTCAAGAGGGACGGGGAGAGATCAGGAGAGGACAGGTAGATTTGCGTGTCATCTGCATAGAAATGATATTGGAAGCCAAAGGAGCTAATGAGTTTACCAAGGGAGGCAGTATAGATGGAGAACAGTAGGGGACCAAGGACTGAACCTTGGGGGACACCAACAGAGAGGAGTTGGGGAGAAGAAGCAGAGCCAGAGAAAGAAACACTGAAAGAGCGCTGGGAGAGGTAGGAGGAGCACCAGGAGAGAGCAATTCACAGCCGCATGTAGTAGATTAGTATAGCCTAGTAGTTCATTCACAGCCACATGTAATAGATTAGTATATGCTAGTGCATTCACAGCCACGTGAAGTAGATTAGTATAGCATACTAGTTCATCCACAGCCACATGTTGATTAATATAGCCTTGTACATTCACAGCCACATGTAATAGATTAGTAAAGCCTGCTCACCTTTCTGTAAGCATCACAAACAAGGATCATTTCCTGCAGCAGTTTGCCATCGGGGGTAGTTTTGGGGACGATCTCCCAGAAGACTAGAAGCAGTTTCTTTATGGTGTGATCTTGGAGGGGCAGCACAAAGCGAATGATCGTCATCAGGAGACCTGGCAGCTTCTCGCCATTTAAAATCATTATAATAACTTTCTTCAGAGCCTCTGTCTTGGATTTGATGTCTCCTTTTTCTAGGGAGAGAAAAGAAACCATCAAGATTATCATTGCAAATATAGGAACAGACACCCACACCCAGATATTCTTAAATAAATGGCTTGCTGGCAGTGTTAAAGGGATACTGTAGGCACCCAGCCCACTTCAGCTCATCGAAGTGGTTTGTGTGCAATGTCCCATGTCCCTTAACCATGCAATAGTAATTATTGCAGTTATTGAGAAACTGTAATAATTACTATCCAGGGTTAACTCCACCTCTAGTGACTGACTGTCTACCAGATAGCCACTAGAGGGACTTCCTAGATTGAAACGGACCTTTGGTCCGTTATCGGCCGCTGGACGTCCTTAAGTTCTGCATGAGGATGTCCAGCGCCAGATTTTTCCCCACAGCAAAAGCATTGATGTCAGCGGGGGAGGAGCGTGGGCCGAGCCTGACCCAGCACCGAGGGGCATCAGCTCTGGATTCAGGTAAGTGACTGAAGGGGTTTTAAACCCCTTAAGCCCAGAGGGAAGGGGGCACTGTAGGATTCAATAGTGCCAGGAAAACGGCTTTGTTTTCCTGGCTTTAATGTTGTTGGCTAACAATTTTAGTCAAATGTTAGTCATCTAAATTTTTTTTTTGATTTAGTCGACTAAAACTAAAAACAATTCAGATTACTAAAATACAACTAAAGCTAAAATATTTTTTTTTTAGTCAAAAAAATACGATTACAACTAAATAGAAATTTGACGCCAAGATTAACACTGCACTGTTCCCCGTTAATGAGGCAAATAATTTTACATTAACAGCGCCCACTGGGCTCCTAGCAGGTTTAACAGAATCTGACTTCTGCAGAACTGGCTGTCAATCTTACCACTCATTCAGTGACTGAGAGTGCCAGCTGATCTTGCTCAGCCAATGAATCAGCGTCTATGCTTCTAAATTTGCAGAGAATTGACATTATCGTGATGATCCCTTAAGACACCACCAGAGGTGGAGTTACACCACCGGCAGAAAAGGGGTTAAATTCGGCATGTTCAGCGTTTCACCGTGAAACCATGCACATACAGACTTCAAGCACCACAAAATCAATGAAGTGGTTATGGTGCCTGGCATAACTTAAAATCTTTGGCATTTCTTGGCTCAGTGAAAATTGCTGAAAGATAGCTCAAAACGTGCATTGTGCACAAATCTGGGAAAAAGGTGGAAGTAGTCATATTATTCTGCAACATTTGAGAACTCCCACCGACCCCAAGCAAACTCACAGCACACTCTTCTACTATTCCAGGCTGCTTCCACTTTTCAATAGCTGGAAGGTGTGAGAGACAATAATGAGCCCTTATGACTAATGCATTGTGTAAATGACCCTCCATGGCGGAGTAATGGTTTGCATTAATAGAAAGTGTCACCGAAGTGGCTTTTTATTTACCAAGATCAGTCTTCAGGGTGATTTCAGACGGGGGCTCTGAATCCATGGGAACATTGATGAGTGTGTAGCACACATTCTCTGCCGCAGTCATGTTTCCTGACGTTTAATGCCTTGAAATAAAACACAGGATCACTGACGCAGTAGAACCTAAAGGGTGAGATATTTTATTCATAAAATACAAAATGCTGAATTACAATATTAGGACAATGGATGGTGTTAAAATTGTGAGTCGAGTGTATTCTGTAAATGTCAATCTATTTGCACCTTTGAAACATGTATTAGTGAAGTTGAATATTCAGCACTCGAAACTAATTTAAGGAAAATAGTAAATTAAGGAAAAAAATCGACTGAACACCTCGTGCCATAAGCATGTCTTTCCCCCTATGTGCACTCTAATTTCCCCTTTTCAACTATTTCGCTGTCTCACTCTCTCCCCCTGTCTCTGAATCTTACTCTCTCTGACCGTCTGTGTGTGTGTCTTTCTCTCTCTCCCTCCCTCAGGCTCACTCTCTCTGTTCATGTCTGTGTGTGTGTGTCTGTCTCTGTCTCGCTTTCTCACCCTGTCTGTCTCTGTCTCGCTTTCTCACCCTGTCTGTCTCTGTCTCGCTTTCTCACCCTGTCTGTCTCTGTTTCTCACCCTGTCTGTCTCTGTTTCTCACCCTGTCTGTCTCTGTTTCTCACCCTGTCTGTCTCTGTTTCTCACCCTGTCTGTCTCTGTTTCTCACCCTGTCTGTCTCTGTTTCTCACCCTGTCTGTCTCTGTTTCTCACCCTGTCTGTCTCTGTTTCTCACCCTGTCTGTCTCTGTTTCTCACCCTGTCTGTCTCTGTTTCTCACCCTGTCTGTCTCTGTCTCTCTTTCTCACCCTGTCTGTCTGTCTCTCTCTCTCTCTCCCCAGTTCCGGCTGCCGTGTCCCAGGCCGCAGTCCCGGCAGTCAGAGCGGGGTTGCCGAGTTGGATAGGGTCTCTCGGGGCCCCTGGAGGCGCTGTGTTGGTGTGTGACCCCCAGGGAGAATTACCTGCGGCTCCCGGGGCCCTGTCTTGCTCCGGACACTGAACGCTCTCAGGGTGACGTGGAAGGACTGGCAGAGCTACGGCCACATCAATAGTACGGCGGCCGGGGAGGGTCAGCGGAAATGGAGCAGTGAACCGCAAAACCAGGAAGTGCACTGCTGGTGGAACGCAAACCCCGGAAATGATCCGCTGGTGGAAAGCAAACCCCGGAAATGATCTGTGGGTGGAACGCAAACCCCAGAAATGCCCCACTGGTGGAACGCAAACCCCGGAAATGCTACACTGATGGAACGCAAACCCCGTGAACATAAACGGGGGAAGGCAAACGCCTGAAATGTATTGTTAACTCCCTCTATACACATTTGAGTGGATTATTCACACTAAGAATTGTCAGCAAGTTAATGAATTTCTAATATAAGGCCATAATAGCCGAACTGGAAACATTCTCCAGGACAGACAGACACATTCACTGACAGACACACACATACTCACTGATAGACATACACATTGACAGACACACACCGACAGGCACACACACACTCACTGATAGACACACACATACTCACTGATAGACATACACATTGACAGACACACACCGACAGGCACACACACTCACTGATAGACATACACACTGACAGACACACACATACTTACAGATATACACACACCGACAGGCACACACATACTCACTGATAGACATACACACTGATATACACTCACCGACAGGCACACACACACTCACTGATAGACTAAGATAAACACACACTACAATACATAGAGGAGTAGGTGGAATTCCCACGCTTAGAGGAATTAAATTATTTAAAAAATAAAATGGAATAAAAGGATAGGCTTGGAGGCTACAATAGCATAAATCTTTATTGGACAAAAAAATCAGTAACATAAAAACGCTTTGAAAAACACTGTTACTGATTTTTTGTCTCCAATAAAGATAGCCCATTTATGCTATTGGAGCCTCCAAGCTCATCCTTTTATTCTATTTTATTTTATTTTTTAAATAATATACCGGTAATTCCTTTCAACTCTCTTCAACACCCCCACTGGAGGACTCGATGAGTGATATCCTTGGTGGGGATCATACCACCTACGCCTACATATATTGAGCAATATCCTATTTGCTCTTCACTTGTGAGTATACCTCCATCTTTTATCATTTTATTTTGTATTATCCAGAGAGCACTATTTTGTGTTTCTATCCTCTTTTTTTTTCCAGATATCACCAACTATTTGAATACCGGCCTACTGCCATTGGAAAGGAGATATACCCTACTACCACAGGAGACCCCCTTTTGAGGACATCCAAGGACCATCTACATATCCATAGGCGGGGATTGTACCGTCCAGGCGCACATATCGGGAGCTGAGTATAGGCTCCAGAAAATTGTAAATGCAATTCCTTTCCCTTCATTTACTATCACTTAAGATCTCAACATACTACACTATCTGTCCTTTTCCTTCCCTCCTCCATATTGCTCTGAGCGTGGGAATTCCATCACAGGCGCTGCTCCCTGGTCCTACTATTTACACACTACAATACGCACTCAATGACAGACACACACATTCACTGACAGACACATACAATCACTGACAGACAGACACACCATCAAGCACACACACTCAATGACTGACACACACACACACACTGACAGGCACACACTCAATGACAGACACATACACTCACTGACTGACAGACACACAGTGACAGGCACCCTCACTGACAGACACACTTTCACTGACAGATGTACACACTGACAGACAAAGATAAACACACACTCACTGACACACGCACACACTCATTGACATAAACACACTCACTGACAGACACACACACTCAATGACTGACAGACACACCACACTGACAGATACACATTCACGGACAGGCATACTAAATGACAGTCATGTACTCACTGACAGGCACACACACACACTCACTGACAGACACTCACTGTGTCAGACACACACACACTCACACTGAGAGACAATCACTGACAGATAGACACTTAATGACGGACAGACACACACTAATTGAAAGATACATACACTAACAAAAATGCATACATATTAACAGAAACACACTCACTGATAGAAACACACACTGATAAGCACCCTCACCGACTGACACACTCACTGACAGACACACATAGTGACAGGCACCCTCACTGACAAACAAACACTCACTGTCATAAACATCCTTACTGACAGGCACCCTCACTGACAGACACACACACTGACAGATAAACACACGCATTTACTGACAGACACTCACTGACATAAACACACTCACTGACAGACACACACTGACAGACACACCAACAAACACACACACATTCAATGACTGACACACACTGACAAACATACATAGTGACAGGCACCCTCATTGACACACACACACACACACACTGAGAGGCACACACTCAATGACAGATAGACACACACAGTGACAGGCACCCTCACTGACAGACACACTTTCACTGACAGATATACACACAGACAAAGATAAACACACACTCACAGACACACTCATTGACATAAACACACTCACTGACAGACACACCACACTGACAGATACACATTCACGGACAGACACACTAAATGACAGTCACGTACTTACTGACAGACATACACACATTCACTGACAGGAGCACACACACACACACACTAAGATACAATCACTGACAGATACACACTTAATGACTGACAGACACAAACAAATTGAAAGATACATACACTAACAAAAAGACATACATACTAACAGAAACACACTCACTGATAGAAACACACACTGATAGGCACCCTCACTGACTGACACTCACTGACAGACACACAGTGACAGTGTCACGTCTAAACATTTGATATGAAGGAACACAACTGTAGATTTCGTATAGGTTGAAGTTTTTATTATAAAAGGTAAAAGATAATGGGACGTTAGTCCAATTCACAGGTACTGTAACTTTAATTAGAAAACGATAACTGAAGTCCACAATTACAGACACTGTAGCCTTAAGGAATAAACGATAACTGAAGTCCACAATTATAAGCAATGTAGCTCTAAGGAGTAAACGATAACTGAAGTCCACAATTATAGGCACTGTAGCTTTAAGGAGTAAACGATAACTGAAGTCCACAATTATAGGCACTGTAGTTTTAAGGAGTAAACGATAACTGAAGTCAACAATTATAGGCACTGTAGCTTTAAGGAGTAAACGATAACTGAAGTCCACAATTATAGGCACTGTAGCTTTAAGGAGTAAACGATAACTGAAGTCCACAATTATAGGCACTGTAGCTTTAAGGAGTAAACGATAGTAAATTGCAGATACTGAATCAAATAAAGTCTCTTAGTAGAATTAACGGTTTAGGTGATAAGTAGTTACAATAGCTGTTCCATAACTTTAACTGAAGCAAGACTGATGCAGATAACTGATATGAAGTATGAGTTGAAGTTAGCTGTAACGGGGTTGGTTTTACCGAAGGACTTTGGAGACAGGTAATAACAGCTTTTAGATGCAACGCTTATCACATTGGTTTTACTTAGCTTCCGGCACATAGAACACTGGTTCCCGAGATCTCCTCAGAGGCGGATGAAGAGTGTTTAAGCTTAAGTCGTGGATGAGGAGAGGTGAAGGGAACTTTGCAGAGTCTTTCAGTCCGGTCTGGTAGCAGAGGCTTTCACAACGAAGTTGTACCGGTTGGTAGGTACGGAACGTAGTTTAATAATCCAGCGTCGATCAGCTGGTGTGGTCAGATTAAATAGGCAGACCGTGTCATAAAGAGGTGTGGCTAGGCTCCGTGGAACCAGGAAGTAAGGGAATACCGTAATTAAGGCATGACAGACAGGCACCCTCACTGACACACATATTTACTGACAGACACACTCATTGACAGGCACACACACATTCATAGACAGTAAAGTCTGCAAGTGGCCAGTGTTGAACAGGATGACAAACACCCAGGCACCAGGACAAAATTCCTAATCGCTTTGGCGACCTGTTGCCCGGGATTTGTAAACCCATTTATTGAATGATAGATACTGTACAGATAGATGATGGATGAGTATTAATAGTGCGTTAATATATAGATCTGTGTTTTCCAAACTGTATGTCGCAAAACGTTAGTGTGTCAGCTGGAGTGTGCGTGTGTATCGGGCGAGCGAAACAGTTTTATGCAGGTGCAAATCAGTATCATGGCTGGCCTTAATGGTGTGCGAGTTGTGCTGTCGCACAAGGTGCCGACGGCTGACCAACCTCGCACATGCAGGCCTGGGAACTAATACATTCTCTGCCCGCTACCCGGTTACTGCTGTACATTAAGGGGAAGCATTGCAGTGCCCCTGCACCTCCTCCAGCCCATGTCTGTAAATAAGAGTGTGTTTGTGTGTTTCATATCTAATATCACACACAGTCAGAACCGTGAGTAGCTCAATGTGAGCGTAATCTTTTATTATGTCATTATTACGATTTATGTATGTGTCTGTATTTCCTATAAGGAATTAGTAGTAGTTTAACCTCCGGTTTGCTAGTAAAACAGATTTACCATGTCGTGAAAGGATGCATGTCCAAAAAAGGTCACCAACATGGAAAGTTTGGAAAGCACTGATATAGATCATAGAGTATTAAAGGATCACTATAGGGTCAGGAACACAAACATGTATTCCTGACCCTATAGTGTTACAATCACCATCTAGAACCCACTGGGCCCCTCATGCCTCCATAAATATAGAAAAATCTTACTGTATTCAAGCCTGAAGCTGTAGATCTGCATGCTGTTTGCCTCAGAATAAAACAAGCAGTCTGCTGACATCATCAGAAGTGGTAGCCTGATCCAATCACAATGCTTCCCCATAGGACTGGCTGAGACTGACAAAGAGGCAGATCAGGGGCAGAGCCAGCACAATTCAAACACAGCACTGGCCAATCAGCATCTCCTCATAGAGATGAATTAAGTTCAGTGTCTGCATGCAGAGGGAGGAGGTACTGAATGTTTGGATGCCTTTTAGGCAGCCATGACCCAGGAAGGATCTCTAACAGCTATCTGAGGAGTGGCCAGTGAAGTTATCACTAGGCTGTAATGTAAACACTGCATTTTCTCTGAAAATACAGTGTTTACAGCAAAAAGCCTGAAGGTAATGATTCTACTCACCAGAACAAATTCAATAAGCTGTAGTTGTTCAGGTGACTATAGTGTCCCTTTAAGATACGATAGATACTGGTTAAATAAGTTACTGTATTAATAGATAGAATAATCCAAAACGCTCTATACACAATAAAAAAAAAATTACAAACATTTCTATATTCCTCCCTGAAGCTCTGGTAGGTTATAGTGTTGCTGCCACCTGGTGGTGAAGTTAAACTGTCACACCTTAACAGATCTTTTTCATTCCCCGACCACTCAGGCTGTTGTGCTTGATATACATGTACTGCAAGCATGTCAAACTCAAAGTCTGGCACGGGCCACATAAACAAGGTTTAAGTTTATGTGGGCCGCAAAAAAAAAAACAAAAACCTTAAATCTTCATAGAAACTTATGTTTATTTTAAAAAGTACAGTATAAAAAAATCCCCCAGCATTCCCCTCTACTAAACCACAGCACCCTGTGCCAAACCTGATCCTCATGCTGACACACACTTTTCTTTATTGCTCCCTACTTTTTGGAGCCAATGTGGGGCATCTCCCTGGGGTCCTATCTGCTCCTCACTGCTCTCACGTCATATTCCGGCACCCGGCTTCACTACAGACGGCGCGCGCGGGAGCAGCCCTCCTCCCCGGCCGGGTAAGTTTTAGCAGAGTAGGCACCTGCAGTGTGGGGAAAGCAGGTGCCTACTCTGCTATAACACCAGCATGTACTCGCGTCCCGCTGGGCCACGAGTTTGACATGTACTGGAACACACTGGGGTTTATTCACTAAACCAAGAACTTGGGAGAGAAAGTATTTCAGATTTGGATATTTTGGTTAAAAAATTAGTATTATTTACCCATTCCCCATAACTTCTAATTTAAGGAGTACAGTCGTGCAGAGGCGGCTCTCTAATTAGGCGATTTAGGCGACCGCCTAAGGCCTCGCGCAGTCAGGGGCCTCGCGGCCGCCTAAATCGCCTGAGGGCAGACTGACATGTCGGGTCTATGACCGAGGACCCGACACAGGAGGGGGCCCGGCGGCTTGCCCTTTGTGCCGCCAGGTGCGAGGCCCCTCCTGTCAGTCCGCCCGGGGAGAGAGCCAGCCTCAGTCTGCAGCTCCGCCGGGTGTGAGCTGCAGACTCAGGTCTCGCGATCTCCAGCCAATCAGAGCGTTGCCGCGGGTTACCACGGCAACGCTCTGAATGGAGATCGCGAGACATTTCCCATGTGGTCTGCAGCTCTGCATCCGGCAGAGCTGCAGACCGGAAAGCCCACTGGACCACCAGGGATCCATCCAGGACACTGGACCCCCAGGGACAGATTGACCCCACTGGACCACCAGGGAAAAAGGTACATTTTGACCCCCCTCACCCTGCCACCCCACCTGTCACCCCCTGCCACTTCACCCTGTCACCCCCCCTGTCACTTCACCCCATCTCACCCTCTAACCCCCTTACCCTATCACCCCCTGCCACTTCACCCTGTCTCCCCCTCACCCTATCTCACCCTGTCACCCCCTGCCACTTCACCCTGTCACCCCCTGCCACTTCACCCTGTCACCCCACCCTGTCACCCCCTCACCCAGTCACCCCCTGCCACTTCACCCTGTCACCCCCTCACCCTATCTCACCCCGTCACCCAGTCACCCCCTTCACCCTATCTCACCCAGTCACCCCCTCACCCTGCCACCCCCTCACCCTATCTCACCCAGTCACCCCCTTCACCCTATCTCACCCAGTCACCCTCTCACCCAGTCACCCCCTTCACCCTATCTCACCCAGTCACCCCCTTCACCCTATCTCACCCAGTCACCCCCTTCACCCTATCTCACCCTGTCACCCCCTCACCCTATATCACCCTGTCACCCCCTCACCCTATCAACCCCTTTACCCTGTCACCCCCCCTCACCCTGCCACTTCACCCTGTCACCCCCTCACACTGCCACTTCACCCTGTCACCCCCCCTCACCATGCCACTTCCCCCTGTCACCCCCTCCTCACCCTATCTCACCCTGTCACCCCCCTCACCCTGCCACTTCACCCTGTCACCCCCTCCTCACCCTACCTCACCCTGTCACCCCCTTCACCCTGTCAACCCCTCTCACCCTGCCACTCCCCCTCACACTGCCACTTCACCCTGTCACCCCCCCCTCACCATGCCACTTCACCCTGTCACCCCCTTCACCCTGTCACCCCCTCACCCTATCACCCCCCTCTCAAGCTGCCACCCCACCTGTCACCCCCTTTCACCCTGCCACCCCACCTGTCACCCCCTCTCTCCGCACACACTGTCACCTACCTCCATACACTCTCTCTCCCTCTAATCAAACAGGCACCACTCTCCGCACTCTGGCACCCTCCTGCTCTTTTACACTCACCCTGCCACAGTTACTCCTTTACTCACCCTGTCACCCCCTGAAGGCAATCATTCTACACACTGTCATAAAACACAGCTTTGCCATGAACTTAATGCCAAAGGCCACAGGCAGTACACAAACATACACATGCTCAGAGAAATATACATACATGTACAAAGATAATCACTGCCAGACACACACTGGTAGACAATGCAACGATGTATACAAAGACTAGTTCTCTATATCCAGTGCTGCAAGCTCTCCCTTCAATATATCTACAGCTTCTTATACACACACAAGTCAACTGCAATTTTTTTCCAATAATGGTGTTAGTGGGGGGCCTCATGTATGAGTTTCGCCTAAGGCCTCACCAAGTCTAGAGCCGCCACTGCAGTCGTGTATAGATTAATCTTATAAACCTGACTCCACACTCTGCTATACTATTATAATAAACTCGATATCCGATATTTATACCTCCTGTCTCCCCATCTCAATCTTTACAAGTGAGAAACTAGTGAACATCCGCAACACGAATCCTGGATGCTAGAATTAATTGGTTATACTGCATTAAAAAAAAAAAATATATATTATAAAGAAAATCCTGTATATTCTGTAACATAGTGCAATGTGTCAAGCAGGACAGACCACATCTGCACACCATTCAAGACTACATACAGCATATTTTGTGCTATTTAGCATGAATTAACCCTTAAAGAGCCAGAGACAAAGTCATAAATTTCCCCTCGGGGTATTCAAAAGATTAATGCTCATTTATTCAATTGCCAGGTCTTGTTTTAAGCCTGAATTGTGTTGGATTTTATTTATTTTTGTAAACATACAAGTGATATTCTGGAAAGGTTGAAGGGCAATGTAATAAAGGATTTTAGAATGATTTATAAAGGCTTCACAGGGACTTTCAATGCTGCTACTTGACTGTATTGTTTCCAGTTGTCAAAGTGATTACAATGAGATTGAAGACTCTGCCAAAATTCCTATACTCAGCCACTTCCTTTCACATGTACAGGAGAGAATAAAGCCAGCTGGCAATAGAATAGACAATATTTATTAGGACTTGGCAATCTGCATCAATAGTAAAAGCCTATTATGCTATTATTTATATAGCGCCAACAAATTCTGTAGCGCTTTACAGTGCGAACAGACATGTAGTTGTAACCAGACAAGTTGGACACACAGGGACAGAGGGGTTGAGGGCCCTGCTCAATGAGGGAGTGGGGTAAAGTGACACAAAAGGTAAGGATAGTATTAGACTAATGACAGTTGCAAGAGATAAATCAGTCAGGAGTTATTAACAGTTTACCGTATATACTCGAGTATAAGCCGAGTTTTTCAGCACATTTTTTGTGCTGAAAAACCCCAACTCGGCTTATACTCGAGTCAGAGTCTGTATTATGGCAATTTACATTGCCATAATACAGACTGGGGGGAGAGGGGGGCTGTCAGAGATGTTACTTACCTTCACAGCAGCTCCTGTCAGCTCCCTTCTCCTCCGCGCCGTCCGTTCAGCACCTCGGTCAGCTCCCAGTGTAAGTCTCGCGAGAGCCGCGGCTCTCGCGAGACTTACACTGTGAGCTGACAGAAGAGCTGAATGGACGGCGCGGAGGAGAAGGGAGCTGACAGGAGCTGCTGTGAAGGTAAGTTACAGCTCTGACAGCCCCACTCTCCCCCCCACTGAACTACCAATGACACTGGACCACCAGGGAAGGAGCCCCCCTCCCTGCCATGTATCAAGCAGGGAGGGGGGATGAAAAAAAATATTATAATAATAAAATAAAAAATTATATTTTAAAAATAATAATAATAAATTATAATAAATAATAATAAAATAAATAAAAATAATTAAAAAAAATTAATCTAACAAAAAAAAATATATTACCATTATAATAATTAAAATTAAAAAAATAAAAATGCCCACCCCCCACCAAGGCTCTGCAACACACTGCACTCACACACACACACTGTAAATAAATATTCAATTAATATAATTGTTTTAGGATCTAATTTTATTTAGAAATTTACCAGTAGCTGCTGCATTTCCCACCCTAGTCTTATACTCGAGTCAATAAGTTTTCCCAGTTTTTTGGGGTAAAATTAGGGGCCTCGGCTTATATTCGGGTCGGCTTATACTCGAGTATATACGGTAATTTTTTTAATTATTTTTATTTATTTTATTATTATTTATTATAATTTATTATTATTATTTTTAAAATATAATTTTTTATTTTATTATTATAATATTTTTTTTCGTCCCCCCTCCCTGCTTGATACATGGCAGGGAGGGGGGCTCCTTCCCTGGTGGTCCAGTGTCATTGGTAGTTCAGTGGGGGGGAGAGGGGGGCTGTCAGAGCTGTAACTTACCTTCACAGCAGCTCCTGTCAGCTCCCTTCTCCTCCGCGCCGTCCATTCAGCTCTTCTGTCAGCTCACAGTGTAAGTCTCGCGAGAGCCGCAGCTCTTGCGAGACTTACACTGGGAGCTGACCGAGGTGCTGAACGGACGGCGCGGAGGAGAAGGGAGCTGACAGGAGCTGCTGTGAAGGTAAGTAACATCTCTGACAGCCCCCCTCTCCCCCCAGTCTGTATTATGGCAATGTAAATTGCCATAATACAGACTCTGACTCGAGTATAAGCCGAGTTGGGGTTTTTCAGCACAAAAAATGTGCTGAAAAACTCGGCTTATACTCGAGTATATACGGTAATCTAACAAAAAAAAATATATTACCATTATAATAATTAAAATTAAAAAAATAAAAATGCCCACCCCCCACCAAGGCTCTGCAACACACTGCACTCACACACACATACTGCATTCATTATATACACACACACTGTAAATAAATATTCAATTAATATAATTGTTTTAGGATCTAATTTTATTTAGAAATTTACCAGTAGCTGCTGCATTTCCCACCCTAGTCTTATACTCGAGTCAATAAGTTTTCCCAGTTTTTTGGGGTAAAATTAGGGGCCCTCTGCTTATATTCGGGTCGGCTTATACTCGAGTATATACGGTAATTGATACGCTTTTATGAAGAAGTGTGTTTTTAATGATTTTTTTGAAGGAGTGAAGACTGGGTGAGCATCTAACGGAGGAGGGAAGTGAGTTCCACAGGAACGGTGCAGCCCTACTAGTTAACTCTTTGATGGATGATGTGAGGACACATATCTTAGGGTCTGACTAACTCACCTGTCTTTTAGGGGGTAAACACAAGGGACAAAAAAGTAGGGAAATCCCCTTTCTAATTACTATAAACCAACCGCCTCTCGCATAATGCGTGCCCGTAAATGCATTGCATATGCTCACTGGTACCATTCAAAAAACTCTCAGATTGGTAATCCCACACAATACATTAAAAAAAAAAGTTAATTTAACAAAGTATGCAAACTATCTTGCGTAATAGTTTTTAAAGCTATATAATCTAATCCAGTATCTATATTCGGAAGCAGATTTGTGTCAAACCAGAGCATGAGCCGGCGCAAGGGGTTGGGGGGGGGGGACTTACATTGTACAGCCTTGCAAAATTTGTTGACGCTATATAAATAATACATACGTTCAATATGAGGCACTAGTAGAAATTATACAGATCATAGGGAAAAGAAGTAATGGATGCCTGGAATAGCTTCCCGGTACAAGTGGTAGAAGCAATCATTTGAGGTCATCACAAAACATGTTAGGAAGACCTTTTGGGCAGAGGAATGAGAGCCTGGTCAAACCTCTTCTCTCTTTCAGAGGGAATTATCCACATACATTAAACAGGAATATTATTAATATTAGGTATTAGGCTGCTATTTTAATTATAGTCAGTCTAGTCTCTACTTTACAGAGGTGTGGAAGATTTTTTTGGTTGACTGAGGATCATGGGAATTGTATTCAGTTTGCCTGTCCCTTGTCTGATAAAGACTAGCTTTCTCTGCTAAGGCTCATTTTCAGGCTAAGGCTCATTTTGTTTTACATGAACTGAACTGAATTGGCTTGTCAATAGAAAAAGAAATAACACTTTCAACGAAAAAAAAAAATGTTTATTAAAGTTGCCTTCAAACCACAAAGGCAAATGGCATCATACAAAACATACACTTTTCCGCACCATTTGGGCAATGGATGTTTTTCTGAATGATTACAGAATGTGTACTTAAGATCAGATTTACATATGATTTTCTTTGGAGACTTGGAGTGCGGGCTGCAGATATCACCACCCCAGTGCAGTCAGGCTGCACCATTAGTGCTCCATTGGCTCCTCTGGCTTGTCCACAGGATCCTCCGCCGGGGGAGCAGACTGGAAGAGAACAGAAAGAAGAACTTAGCGGAACATGTTAACATTGCAATGGTGGAAAAAAAAAAACACCCCAAAAAAACTCATTTCCATCTGGTAACATCATACGTCAGAGCCAAAAGTCCAATTTAATTAGGTTTTTCTCCTGATTTGTCCTGATTGTTTTCCCAACCATATCCATGGCAGCATCACTATGGGTATATTCCCCCAACACAAATTGGTAATTCAGGTAATACAGAATAAATAAATAGGACCTGCTTTCCCTTCCTCCCAGTCTTTTTCCTGTCCACACAACTGTCAGCACGATGTACAGATTGTATTGGTTGTGCTACAGTTTAAGTGGCAAATGGTAACAGACCCTTATAACGTTCCCTTCAATAAGCAGCCTCACAAGGCAATAGCCCAGCATATACCTTTCTTTGTGGTCGTTCCTCCAAACCTTCTAGGAAAGGCGCAACTTCATCATCATCATAGATCATGAACTCCAATTCTTTTCCAACAATACCAATGGAAACATTCTGCAGAACAAGGAGAGGAGGGTGGGCGTTTAACAACATTTATAAACCATTTCCTCTGCACCTGTTTATCGCAGTCTCCTCCAAAATCTTAGCTAAGATCCATTTTGCTGGAACTTCCTGTGTTTGAACAAATTTAAGGCAGACTGCCAAAACACACTTTTGCTTGGAAAGAACTGAAATTGTTCACTCGCTTCCTTCTGCAAATAAATGAGTGGGTTTTGAGATGCACTCAAGATGCACTTGCTACTTACTTGCAATTACACATCTCAACAGGATGAAAAGGAATCATTAAATAAAAAGAAAAACAATCCAATGATGGAAATAGATTTACAACAACACGGGCAGCTCTATGAGTTCCACCAAAGTTAAGCAATGTTTAACTGAAGAATTCTAGAATACCTTAAATATCAAGACATCAAGATGACACCAACTTTAAAAAATAAATATATATTAGTTTAAATCAAATGTGTTCTTTAGCGGCTTTAGATTTAGGGCTCCCTGTGTTTTATAAAAATCCTGTCACTGCAGCCCAATCCTGCTACTGCAAGATCAACAACATTGATGAACTCTCTGCAATCCAAGGTTTCTCATAGTAAAGCACTGTGGGAATACAGTGAATAAACAGTAATTGCCATAATCCACTAATCCAATGCTGAGCAGTGTTAGCATGCTGAAGAGGTTTTACATTGTACGTAAAGATGTAGTGGCTGTGTTACTTTAATTGTTTGGTTAGAGCATTATAAAATAAAAACTCATCACGAGTCAGGATAGATTTCAATGAAATTAAAACTAAATTGTTCAATTCACGAAGTGTTAAACGCCAGCAAGCAACAGAACACGTTACAGGCAATACATGAATTCTGCTAGCATAATATAGTTTTTATTTGTAAGCACATATAAAAATTGTTAACAGATTGTGGTTACCTGGAACGTCCACTCTGGTCCAATATATAATACTGAACAGGAAGGGACTGACACCCGACTTGAACTGGCAGTGCTTAAAGGGGTACCCTGAAGACTATAACCACTACAACTCAGAATGGAGATTACGATGCACAGGGTCTACAGATCCAATCTTGTTTTTCTGTGAAGTTTTACAAATACCAGGACTCTGCTGATACCTCATCCAGCCCATCTGCTGGGGCTTAACTAATGTGAACTTCTACATTATTCATCTAACTGTGTACGTCAAATGATAGGCTGCCTCCAGACAATCTTATCATCTGAGACAATGCAGAAGATCACTTTCACGTTACATTATCCGCAGCAAAGGGACAGGGATGTGGGCGTAGGGAAAGCTCAGTTTGAAAATGGTTTAGAGAGTTTGAGTTGTAATGTTATAATGTCTAGAGTGCCCATTTAATAAAGCAGTAAGCGTGGCATTCTTTAAAACAACATTTTAAAACTCATTTCAGAAACATAATTTCTGAACACACAAAGGTCATTTGAGCGAGTCCAGCAGACAGGTCAATAGCTGCGGAGCTCTCCTGCTGCAACCAGACATTACCTTGGTGGTCAGGTCCTGCTCAGCAGGGAGGGTTTCCCTTAATGCACGTAGACCATGTTTCACCAGTTCATTTAGATTACCTGCAGAAACAGAGCAATAACAGTCAGAAAGTCTGCTCACAGGATCCATGGGATTTGTAAAGTGCAACATTATGTACAATCCAAGTGCCCAGGGCGAGAACAAGGGGGAAACAGTAGGAGATGCTCGTGGTTCCTTTTATTCCCTTAACGCAATGCAAAATAAACAAATCCTACAACGCATGCATAGTCCACGATTTTGTCTAAATCAGGTAGAAACCCTTTGGTTGGGAACTTGTCAAATCTTTACACATTATTTTTTTTAATAAAAGGGATTGATATCGTTTAATTTAGATTTTCTCAGTAGACGCTTCGACACACTAACTCAATAAACCTGGCAGTAAATAAAGACAATCTAACACAAAGTGACAGTGTTATAAATGAATTCACTCACAGTCCGTGAACTCTGACATGTGTCTCTCCAGATATGTGCGAGCTGACTGCGACCTGGCCCCGATCGACATTGCTTTACAATCAAAATAATTAGCAGAGGGACAGGTCTGGAAGATGTGAGGACCCATATCCTGTAGAAAGAAGAGGGATTAAGAGAGGTGAATGATGGACCTGTGTGGACCAAACAGCTGGAATGTACACAATATGGTCTAAACACACTCACATCAAAACCGGCAATGAGAAGTCCAACTCCATACGGTCTTCGCCCATAACGCTGAGTTGGGATTTGTGTTTCTTAAGACCATTAAGGAAAACATGCATATAAAATATTCTATCCAAGACTATCATCCACATCTGTCTTTATTTAATGAGAAAGATCCTTTTTTTTATTATTAATTTTAAGCAGAAAAAGATACATATGTATGCATTTCACACAGGCAAAGTTTATGGGCTAAATAACCAAATAGAAAAATAAAAATCAGTGGAGGGGGTTAGGCGACTCCTCTTTGCTCCAAGCAGGGAGCCCAGATTTCGAGGAAATATGTGGAGGTGCTGTGAACCATTGCGATAAGCTCCTCCAATTTATCAATTGAAGGGAGTACAATACACATCTTTAATCAGCATATTTAAATATAACGGACATTATATCCAACTGCTAAAAGTAAGAAAGCTGCAAAAAGCCACAGGTTTGATTCCTGGCAAGGTTAAAGGAACAGTATACTGTTAGGAATACAAACCTGTATTAGGGTCCCCGGCCCCCCTCAGAGTGGAAAAATAAGATTTTAAACTTACCTTTTCTCCCTCACTGTACTGGTCTAGCCACAAATGTTATTAAGCAACAATGTAAAACAGTCTCTTTTCTTTAAAGGTCGAGTTTACAATACTCAATCTGCAGGGACAGGCTATAGACACCAAAACCCTGTAGTAATTCTGGTGATCAGTGTCCCTTTAATAATTTTTAATGTTATGTTTATTTATTCCTGTATTTAACAAGTATGTGATTGTGAGGTGTGAAAAATGAAATTAAAGGAACACTATAGGCACCCAGTCTACTTCAGCTCATTGAAGTTGTCTGGGTGCACTGTACCAGGTCCCTTAACCCCAAGCAAATAATTGTCGCAGTTTTTAAGAAACTGCAATAATTACCTGCTAGGGTTAACTCTATTGGAGCCTTGACAAAGGGGGTAGCTATGGTGCCAGGAAAACAAGTTTGTTTTCTTGGCACTATAGCTTCCCTATAAAATGTATAAATCCACAGATCTTGGGGGGCGGAGCCTGCTACTAGACCCGAGCGGACGCCATTTCGCTAAGCTCCCAACTTCCAAAACTACATCCACGAACATCAAAGTATCCAGCACCCATCCAGCCTTGCCACTTACCAAACGGGCACCGGCACAATTCACTGCACCACCCGATGCGTTTCTTTCAGTCGCAACGGCTGCAGTAGAGGAGACCGAAAAACGGGGCCTACCAAACACCAGCGATCCCCGGCCTCGCGGAAATCCTGTGCGGAAACCCGACAGAGTTCAGGAACGACCACTATCTGTGGGACCAACCCATCGTCCCTGCTCACACACCAGCCATGGGGCGCCGCTCTCAAAAACCGCAAGGTACACCTGGGGACAGGGATATAGGGGCCAAGCTACAACGGCCTACTAACTCCAAGCCAGCTGCCACAGCAGACAGGCCGGACCCCGCCCAGGCACCCAATACAGCTCAACAGAGCCCCAATCTAACTGGCCTGCTGTCTCAGACACGACAGACGGACAAGGCAACCCACATGAAACCACCAGACCCTACCCCCCCTGAGCACTCCCTGACGCCACCACATACAAGGCCCCAAATCCAGGCAAACCAGGGCCCTGACCCTCAGGAGCACACCCAGGCACTGCAGCAGATGAGTGCACACACCACTACACTGCACAGACCTGACTCCCCAGGGCCTTCACAAGAGCAACGGGCACCACCACCGGAGTCCACAGATGACTCAGCCCCAACCACCAAAACGAGATCTCAAAATCCTTCTAACAGAGATCCACAAACTCCTTGCCGCAGACTCAGCCATCCTTAAGACTGAACTACACACAGTCGCAGAAAGGGTGCGAAACACGGAGGAAGAAGTGGTGAAAGTCCACACTCACATGACCCAAATGGAAGACACCATGAAACAAATACAGCAACAACATACCTACCTGGCAATTAAAATGTCAACCATTGAAGACAGACAGCGCCGCTCCCACATCAAGATCCGGGGCATACCTATGACGATATCTGCAGACGAGCTGCCACACTATGTCAGGCGCCTGCTGACTACCACACTCACTCGCAAAGAAAATCACAATAGACGGAGTATACCGCTTACCCAGCACCCCTCACCTAAAAAACCCACCGGCCAGAGATGTCATCCTCAGATGCGTCACTGTACAAGACAAACTACACATAATGGCGGGGCTGAAAGGCAAGACACCAATGCTATTTGAGGACTCCTCATTAACATTCTTCCAAGACCTATCTAAAGCCACCCTCTTGTGGCGCAAAACCTATGGTCCGCTCACCACACAACTACGCTCAGCAAACATAGCTTACAGGTGGGGCGCAAACGGAACTTTGGAGATCACACACAAAGAAACAACACATGTTCTAACTTCGGTGGAGGAAGCAACACCCCTCCTAGATACCCTGGGACTATCTAACCCCACGAACGCGACACAGAACAGACCTCAGACGAGGGCCTGGATCCCTGAGAACTCTACCCCGTTTGAACCGGGACAAGGCGGATCACAACAACCGGTGCCGTGAAGGATATGAAACGATACCACGAACCCTACCAACACAATAGTGGCATACCTTTCATACTGGAACTATAATGTTTACTTTATGTAAAACCCCCCCCCCCCCCTTGGTTAGGGGTAATCACTCAATGCAAAACGCCACCTGCTGCAGATCCCCCTCACTCAGCATGACATGAAGAACTAGACAATTGAACACAGCTTTACTGCAACACAGACACCATAAGCATGTCAACACACCACCGCTCACGCGGAGCGCTAATAGCAACAAACCCACAACCCGCAGGTACTGGCACTGATACCAAACATAAGGCTTCACCCTAAATGCACGAAACATACTGACTCACCTAGACAGTGCATCATTTAATGTTTAATATGTTGATGTTATTTCTGAATGTTATTGCTTGACCCAAAATTGGTGCGAAACTTAAACGAAATTGTATCTCTATTGTATATTTGGGGCACTTACGTGCACACCTGTATGCGAAACTACAATATCAAGCACCAAAAACGAAAAATAAAGAATTAAAAAAAAAATCCACAGATCTTTATCCTGCATCTGGGCGCCTCCATCTTAGCTGCCTGTCAATCATTGTTATAAGCTCTGCCCATTACACCTGGCAATCCACATAGAGAGACCTCTTCTTTTGCAATAGGAGTCATGTTTGTGCCTTGTCTGAACTGGATTAGGTCTAATATGAATGTAAAAGAAAACAGAGCATCTCCTAAAAAAAAAATAATAATAATCAATTTAATTTGTGTTTTGAGATATCTTGGCTTGCTTCCAATCACAGACTTCCCAATGCACTTCAAGGAGAAGTCTTTACAAAGCAGGTGCTCTGGGCAATTGCTGTCTGTTGAGTGGCAGGGGTGCACATGACAGGAAGGATATGTGGTCTATAGAGCATGTATAGGTTAGGATTTTAGCTACATGCCAGAGATGGAGCAAGCCTAATGAATGTATTTTATTTTATCGTGAATTAATAGTGAAGCCTTCATTACATTCTTAGAGGACCAAGGATGATAGCAGGCACTTAGAAATGTAAATTTAAAACAAATACAAAAAAAGGAAACAGGGGGCGGGGCCGGGCCAGGCCGCCGAGCTGCCTGGAAGCAAACTAATGTGGCTCCAGGCCTAAACAAACAAACAAAGGCTTTGAAATGACCACAGAAGGCACAAAGACCTGATTACCCGCTGAAACAGGGTGGAGGATACCGCCAGCTTTAAGATGCTGCCAAACGGAACCCAAAAGCAGGCTGGAAGCACCGCAAACGACCTTCAAGGCCTACCCACGGCCGCAAGACCAGACTCGGACGACCACGAGTCAGTCAGTACACATGCCGATCCCCCGCACCAGGAAACAGAAGACACAAAGCTGAAACCTACCCTGGTGGCGGATGCTGTTGGCTCGGGGCACGGCTCCACTAGATGGCTGCCACCTATCTCGCAGGCCAACTGCAATTATTTTTTATACACCTGCTGCATCAGTGTTGGTTTCATTTTTATGTTACATGTAAGCCGTCTGTTCTCTGACACAACGTTTAAGTTACTACTATTAATGCTTATATTATAGGCATTCATAATATCCATGTTAGAGTCACAATAGACTAAGCGCTATTTGAACAAATCATATGATAGGTCTGTGTACCTAATCACTTGAGTTATAAATCCACAAGGTAACACGTCACCCTTATCCACTCACTGCATAATTACCTACAGTTACTACTGTATATGTTGATTATGTAAATGTGTGTACCGCGACTTAAACCTGAATATGTTCTCCACGTTACATGGCTTCAGAGGACATATTTTTCCATAACAAATCCATTGTTTAAGCTTTATTTATGCTTATTGTGTTGACCTAAATAAAAACAGATTTAACACAAAAAAAGGAAACAGAAAGGGAAAAAACTAAAACATGTGATGGGGAATTTATCTTTATCTCGGAATGAGGGCTTGCACTGCCATTAAATCTGACCATTGCAAGCTCTGGCATGCAATTAAGGAGATCTTTCTGCAGGGCTGCCCATGCATTAAAGTGAAACTCCAAACACCTAAAGCGCTTTAATCTGCTGAAATGATTTATGTGTGAAGAGTGTGTCCTCTTCTAGTTTTACAAAAAGTAAAGCTTTCTAAAGAAATGTTCATAATTTAAGACGGATATTGTTATAAATTAACCTGGTTACACCCCTTTGGCTTCCAAGCAGATAACAGGTCCTGTTACTTCCTGGTTTGTTTAGCTCAGTGGAGCTAAACTCAAGAGGCTGCAATTGACCAGAGCAACTGCCTTGCAAAGACTTCTCATTAAGCTTCATCGGGATAGCTGTGATTGGCCAGCCACAGAAAGTCTGAGACGGATTCAGAGGGGAGAGCTTACAAAGGCTGCAGACAAGATATCTGCAGCTATTGCAAGCAGCTTTTAAGATCAACGTCAATGAAAGAATATATAAAATTCAATACATGTTTTCACTGGTGGTATATCTACTATGCAATGATTTTTATTTTGTATTTGGACAGTGTAGGGCCCTTCTAAGTTCACATTGCCATTTATTTGGAATCTGATTAGGCCAGAACACTAGTAATTTGTGGGAACAGGAGTTGAGAGAGATAGTAAAACTGATTATCGATACATCAGTCGCTAAACCTTAGAGGAAATATATACTCTTAACGAAAATATGAGAAGTAAATGTTGTATGCACTAATATTGTCCACAGTCATAAAGTACGGACTGTGTTTTTATACACTCAGATCAGATGGCAAAGTGGCACAGCTTGGTAGATGATGCCCTAAGCTGCAGAAATAGCAACGATAAGGATACTGCTTCCAACCAAAGACACGAGACGAGACACAGGAAGTGGACGGTCAAACACAAATCTGGAATCTAGACACTCCTGGCGCATGAAGTTACTGCAAAACATAAACAACGTAGATCAGAGGCTGAAAGGGTAACAGGGAATCCTAATCAACCCTTCACAAATAGATAATAAAAGAGCATGCTGGAAATGAAACATACAAGAAGAGAAATGTTCTCACCATAGCAGTCGAGCATCTGCTGTAAGTCCAGCAATGGAGATGCCAACGTGATTGTCTACATTCAGAATCTTCTTCTGATGTGCAGCCAACTCAGACTGGGCTCTCTGCAAAATAAAGTACAAGCTGGATCTAGATTCCATGTACAGCACTGAGTTCTGGCTAAAATCCTCTTTTACTCTTTCTGCGCATCAAACCATAAAACAAACCAAAGTGACAGAGAGCAAACGGAGTCACAGAATCACCAACTATTGTTATTACCAGGCTACACTCTTCCACCCAAACCAGCTATATTTTAACTGCCAGTAACGCCATCGGTATTGAATCATTCACTAAGCTTTCATTCACTCCTGAATATTCAGGGAAGCAATTACACTTACCTTTAACGCTACAAGCACAGCGTGGGTTTTAGACTTTAGACCCACTGTAGCAGAACCCTGCTTTACAGCCTCCATGGCATATTCAATCTGGTGAATTCGACCCTGGTGGAAAGTTGAAGGTGAAATATTAAAACAGGTGCAAAATTCTCTGACTTTTGAATCATGACTATCACATCTTACAAAGCTATAATCCAACCCGAAGGAAATTCGAGTAGCAGGTGCTACTAGGCAGCGATGCAAACACTGACTTTTCTCTGAAAAGGCAGTGTTTACGTTAAAATGCCTGAAGGGTCAGGCTATAGACACCAGAACAACTACATTAATCTGTAGTTGTTCTGGTGAATATAGTGTCCCTTTAACTAGGAGTGAATCAGTAAATCAGGCATTCCTCATAGAGATGATTCAATGCATCTCTATGAAGAGATGCGTATTGGCATAGCACAGCGTTTTGTCACACATGCGTAATAGCCTCCCAATGCATGGGCAGCGCCAGCCACAAAGAGACATGCTGAGCACTGAAAAAAGGCAAGTAAAGTATTTTTCACAGGGAGGAAAAGGGGGGGGGGGTGACAAACTTAAATGGTGTAAAAAGTGTCAGGAATACACATTTGTGTTCCTTTAACTATATTTGAACATCAGGACTAATCACGTACCACTGCCTCCTACAATTCCAATGAATCATTACTAGTTAAAAAAAATAATAAGAAACCAAGCCTAAACATCACCCCCATTAAAAGCTGACTACGCACAGGAACCCCACCAGCTCCATGGGATGCAAAACTAAGAAATAGTCGCCAGATAAACCGGTCCCTGGGCTCACAATAGGGGAAATGTGGAGGCAAGCATGCGGCCCGAGTGAAGCCAATATGGCGGCGCTCCACGGAGGCTGCACGGATTTCTCGGACGACTATTCAGAGGAAGCGGATAAGGAATACCTCCCAACACCAGACCCAAAACAAGGACTGACCCTGATGCCGACCTCGTGACCACCGGGGTGCTAAAAGCCCTACTGGCAGATCTGCAAAAGAATATTCTCGCGGACGTCACTGCATTAAGAGGAGAACTGCAGGGCCTGACAGGCAGCATTACTGTGCTGGAGGCCTCCTCTCAAGACCACCAGCGCACTACCGCCACACTGCAAAGTGACATGCGGGATCTGAGCCGCAAAAACACACTGCTTGAACGGCGCTTGGATGCCCAGGAGGACACGAGAAGGAGACACAACATTAAGATCTGAGGTATTCCAGAGGAGCTGCCGGAGACCAAACTCCCGCACACAATCAAACGCCTCCTGACTAACATACTGCCCCCAGGTCATACTAAACCTATCATACCCACAGGCCTCTTCCGGATCCCAAAACCCGCCAGGGCCCCAGACTCAGCCACAAGGGACACAATACTGAGCTTTAAAAACGGAATGGACAAAACAACGGTCCTCACCGCCCTCCGGGGAAAAACCCCCTTACAATTTGAGAATGCGAAGTTGACCTTTTACAGTGACCTGTCAAGGAGAATCCTGGCGTGGCGTAGATCGTTCCGACCCCTCACCGCCACACTCCTTGTGCAGCGGGGTGAGACAACCTACCAAATTCACGACCCACAGGACGCATCGGAACTACTACAGGCCTTGGGCCTAACTTGGGACTCACTCCTCCAAGCGGGCCTCCGGGCCCCCACCGCACCGACTCACAGCTTGGACCCAGCGAACAGTGCCCCATTTGTACCCCAAAACCTCACACCAGTCACTTACGCCGCGGTCACCACCTAAACAGAACTGAGGCGCCTGCGCCCCAACCCCGGCACTGCCATTACCTGGCTATCCCAGACCACGCACCTGCCCTCGCTGAGCAACCTATAACCCCTGGGACTTAACTAACCATCATCTGGATTACTGTTCCACTTTCTACTGGGCTCCAATACGGCTACCATGGGACGCTAGCACAATCCATCCATCCAGCTAAGGACTTATACAGATGTACTATATTTTTAGGGATGGTCATTGCTACCCAATTTTCCGACGCAGCCCCAGCTAGCGATCTACAATGGAATCTTGTACTAACCTGGAGTGGACTACGATCCTGCAGGCTCCAATACCATGATAATGCATAATATAGCTGTATCATTTATACTTAACGCACTGTTTTTACTCGCTCCTGTGCCTATCTGCCGTGCTTTCAGTTAATGTTTAGACTACTGTTAAGCCGTGCATGTTTATATATTGAGCATCCAGATATTGCACAAAGTTTGAATAGCCTTATACACCCAGCAGTCACTCACTGAAATGACTGACTAGCATTACACAGCACAACGTTACTATAGTTTGATTCTTACCAAGTTAACCTAACCACTGTACCTCTTAATACCCACGTGTCACACTAACCATAGCCAAGCTGTAGGTTTAGATGCCCCCATGCCGCAGATAAGCTACAAAATCCCACATGCACAGATCTACTCGGGTCTTTACTAGCCCACTATAAGCACACACAGAGCATACACCTGACATTACTATCGCTAAGCTAAATGCACTGACCCACGCGCACTAGCCTACTCATGTCTCTACCAAGGTCCTCGCATGCTACCTTAATATCTTTAACTACTCAGTGTTAAACTAAACAGCAAACACCACACATTCCTAGCCATTGACGCATCTTGCTTCAACATGTTCGTTACTTTTACTTTCTCAAAAAATGTGCATAGTATTTCCAATGCCGTGTTACCAATTGTTAATGTATGGTCACACATCACTATCATTGCGCTACTGACCCAACTGTTAATTCATGCATGAATAAAATAAAGAATTAAAAAAAAAAAAAATTAAAGTAAAAGCAAGTGGCCGCCTAAGACTAATGGGAGCTGCAGTCTGCTCTTTAGCCTGCCACATACAAACACTTAATGTTTCTAGAATATGACAGCATCCCCTTTAAATATATTTTTTCCATTTAAAGATGGTGTAACTAAACCATTGCAAACATGTAGATGAAGAGGAACGTGGGATATTTTATTATGAGTGAGCCAGACAGTAAAGCATGCTGGCTCAGCCAAACTGAACTCAGTGAATTAGGAGCCAGACATCCATACTGTAGGAAACAAGAAGTGGTGCAGAAAATATCATAACAAAAGGGATCAATGAGCCAATGGGAGTCTTTGCTGTTCTAAAAGATGCTACTTAAATCCATGGGACACTGGTAGACGACACCGCCTAGGACTGTTGGTGGGAGCAAGCAGCGTCAGGTGTCCCATTTGCTGTAGAGGATACCGACACCTCCTTAAAGGAACACTATAGTCACCTAAATTACTTTAGCTAAATAAAGCAGTTTTAGTGTATAGATCATTCCCCTGCAATTTCACTGCTCAATTCACTGTCATTTAGGAGTTAAATCACTTTGTTTCTGTTTATGCAGCCCTAGCCACACCTCCCCTGGCTATGATTGACAGCGCCTGCATGGAAAAAAAAAAAAAACTGGTTTCACTTTAAAACAGATGTAATTTACCTTAAGTAATTGTATCTCAATCTCTAAATTGAACTTTAATCACATACATTAGGCTCTTGCAGGGTCTAGCAAGCTATTAACATAGCAGGGGATAAGAAAATCTTAAATAAACAGAACTTGCAATAAAGAAAGTCTAAATAGGGCTCTCTTTACAGGAAGTGTTTATGGAAGGCTGTGCAAGTCACATGCAGGGAGGTGTGACTAGGGTTCATAAACAAAGGGATTTAACTCCTAAATGGCAGAGAATTGAGCAGTAAGGCTGCAGGGGCATGTTCTATACACCAAAACTGCTTCATTAAGCTAAAGTTGTTCAGGTGACTATATAATGTCCCTTTAAGGGGAGTTGACTCAAGAGAACCAACATCCCAGACAATATAAACACCATATCAGTGTCATGAAATGCCAACATAAGGCTACTCCCAAGATCACCAGCAAAATGCGGACCCAAGCAAAAAACCTAAATAATATAGCAAGGGCTCAGAAAGAACAACATGACACAAGGCCTGTGCCCTACATCAACCTTTTGTTTGGTTCATGTAATGTTGTTCTAAGTAATTTTTTAAATATTATGTATGAACTACACAATGTATGACACCCACTGTACTGTAATGAACATGTATATGCCTTGTTTTTCCATCTATTATAATTGTACTTACCTTTGGGAAGAAAAAAAAAAACCCCACACAAAAAAGAATGTTAAAAATAAATAAATAAAATGGATTGATTAAAATTTTTCATTTTTACTGCTTATATTTACATAATCAGAGTCTATCGTTAATATCTGTCCCAGTCATTTGGCAGAAGTATAAATGACAAGCAGTGAACTACACGTACCTGAGGGCTCCATACAGTGACATCATTATCATACTGGTTGCGAAACTAGAGAAAACAGAAGAGTGAAAAATACATCATTGTAAACAAACGTTTTATGTATGCACTGCTCCCTGTGGAACAGGGCAGGTTACACTTTGTACACAAGCAATTTGTAATTTCTGCTAATTAAACAGGTTTACTGCAATGGCCCTATGGCTTTGGAATAGAATTCCTATGAGTATACTATTGTCATATACTATATATAGTGACAGCACAATTGTTTTATCATATCTAGAAAGAATCAGAATTCATTCAGGCACAGTTATGTCCAGAATAGAACAGAACGTCCAGCCGGTGTGTAGATCAAAGTTTTCCTAACCGGAGTAACAAACAAAGTGATTCATTTTGTGTTGTTTGATTTATAATTAATGAAGCCATCAGAATCGCAGATTATTTCTAGAGATTCACAGCAACATAAAGGTGCTGCAAACTGCCCTTCTAATGTGCAGTACCTAGAAAAAGCCACAAAAACACCGATAGCCTCCCTGATCCCAGTTAAGCACAACAGCATCGGTGTTTCGCCTATAGTTACTCCGGTACCTTTATTCTAGTCTCATATCCCACTGTACAGCGCTGCGAAGTTTGTTGGCGCTTTATAAATAATAATATTATACCAATGCCCAGTATATGCCAAATTACTAATTTGAAATATTCAGCTTACAGTTCTATTGCACCCATCAGTAATATATTACATTTAAGAGTACAAAATCCATAGATTCTTGGGGGTCTCATATAGAACAGCAAAGTGGAAGAGTAATAAATGGATGATTGATACATTTATAGAATGTAAAGACCACAGTAAGCTTGAATAAACAGGGCTCTCTAAACCTCTTGTGTCTGCCAACATTATTTCATCTGTCAGTTATTTTTTGTTATATAACACCACCAACATAAAGCATTACGGAAAAAGTTGGTGGTATATAAAAGCTAATAATAAAAAAGCAGGACTAAAAAGAATAAACATACTTATACTAGAAGAACGTTGTTTACTTTCACTTTCTGTTACCAACTCATGATGACATGGCTGGGCCTAGCACAGCTCAGGCAGGAAATGTAACAGTATCTACTATGTTAATTACATTTTGAAATATTATTCATAAAACAATTAAACAAAAAAAAACTATTATTGTTTCTAATGAACACTAATGACAATGGTTAATGAAATTATGTTCACAGGAAAGTAACACGTGTATATTTAAATTATGCTAGCATATAATGCCACAAACCATTCTCACACTAAATAGCAATAAGAAAGACAGACTAGTTTTATCCCACCTTGATTATTACATACTTCAAATCAACTTTGCAAACTGGTTAACCCCTTAAGGACACATGACATGTGTGACATGTCATGATTCCCTTTTATTCCAGAAGTTTGGTCCTTAAGGGGTTAAAGGATAATGTAATTAGACAACATTCCTATTAATTATTCTAATATATGAAATTAACTTGTACACAGCTAACACTTGGGACTCCGACTGCTGTGAACTTTGCTATGAAGCCTGTTCCAGGCTAACAAATCGCTGTCACTCCAAGGGTTAACAGACACTCACCTTCCAGCCACTCAGGCATAGGCAACCTTCGGCACTCCAGATGTTTTGGACTACACCTCCCATGATGCTTTTCCAGGATTATGGGGGATGTAGTCCACAACATCTGGAGTGCCGAGGGTTGCCTTTCCCTGCACTAAACACAGCTGCTGCAGAACCTGTATGAAACAGACAGAGCACTTCTTGCACTTCTTGCTTAAAAAGCAAAATAAAACCCCAACAAAGGGGCTCTATAAACCAAGAGGTTCTGCAGCAGCTGAGAGCTAATTTCTGAAAGAATACCGACCCCTGTCAGAAACACTGGATAGCCAGAGACAATGGAGCAGGGAGAACAAATGTGTCGAGTTATGGTTACCTAGCCTGGTTCTCCAAGCAGGGGGGTGGCTAGTAATGACCCCCAGTCTACCAGGGGGGTGGCTAGTAATGACCCCCAGTCTCCAAGGGGGTGGCTAGTAATGACCCCCAGTCTCCAAGGGGGTGGCTAGTAATGACCCCCAGTCTACCAGGGGGGTGTCTAGTAATGACCCCCAGTCTACCAGGGGGGTGTCTAGTAATGACCCCCAGTCTACCAGGGGGGTGTCTAGTAATGACCCCCAGTCTACCAGGGGGGTGTCTAGTAATGACCCCCAGTCCACCAGGGGGGTGTCTAGTAATGACCCCCAGTCCACCAGGGGGGTGTCTAGTAATGACCCCCAGTCCACCAGGGGGGTGTCTAGTAATGACCCCCAGTCCACCAGGGGGGTGTCTAGTAATGACCCCCAGTCCACCAGGGGGGTGTCTAGTAATGACCCCCAGTCTCCCAGGGGGGTGGCTAGTAATGACCCCCAGTCTCCCAGGGGGGTGGCTAGTAATGACCCCCAGTCTCCCAGGGGGGTGGCTAGTAATGACCCCCAGTCTCCCAGGTGGGTGGCTAGTAATGACCCCCAGTCTCCCAGGTGGGTGGCTAGTAATGACCCCCAGTCTCCCAGGGGGGTGGCTAGTAATGACCCCCAGTCTCCCAGGGGGGTGGCTAGTAATGACCCCCAGTCTCCCAGGGGGGTGGCTAGTAATGACCCCCAGTCTCCCAGGGGGGTGGCTAGTAATGACCCCCAGTCTCCCAGGGGGGTGGCTAGTAATGACCACCAGTCTCCCAGGGGGGTGGCTAGTAATGACCACCAGTCTCCCAGGGGGGTGGCTAGTAATGACCCCCAGTCTCCCGGGGGGGGGGGGGGGGTAGTAATGACCCCCAGTCTACCAGGGGGGGGGGGGGTAGTAATGACCCCCAGTCTACCAGGGGGGGGGGGTAGTAATGACCCCCAGTTACTAAAAGCAGTGCTGCAGCCCCCCCCCTATAATAATAATAATAATGCAGGGCCGGGTGAGACTGATCATGGCTCCCCCCAGTTACTGCAGGCAGGCTGTGCCGTTACACTAGGCCTGTCCGCTAGGTATTCGCTCAGGGCAGGGCCAGTACTATAAACCAGCCGGGTATAAGGGGCCGGATATAAAGGCGGGGTATCAGGGCCGATGTGAGCCCCAGGAGCGGTGTCCGGCCTTACCATGGTGACAGGAACTCACTGCCGGTGTGCACTGCTGCTGAATAATGCTGATCACTCGGCGATCCGCTGCTCCCGTCTAGCTGCTGGAGGAATCCTGCCCAGGAAAAGGAAAACACATCGAACGCCGAGCGATCGAGCAACAATCACACGACTGGCTTCCCGCCGCCTTCTTTTTTTTTTTTTTTTTTTTTAATCCTTCAATAAACTTTGTTTAGATTGAGCTGACACACGTGTACAGGAGAGCTAGATGGAAAATATAAAACTAAATACATTAAATAAAAGTATCTCCTTTCCAGGATTATTCTACTAAACACGTCATTCTATAACTGTCAATGCATTAAATAGTGACATTGCAGGCAAAAGTCTCTTCTTCTAGCCTGTGTGTGGACTGGATTATGGGATAACTGTTAACATTGTTATGATGATTATTATTTATAAAGCACCAACAAGTTCCGTAGCACTGTACAATGGGTAGACTAACAGACAAGTAACTGTAACCAGACGAGTTGGACGTACAGGAACAGAGATATTGTGGGCCCTGCTCAATGAGCTTACATGCTAGAGGGAGTGGGGTAATGTGACACAAAAGGTTAGGGTAGGGTAGAGAAGTAGGTTGTTAGGATAGTATTCATTGAGGGCTTAGTGTTTTGTTTTGATGACAGTTTCAGGAGAGGAATCAGGGTGCGGGGAGGGATAGCTGTCCACAGTTTAATTGATATGCTTTCCTAAAGAAGTAAGTTTTCAAAGATTTTTTTAAGTAGTGGAGATTGGGTGAAAGTCTAACAGAAAGGGGAAGGGCATTCCATAGTAACGGTGCAGCCCTAGAGAAGTCTTTAAGGTGAGCATCAGAGGTAGGCGTACAAACAGAGGTTATGCGTAGGTCTCCGGCAGAGCGTAGGGGCCTAGACTGGACATATTTGTGTTTTAGTGAGGATAAGTAGGTCAGAGCAGCATTGTGTAGAGATTTGTAAGCAAGTATTGATACCGGAGAAACTGACGGAAGCCAAGCACAGAGAGATGGACACAGGTTTCTTCAGGAAGGAAGAGATTCCTTATTCGGTTCACCGATCGGGACTCAGAGGGACTAATGTCACCAAAATACAACAAGTTCTGAGCCCCGGACAATAGTGCAGGCTCCTTATATAGGCACATAACTCCTCCCATAATAACCTCCACCCGCACATTCTCTTAACCAATCAAAAACGAACAAGAACTAACTTCCTGCTTGACCGCATGGCTTGTCCAGCACAATGGAGGAGGGGAATACTATATCCGGTATTCTTGCACATGCTCCGTACACTACTGATCGTATCTTTGCCACGTGCAACCAACCGACCGATACGCCAGTATATGCACGTACACATGCCACGTGGTAATCTCGGCCTACTCAATTTATTTTTACCGAGATTCCACCACAGTATCAGGATTTAAAATTGAGACCTATATCTTACGGGAAGCCAATGTAGGGTCTGACAACGGTGGGAGGTGCGGGCGGACAGGAAGATGAGCCTCGTCGCCACATTCATTATACACTGTAACGGGTCAAGTTGGAGTGGATTGCAGTAGTCAAGGCGAGAGAGGACAGTGGCATGGACCAGGACCGTAGCCGCATCTGGCATTAAATAGGGTCGGATGCGCGCAATATTTTTGAGATGGAAGCGGCAGGATTTGGCGATTGATGGACATGAGGGGTGAAGGAGAAGTCTGAGTCAAAGACAACACCTAGGCAGCGAGCGTTAGAGTTAGAGCGGATGGTAGCGCCATTGACTTGGAGCGATACAAACAAGGGAGTAGCAACACTCGGGGGAGGAAAGACCAGAAGTTCTGTTTTGGACAGGTTCAGTTTAAGGACATGAGCAGCCATCCAGTTGGAAATAGCAGAGAGGCAGTCAGAGACACGGGTCAAGAGGGGTGGTGAGAAATCAGGGGAGGACAGATACATTTGCGTGTCATCCGCATAGAAATGATACTGGAAGCCGAAGGAGCTGATGAGTTTACCAAGGGAGGCAGTGTAGACTGAGAACAATAGGGGACGAAGGACAGACCCTTGAGGAACACCAAACAGAGAGGGATTGGGGAGAAGAGGCAGCGTCAACAGTGTCAAAAGCAGCAGAAAGGTCAAGGAGAATTAGGATAGAGTAGTGGCCATGGGATTTAGCAGTGATAAGATCATTGGATACTTTGGTCACAGCTGTTTCAACAGAGTGATGAGCGCGGAATCCAGATTGAAGCGTGTCAAGCAGAGAGTTGGATTTGAGGAAGCCTGGCAATCTCGCATACACAACTCTCTCAAGGATCTTGGAGACAAACGGCAGATAGCACGGTAGTTGAATGGGGAATTAGGATCAAGGTTGGGCTTTTTCAGAATCGGGGTTATGGTTGCATATTTGAAGGGTAAAGGAAATGTGCCAGATGAGAGGGAGAGATTGAAAATTTTTGTGAGAGGCAGAGCAAGAGGAGGAGACAAAGTGCGGATGAGATATGAGGGAATAGGATTGAGGGAACAGATGGTGGGGCGGGAGGAACGGAGTAGAGCAGAAACCTCTTCTGCTGTAGCGGGTGCAAATGAACATAGGACAGCTGAGGGAGTTTGGTTAGGGGAAAGGTTGGTAGTGGATGGAGAGAGATGAGAGATCTCTTCCCTGATTGTAGAAATCTTCTCAGTGAAGTCAGTTGCAAAGTTTGTGGCAGTCAAGTTGGCAGGAGGAGGAGGCACGATAGGGCGCAGAAGAGAGTTAAAAGCATGAAACAGTCGTTTGGACTCGTGGGAGATTGTGGTTATGAGTGTAATCAGGGCTCGAGTCCTGCAGGAACGCGTGGGAACGGCGTTCCTGCACTTTTTCCACAGCAGGAACGCCGTTCCCATTACTAGTCCTGCAGGACCCAGGACTGGCACAAGCGGCTGCCAGAGCAGGGGGGAGGACAAATCCGAATCCCCTGCCTCTGACTGGGGACTCGGATTTTTAAACTCACCTCTCCCCCTGCAGTCAGTGGAGTCGTCCGGCCTCTCCTGATGATGTCAGTAGGAGGGGGCGTGACTTTCTTTGCTCTTCTCACAGGACCGCTGGGGAGCAGAGGAAGTCACGCCCCCTCCTCCTGACATCATCAGGAGAGGCCGGCTTACTCCACTGACTGCAGGCTGCAGGTTCCAGATCCTGTCCCACCCCTCCTGGCCCAAGGTAAGCCTCAGGGAGGGGGGAAGACACTTTAGTTTTTTTTTTTTTATCCCTTTCCTCAGTCCCTGTCCCCCTATTTAAGTTCCTGTCCCCCTATTTAAGTCCCTGTCCCCCTATTTAAGGCCCTGTCCCCCCTCCTCAGTCCCTGTCCCCCCTCCTCAGTTCCTGCCCCCCTCCTTAGTCCCTTTCCCCAGTCCCTGTCCCCCTCCTCAAGCCCTATCCCCTTACTCAGTCCCTGTCCCCCTCCTCAGTCCCTGTCCCCCTCCTCAGGCCTGTCCCTTTCCTGAGTCCCTGTCCCCCTTCCTCAGGCCTGCCCCTGTCCCCCTATTTAAGGCCCTGTCCCCCCTCCTCAGTTCCTGCCCACCTCCTCAGTCCCTGTCCCCCTATTTAAGGCCCTGTCCCCCCTCCTCAGTCCCTGTCCCCATATTTAAGGCCCTGTCCCCCCTCCTCAGTTTCTGCCCCCCCTCCTCATTCCCTGTCCCCCTATTTAAGGCCCTGTCCCCCTCCTCAGTCCCCGTCCCCCTATTTAAGGCCCTGTCCCCCTATTTAAGGCCCTGTCCCCCCTCCTCAGTCCCTGTCTCCCTCCTTAGTTCCTTTCCCCAGTCCCTGCCCCCCTCCTCAAGCCCTATCCCCTTACTCAGTCCCTGTCCCCCTCCTCAGTCCCTGCCCCATCCTCAGGCCTGTCCCTTTCCTGAGTCCCTGTCCCCCTATTTAAGGCCCTGTTCCCCTTCCTCAGTTCCTGCCCCCCTCCTCAGGCCCTGTCTCCCTCCTCAAGCCATGTCCCCTTACTCAGGCCCTGTCCCCTTACTCAGGCCCTGTCCCCTTACTCAGGCCCTGTCCCCTTACTCTGGCCCTGTCTCCCTCCTCAGTCCCTGTCTCCCTCCTCAGTCCCTGTCTCCCTCCTCAGTCCCTGTCTCCCTCCTCAAGTCCCTGTCTCCCTCCTCAAGTCCCTGTCTCCCTCCTCAAGTCCCTGTCTCCCTCCTCAAGTCCCTGTCCCTTTCCTCAGTCCCTGCCCCCCTCCTCATGTCCTGTCCCCTTACTCAGTGCCTGTCTGCCTCCTCAGTCCATGCCCCCCTCCTCAAGCCCTGTCCCCTTACTCAGTCCCTGTCTCCCTCCTAAGTCCCTGCCCCCCTCCTCAAGCCCTGTCTCCCTCCTCAGTCCTTGCCCCCCTCTTCAGTCCCTGTCCCTTTCCTCAGCCCCTGTCCCCCTCCTTAGCCCCTGCCCCCCCTCCTCAGCCCCTGTCCCCCCTCCTCAGCCCATGCCCCCCTCCTCAGCCCCTGCCCCCTTCGTCAGCCCCTGTCCCCCTCCTCAGCCCCTCAGTTCCTATCCCTTTCCTCAGCCTCTCAGTTCCTGTCCCTTTCCTTCCTGTCCCTTTCCTCAGCCCCTATCCCTTACCTCAGCCCATGTCCCCTTCCACAGCCCATGCCCCCCCCCCCCCCTCCTAAGCTCCTGTCCCTCTTCCTCAGCTCCTGTTCCCCTCCTCAGCCCCGTGCCCTTACTCAGCCCCTGCATACAAGCGTATCATTTTTTTTTGGGGGGGGGGGGGGGGGGGGAGGGGGCGGGGAGTGGATCTTGGGCGAGTTCCTGCACTTTTTTACCCAGGACTTGACCCCTGAGTGTAATGTAGTAGTTTTCTTTTGAAGAGGAAAGAGCCAGACTGTAGCGAGTTGTATTATACACTGTTATTTTACACAATGAGCTGTGTTATAAACTGTTATTATACACAGTAAGCTATATTATAAACTAATAAACATTGAGCTGTATTATAAATTGTAATGATACGCAGTGAGCTGTATTATACACTGTTGTACACTGAGTATAATAGTGTATAATACAGCTCACTGTGTATCAATACAGTTTATGATACATGATATACTCACTGAGCTGTATTATGAACTGTTATGATACACAGAGTTGTATATATTATACATTGAGCTGTATTATAAACCATTATTCACCGTGACCTGTGTTATACACTGTTCTATACACCGAACTCTATTATACACTGTTATTATACACAGTGAGCTGTATTATAATCTGTTATTACACACTGAGCTGTCATATAAAATGTTATACACAGTGAACTGTATTATACATTTTTATTATACAAAGTGAGCAGTATTATGAACTGTTATTATACACAGTGAGCTGTATGACAAATGTATAGACACTAAATTGTATTATAGACTGCTATTATGTACAGTGAGCTATATTATAAACAGTTATAGACATTGAGCTGTATTATAAACTGTTAGAGACACTGCAGCTGCTATTGCACACAGTCTTGTTTACACTGAACGGTATTATAAACTGTTATAGACACTGCAGCTGTTATTATGCATAGTTTGGTTCACACTTTACAGGTTGATTCACTAATTTGAGAGTTCAAGGTGATTTCAAATTTAAGGTTAAAGTATCTGAAATGAATGCATAGCTGACTTACAGATTGTTTCTAGTTTGGCAATTTTAAACGTTAAACTTGAAATTCTGCTTCATTTATTAAAACATTTAATCACCACCCTCTTCCTGACCAGGACATTCCTAAACGTTAAATATCTCACATTTTCAAACTCCAGTGTGTGGAGGTAGTGAGGGGCAAAACCCCATTTTAATTAGAAAATTGCCAAATACTCTTCATGCAGGATCTTTGCAGGAATACCCTGATATGGCGGCATTGCGGGAATCGTTGCTGCAAAGCATGGATATAGTGTTGCTCATTGCATCCAGTAGGGGTTTCCTTGATTCAGAAACCTGGTGTCCCCAATCTTTACAGTACGAGCACAAAAGTTGGTACATGTGCAAAAAAAGCTCACCATATGTTACGGACCCTCCCCAGACTCATATTGGATTACACTATGTTAAAGTACCGAAGACGGTTCCTTCGGTATTCTTGTTACTTATACCCATTTACACGAATCCCTTTGGATTACATATTCGTGCATACGAACTCGGACCACCCGGCCACCGGCGTGTGCCGCCACTTAGCCCTGTTGACTTCGGAAACAACCGAATGGACGACCACCGGGAGGTTGTGGTTTGCGGTTAACCACAACCTTAATTGACTGCCTCAGGGTGGCCTCGTTCGTCGACCGTATCCAAACTCCCGAACGAGGACCACCTACAGCCCGGCGTGTGTGCGTAATTAGAACGTTGAGGCTGCGGTTAACCGCAGGATAATTGGTCCCTTCAGGGCGGTGTACGTTCGGTTCACGAAGCGTTGGGACAACCAGCCAGAGAGCGGTATTCGTGCAGCTTGCTATCCGTGTTTGGTTCCAGGAGTTCTGAAACCGGGTCTGAGCGCTATTCGTTTATATGATGCGCTCAGACCCGAGCTATCTAATGAATGGTAGAATGTAAGGGGTATTTCGTAAACTGTTATAAATATATATTTTATTCTGTTTTTACCTGTTGGAAATACATGTGGGATTCTGGACACTTGGAGATAATTGAATTGCCATAACCGTTGGAATCATTATCTCCAAGCTGGGCGGGGACTATTTCAAACGATGCAGTGTTTTGTCATTGGTCAACTGTATGTATTGTCCCTGTATCCCATCAGGTCCAGAGGGGGCTGTCACTGGACCTTGGATTTTGCATAAATAACGCTAATCCTGTGCCATTAAAGCCAGTTCGTGTTTGACCTTCAAATCGCAGCCTCAACTCGTTTTGTGGGAATCAGGGTATCCTAGCTATACTAGAACTAGTGGGATTGCTTTGTATTCACAGGACTCTGGTGGTCTGCTGAACGGAACAGCGCTTCTCTCTCTCCACCTTCGGGAACCAGGACATCCAAGCGGTCCAGCCTTCAGCTAGCCTGGGGGTAATCGTAACACCATACTTCTGTTTTTCTTTTGTTATATATATTTGGGCTGATGTATATGGTGGCCATTGCTGCTGTCCAGTGAGCTTTATGTTTTGTGTGTTTGTATTTACATTTGTAGACACACATGCGCTGTGTACTACGGGTACTAGGGCAATGCAGGGTAATTCAGCAGCACTCTGTGCATGCCCTGCCCAGGAAGGAGGCCAGTCAGCCTGGCATGGTTTTATGCCAGTCAGACACACCCTAGAGTGGTTGACTCATCACCGTCTGGGAAGCACTGCCCAAGTTAGTCATCACCAGTGATGCATGTGGCATTACTAGCACCCCTTTAGGCCAGCCCTTATCCTGCGTTCATACCATCTAGTATTGGGAGGTTTGTGATTGTGAAGTGTGGCGCTACCTTAAAACTGTGGCTGTTCACACTTTTTTCGAAACCTTGGTTTACAGGTTACAAACGTTTCTACTCTTCATACATGGGGGTCCCAGCAATCGGCCATCCCTGGGGACACGAGGCTTTCACTGACTTTCTAAACAAACGGAAAAAATGGTCTTACAGTCGCCTCCAGACTGTGCAGACTTTCTACTACTGTTCCATTGTTCTCTCTGTCTATCTTTTTTTGTTACTGCCTTACGTTTTGTCTTCATCTTTGCCCAATAAAATATAAACAAAAAGAGAAATAGGAGGGTGAGAGAAGGGGCTTTCAAAGGGTGAGTGAGTGCACAGGTCCCATGCAAACAGCATTACATACTAAAGTGAGAATTCGCTGAAGCATAGTTGTTTTAGAGAATGTTTTACTTTATTATTATATTATTATTATATGAAATCCACTTTGAATTTTAACTTAAAGGACCACTATAGTGCCAGGAAAACATACTCGTTTTCCTGGCACTATAGTGCCCTGAGAGTGCCCCCACCCTCAGGGCCCCCCTCCCGCCGGGCTCTAGGGGGTGGAAGGGGTTAAATGTACCTCTTTCTCCAACGCCGGGTGGGGAACTCTCCTCCTCCTCTCCTCCTCCATATCGCCGTCATTGGCTGAATGCGCATGCGCGGCAGGAGCCGCGCGCGCATTCAGCCAGTCCATAGGAAAGCATTCTCAATGTTTTCCTATGGACGCTGGCGTCTTCTCACTGTCAAAATCACAGTGAGAAGCGTGGAAGCGCCTCTAGCGGCTGTCAATGAGACAGCCACTAGAGGCTGGATTAACCCTATTATAAACATAGTAGTTTCTCTGAAACTGCTATGTTTATAGAAAAAAGGGTTAATCCTAGCTGGACCTGGCACCCAGACCACTTCATTAAGCTGAAGTGGTCTGGGTGCCTATAGTGGTCCTTTAAGTAAATTATTTTGATTAACCCCTTCAGGACGGAGTCAATAGTACACGTTCTGATCAAAACAAAACGTAAACAAAAACTGGAATTTGCGCTATATGTCTGTTCACCCGTAGTTCCCCTCTTTCATATTAAATGCACCCACACTTATTATATATCATTTTGTTCAGGAGAAACAGGGCTTTCATTTCATATAAAATATTTGTATTTGAAACAATTTGTTATGAATAAAATTAAAAAAAACTGTGAGAAATTTGATTTTTTTTTTTAAATTTGTAGTTCCGCCTCACATTTTAGCTGTAAATGTCATAATACTGTTAGGTTTTACGGCAACAAAATGCACATATTTGTAATCAGCGATGTCTCACGAGTACAACAGTACCCCCCATTAACAGGTTTTATGGTGTTTTGGAAAGTTACAGGGTCAAATATAGAACGTTCCATTTTCAAATTGAAATTTGCCAGATTAGTAATGTTACCTTTGAGACGGTGTGGTAGCCCAGGAATGAGAATTACCCCCATAATGGCATACCATTTGAAAAAGTAGACAACCCAAGGTATTGAACGTGGGGTATGTTTAGTTTTTTTTAGTAGCCACTTAGTCACAAACACTGGCCAAAGTTAGCGTTCATATTTGTTTTTGTGTGAAAAAAGCAAAAAACTAATATTTGGCCAGTGTTTGTGACTAAGTGGCTACTAAAAATGACTGGACATACCCCATTTGCAATACCTTGGGTTGTCTACTTTTGCAAATGGTATGCCATCATGGGGGTAATTCTTATTCCTGGGCTACCATACGGTCTCAAAGGCAACATAACTAATCTGGCAAATTTCAATGTCAAAAAAATGAAATGCAAGCCTTATATGTGACTCTCTAACTTTCCAAAACACCATAAAACCTGTACATGTGGGGTACTGTTATTCTCGGGAGATTTCACTAAACACAAATATTAGTGTTTTAAAACAGTAAAACATATTACAACAATAATATAGTCCATAAAAGTGCCGTTTGTTTGTAAAAAATGCAAAAAACGTCACTTTTACTTAAAATATCATCGTTGTAATACAATTTACCAGTTTTAAACACTAATATTTGAGTTCAGCGAAGTCTCCCGAGTAAAACAGTACCCCCTATGTACAGGTTTTATGGTGTCTTGGAGAGTTACAGGGTCTAATATAGTGCATGCGAATTAAATTCTCTGCACTTTCTCCCTGTGTTGTCAGGCATGTCAATCAAATTTTAATTAATCAAATGACATAATTATGTTAAAAAATTACTTAAATATACACGTAGAATTTTAATATATATGCATTTATAGGTATATAAATTCTACGTGTATACTAATGTAATCTTTTATGTAATTATATGTATTTATCTCTCTATATATATTTGCGGTTATTTGTATTTTATATATAGATAGATATATATAGAATGTCATTCTAAGTGTATTCTGTTTCCAATATATATATATTAATAACAAAATACAGTTAGAATGAAATTACATATGAATATATAATTTATTTTATATTTTGTTTCAATATTTTATTTATTTATTTAATTATTTTATTTATTTATTATTGTAATTATGCGTATATATATATAATATATATATGTAGATCTATTATATATATAATATATATACATATTATATATATGTAACGTCATTCTAAGTGTATTTTAATATTAATATATATACTAATATTAATATTAAAATACATTACGTATGACGTTACATATATATAATATGTATATATATTATATATATAATATATATACATATTATATATATATAAAAAGGCATTTAATTTATTTTATAACATTTTTATATTTATTTTTTTACACTACCTACCAGCAGGGGGACTGTCTAATATTTTAAACAGTCCCCCTGCTGGCAGATCCATAGCCAGCTATAGGGGGCCATGTGATCGCTCTTTGAGAGCGATCACATGGCCCCCGGGGGCCTCATTTGCCGGAGGGGGGCTGCCTGGGCTCTCAGACAGCCCCCCAGAAGAGGATCGCGGCGGAGGTGAGTACACCTCTGCTCCTGGGGCTGCAAGCCGTTACGGCGTTCTATGCCGCCGCAACGGCTTTAAAGCCCTTTAAAGCCGCGACGGCATAGAACGCCGTAACGGCGTTAAGGGGTTAACAGGCCATTATAGGAACCAGAACCAAAACAGCGTAATGTATAGTAACAGCTTAATGTTGTGGTTCTGGTGACTATAGCATGTTCCTGCAGGCTGGGCCCTGCTGCCTAGTGACACCTCTAGGTGCAGTCACTCAGACGACCACTAGAGCTTCCTTCTGAGTCAGTGCTGTGCACGCTCTGCATGGGGACTCTGAACATTTCACATAAAGATGCGTTAATTCAATGCAAATGCATCTCTATGAGGAGAAGCTGATTAGCTAACCTTTTAACTCAACTGGAGGGGGGAGGGTGTCATGTATGTTATATTCCTGACACTATAGTGGTCCTTTAAATTCTACATGTTCGTAAATAACCCTAAAGAAATCGTTTAGCTCTTACAATCATGACTGTGTTCTGTGTCGAACTTTGAGCTCATTCCTGTTGCAGTCTATGCACTAAACTGGGAGTTTTGTAGAAATTGCCAAACTGGGAAAATCTCCAACTCGGTTGGAGTTCTAAATTGATAGATTCTACTAGTTCTGGTATGTTTGATGAAAACTTTAATTTCCTTATGAATTGTCCCACTTCACCGGTCAATGAATAAATCTTGTTTCTTAGGGAAGACATTGCCCGTGGAAGCAAACATTTCCAGCAAGTGTTGACAATCCATATACCATATAACCACCCTCAAAAAACCTTCTTCATTAGGTATGGCTCCACAAGAAGCGTTGTGCAATGTTCTGGAGGTGCCAAGTTCACAATCTGTTTGTATTCCTTTTAAATCCATTGTAATCACAACAAGCCGCAGGGTAAAGAGCTGACATTTAAATATTACCTAACGAGTGACACTTCCTGGTGTCTTCACCCAGAGCAGTGCAATCAAAAACAGACCCTGCCTTGTCTGGAACCTTTGCGTCTTTTTGGAACGTCATTGTGTGAGAGTAATAGTGCGCGTTTTGGATTCCACTTTAATTGTTATTTTGTTTTTGTAGCGTTGTCTGGTGTTACATGGCTGTCGCGTGGGGAGCAGTTTAAATAATGCTAAGATAATATTGTTTGTGTAACTGAGAAGTCTTGGGGAGGAATGACTATAACTATGTAAGGTTTTATGGTGTTTTGGAAAGTTACAGATTGGCTATAGAGAGTCCACAGGCCCCACGCAAGCAACGTTATTAACTAAAGTGAAAATTTGCTTTGTCTTTGAGACCATATGGCCACCCAGGAATGAAAATTATCCCCATCATTGCATACCATTTGAAAAAGTAGACAACCCAGAGTATTCAGTGTCCAGTCTTTCTTAGAAGCCCTTTAGTCACAAACACTGGCTAATGTTAGCGGGTTTTTTTCTTTCTTAATTTTTCACGAATAAACTGCCCTATCACCGATGATATCATCAGCATTAAATGTTTTATTGCTCTAAAACACTCATATATGTGTTCAGTTTTGTCTCATGAGTAGAACAGTACCCTCATATGCAGGTTTTATGGCGATTGGAAAGTTACATAATCAAATATATGACTTGCCCATTTAGACCCTGGGCAAGCATTTGCTTGAGCCCCCTGCCCATCCCCTCCCTGGCATGCAATCACACCCTCCACCACAACATAGTGGCCGAACGAAACTAGAAAGGGCCCTGGTGCAAGACTTCTTTTGGTCTCCGTTATCGCAAGGGTGGCCAAAAGGTAGACATCTACACACATCCCACAATGTTTTGACAGCTAGGGCTCTACTTTTGTCCTATGTTGCAGGGTTGTATTAAACAATGAGCAGTGTTTGTGTGTTTAAATGTAAGCATGTTTTTGTATGGAGTATGTTTGTTTGAATGTAGGGATGTGTTTGTATGGGGTGTTGGTGTTTGAATGCAAATATGCATTTATGTGTATGCAGGGGTGCGTTTATATATAATTTTGGTGTTTTTAACTCAGAGGTGTGTTGTATGTAGTGTTAATGTTTCAATGCAGGAGTATGTTTGTATGTAGTGTTGGCATTTGAATGCTGACATATATGCACATATACACATACACTGATACACACATACACTGATACACATGCAGATATGCAGACACACAGATAATCAACCTGACACACATGCAGGTACAGACACACAGATACAAACAATGACACACATGCAGACACACAGACACACACATGGACACACATGCAAATACACACACTGACTACATATAGATACATAGATACACACAATGAGAACTTACAGATACACAACCTGACACACATGAAGATACACAGATACACACTGACTACATATAGATACACAGACACACAATGAGAACTTACAGATACACAACCTAACACACATGCAGATACACAGATGCCATATCTGACACATGCAGATACACAGACAGACAGATGTAAACAATGGCACACATGCAGATACACAGACACATGCAGATACACATATATACACACTGACCGCATATAGATACACACATACACACAATGAGAACATACAGATACACACACTGACACACATATAGACACACAAATACACAACCTGACACACATGCAGATACACACACTGACTATATACAGATATTCACTGACACATACACACAGATACACACTAACAACATACAGATACACAGACATAATGACACAGAGACACATACACTGACAGACCTAATGACACACACAATGATACACAGACAGACATACTGACACACACAGATAGACATACTGAAACACACATACACATGGACACTGACAGACATACTGACACACAGACAGATATACTGACACACGCACACATACACACTGACAGACAAACTGACACACACAGACAGACATACTGAAACACACAATCAGACACACTGAAAGACTGAATGGGTGTGTGTCTGACACTGAGTGTATACTGATACACAGACAAACATACTGTGTGTGTGTCTGTCACTGAGAGTATGTCTGCCAGTGAGTGTGTATATGTGTCTGCCAATGAGTTTGTATGTCTGTCAGTGTGTGTCTGTCAGGTAGTGTCTGTGTGTCTGTCAGTAAATGTGTGTGTCTCTGACACTGAATGGGTGTGTGTCTGACACTGAGTGTATACTGATACACAGGCAAACATACTGACATACATATACACAGACATACTGGCACACACAAACACAGACAGACATACTGACACACACAGACAGACTGACAGACATACACACAGACAGATATACTGACATACACAGACATATTGACACATACAGACAGACATACTGATACACACAGACAGACATACTGACACACACATAGCCAAACACACTGATAAGAATTACCCCCATCATCGCATACCTTTTGAAATAGTAGGCAACCCAGGGTATTTAAAATGGGGTATGCCCTTTCTTTTGTAGTAGCCACTTAGTCACAAACCCTAGCCAATATTAGAGTTCATATTTGTTTCAGGGGTTAATGTAGTGGTTCTGGTGTCTATAGCATGTCCCTGCAGGCTCAGCACTGTAAACACTGCCTTTTCAGAGAAAAGGCAAAGTGTACATTGCTGCCTAGTGACACCTCTAGGTGCAGTCACTAGAGTTGCATCCTGTGTCAGTGCTGTGCACTCTCTGCATGGGATCGCTGAATGTTGCACATAGAGATGGAGGGTGGGGGGGGGGGCACTTAAACAGCCGCATGGGGAGCGGTATAAATAATACTAAGATAATATTGTTTGCAGTGCTGTATTTAGGGCTGACAAGGCATTTGCATTGGGTGGCACTTTCAAGGAAATGGCAAAAAAGCCACCTCCCAAACGCCCTGGCGGATGCCTTGTCAGCCTCTTGTCTGGGGGGGCCCAGGAGCTGGCTAGCTTGGGGTGTAGGCAGGCGGAGAGGGAGCACTCTCCCCTGAGCTCTCCCTGCTCAGCTCCCTCGGGCGCACCACAGTAATGCCGGAGCCAGAATATGACATTAATAAGGGAGATAAATTGAGATGGGGAGGGGGTGCCAAAGTTTTGTCATGCCTAGGGTAGCACAAAACCAAAATACACCACTGATTGTTTGAGTAACTGAGGCGTCATGGAGAGGAATGACTATAACTAAGGTAAGCCATGGCTCACTTCAACTCATGCTCTGCTAGTCTTAGATCATGCCCAGAGGGGTCTATTCACCAAATGTTTGAGTAGAAGTGAATTAAAATCTGAATTGCAAAACGGAAGAAAAATCTGTTACAGTTCAGGTTGGCTGTTTTAGCCTAAGATGTGCACTTCATCTGTTAATAAACCACAGTTCTGAGTTTAGTTAATAAACTAATCAATATGAAAGTCCCATGTGTTATGTGAACTGCATGTAGTACAGGGATGTCCATAAACCAAGACCCGTCCATTTTCCTTTGGAAGCTATTCCATTAAAATCCTGTCAGTGATTTATGGAAATGGTGGATGTGGCAAAACTAGCCACTTCAGACTATGGAAATAGTTCCCTAAATGTTGTCCTACACACAGCTAATATGTTGTAATTGAATGTACTTTGTATTCTGCCTGTAAATGTATGGTTGCATGTATTTCTATGGTATTCGTATGCTAGCAGCCGAAAGCCGCTAGCATTTACATGGTCGTTTCACGAACAGCAACTTTACCGGCTGTTCGTGAAACGAATTGGGTAACGAACACAAGCCCACACACTTAGAGGCGTGTGGCACCAATTACCCGATTGCAACATTGTTGCAATCGGTAATTAAGTGGATTCTTAGGTGGCTGTCGTTTGGCTACCGACCACGCGGCGGTCGGCCTCTTGGATCCTTTGTCTCTCCCAGCGGTGTTTGGTCGTCGAGTGCATGGAACTAAAAGCGGCTACTCGACGGCATGAACACCGCTGTACTTCCAGGCTGTTCGGGAGCTCCGGTCTTCTTCTATTGGGAGACTCATTGGTGTTCGGTACTTTTTATACGAATTAAATAGGTGAATGTATTTCGTGCGGCGTTCGGTTAGTTTAGCTGGGATCTGAGCAGTATTCCCACGAAACGTACCCGCAGACCCCAGCTATCTACTGAACGGCTGTTCGTGCAAAATAGACGAATATTGTTCAAGTTACAGATTTTAATGTAAAATGACAGTTCTGCTGCATGAGGGGATAATCCACTTAACAGTATATTTCAGTGGGAGTATCCCTCTTGTGCAGCGGTGCCTGATGGGAAAAATTTTACCAAATGTTAAGTCCCCCATGTAGTCCCTTACTGTATCACCCCTGCTTTGTCAGTAAGGAAACCCCTTGCATGGGGACTTGCATAAATGCTGGAAGTTCTGAATAAAGCTGCTAGTTGACTCCCAGACTGTGTTTCGTCCGGTTATTGGGAGGATTGGGGATATTGCCTTACTTTTCAGCGCTGACTGTGGATTTACCTGTTATACCAGCGGAGATCGTGGATTCTAATATTGCACTCCGCTACAGTGGACAAACAACAGATGAAGAGCCAGGACTGGGCACCATTGCTGTAATCCATAGCTGGTTTGGTAACAGCTAATACTATCCATATCTCCTACAGCGTGACCTTGTTTAGAAGGTACCGTCCCCTGTGTCCCGCTGTTCCTGGAGCTGGGAATCTTGGATGCGCAAAGCAAGTACTCTGTCTGAATCAGAGATTTCTTTCCAGTTCCTCCACTGGAAGGACTGGCTGTCAATGCATGCCAACTCACAACTTCATGTATTATCCCCACAGTCCATTACCCAGAATCACTGACTCAGCCCATATTGCTAGATATTTACCATAATTTTTGTATTAATATTATTACTGCTATATGAATATCTCAGCATTTCTGATGGGCTTTCCTTGTCTCACAAGTAGGACACAGCTGGACTACTTACAGTTCTAGATTGCAAACCCGTTCGTTTGGAAACGGTCCTCATTAACCAACTATTTCTGTTAAAATGTCTAATAGTTTGTATCATTTCTTGTTAAATCCTCCCCCCTTTTTAACATAGTACTGAGCCACAGATTAACTATATAAATGTTAATAATAATATGATCCCAAGGAGTGGACACATTATGGAATAAACGTTCCTGATGGAAATTAGAAACATTAGATTTTTATCCTTTTAGTTTAACGTTCTCTTTGTTTTTTTCCAAGGCTCAGACATGTGCTCTCCCTCTTGGACAAATTCCTAGGAAACTGTCCAGGATTCACAAAAAGTAAAATGGGCCTCTCTGGCTCGCCCTTTGAAATGCCGCCATGTAAAGCATTCATTCTATTTGATTAGAGCATGCTGTTTCTGAATCCTATGAAATATTGAATTGTACATTGTTATACTTACATTGCCAAATATTTTTATGGTTAACCCAGAAGGATTACAGAAGTAGTTATAAATGCACAGAACAATCAAACCAACCTGAGCCAACTGCTAATACTTATCCATCCAATGAAACTAGATCTGCACCAACTGCTAATAGTTATCCATCCAATGAAACTAGATCTGCACCAACTGCTAATAGTTATCATCCAATCAAACCAAACCTGTAACAACTGCTAAGGGTTATCATCCAATCAATCGGAACCTTCACCAACTGCTAATGGTTATCATCCAATCAAACCAAGCCTATAACAACTGATAATAGTTATCATCCAATCAAACCAAACCTGCACCAACTGCTTATGGTTATCATCCAATCAAACCAAACCTGCACCAACTACTTATAGTTATCATCCAATCAAACCAAACCTGTGCCAACTGTTAATGGTTATCATCCAATCAGACCAAGCCTATAACAACTGATAATAGTTATCATCCAATCAAACCAAACCTGTGCCAACTGCTAATAATTATTTCTACTGTGCATCTCTCCACCTAATCCATCCCAAAGAGGGAGATTTTTCATCTGCTGATATCGGTGTCCCCTCTAATATTAGTGCCTCCTCCTGAGAGATAATGGATTTGTGAGTCCTTAGGCTGCATACAAGTTCTGGAAATGAATAAGGGATTCATACACTATGTGCTATTGCATGAACTAGCTAGGCACCTGACGTTGGGAACAACAGTGAAAACCCTTGGCAGCAGGATAGGAAAATAGTAACAGTGACAAAAGATCCGGGCTTGTTCTAGGAAAGTATTCATCAGATTCAGCAGATATAGTTATCTTTCAAAAGTGCTGGTTAAATATTTAACATTACAAGCCTACACATTGCTGATAGTGCATATTAAGGGGGGGGGAGGGGGGGGGGCAAATCTCATTATACAAGGTGCTGGGGGCTGGAAGTTGACTACTGACGTGTAAGGTTTAGGCCACAATAAAGGAACTGATATTGTGAGTTATCAGTCACCTTGGCACGATTTACAGTTATATGAATCAAGTGTTTAGGAATTTTGTGTCGCTATCTCCAGTACATGGGAATGGGATGATGTAAATCCAAACTAATTGTCATCTCCCATGAAGGAGTTAAAATGTGAAAAGACACATGCTGACTGATTTTTACTCACACTGAGGAAAAAGTGAGTTTTGGGGTTAAACAGGCTGAATTCTGCTCACGTTATATTTATACATTTTGGGGGAAACGCCTGTCAGTGGAGATGTGTGTATCTCCTGAGGATCTGCATAGTGTTGCATAGCGTGACAGTGGGGGAAGATATCTGCCAAAACAGGCGTGGAACCAATAACTGTGTTTTATCCATCAGAAACTGTTACCCAGCAAGATCACTGCTCTCTAATGGCCGCCATCAATCTCTTTCCACACACACTATGACCAAATATGACTCGATATCCTCAGCCAGAACGAGCTCACACTCTTAATCACTGTCTATTGGGGGAAAACAACAAAACGTCTTGCAAATCATAACCTCAGCAACTTCATTCTCCCCATTTATCATCCAGATCAGACCTATGACTGGATGGAGACCAGTCAATGTGATGGGAAACTTAACATTTTAGAGTGAACCTTGCATTCAAAAAATGGTAACACTGGAGAAAAAACAACAACAATAGGGCAAAAAGGTGTCTATACCGTGTGTTATCATTTTGTTTTAATTGTGCTATATTATGTCATACAAAGTTCTATGATGAAGTCAGAGTGTTGCAGTGCATGTGATCGGTCTAGGTTTTGCGCAAGCATTTCTCATGATGTTGCAAACAAGGTTACTGTACTAACAAAGAGAGAAAGGCTGCTACTTTGATTGAAATCTGACTTAAACATAGAATGCGGATTATAGATAATTACTAACTTGGAAAATACTAGCAAATTATAGGGGTATGAATCAGGGCCAGATTAAGAGCCCAGTGGGCCTGGTGCAGACAATTATGGTGGGCTTAATTACAGAATCTTATCTACCAAAAACACTAAAACAGTCATACTTCACAAGCGTTATGTATCTGATGGAGATGGTGCTGGAGGGAACTGATAAGATACAGCTCTAAGAAAACACATGCCCTATGCTAATCTCTGTCTAATTTATGCTTGTATCTTTCAAGTAAATCCATACCCCCTAACAGCAGTGTCCGGTGACGTCAATGGGCGGAGTAAAAGGGTGTGCCACCGACACGAATCATGTGAGCAGAACTGCCGAAAGTGGCGAACATGCCCAAAAAGGGGGCATGTCTGCCCAAAGAATTGGAAGGTCAGCCTGGCGTGGATGCATGTCAAACTGCATGCTAATCATGCAGGCTAGCCAACTAAGGCCATACTATGCCGACAGCAGCCTGAGCTTGGCATAAATGTGTCTAAGGATGCTCTCGCTCCATGCTTTCAAAGGACTGTCCCCTAGCACTCACATGTTCATTCGTCTTCTTACCTTCTTACTAGCAGGCAGAAGGTCCTGGTGTATAGTGTGGGACAGAGAAAATGTGTAGGTAGTGAGTTTGGAAGAAAGGGAACATGCCACAGATTAGAGATACCAAAGTCAGCATTAACTTAACTAATTTAATTGTCAGCCAGTCCATACAAGTTTTGTACCCATACATCCCTCTTATGTTCCATACTTAAAGGACCACTATAGGCACCCAGACCACTTCAACATAATTATTTATTTATAAAATATTTTACCAGGAAAGATACATTGAGATTTCTCTCGTTTTCAAGTACCGTATATACTCGAGTATAAGCCGAGTTTTTCAGCACATTTTTTGTGCTGAAAAACCCCAACTCGGCTTATACTCGAGTCAATAGTCTGTATTATGGCAATTTGCATTGCCATAATACAGACTGGGGCTGTCAGAGAGTTTACTTACCTCTCCTGCAGCTCCTGTCAGCTCTCTCCTCCTCCGCGCCGTCCGTTCAGCACCTCGGTCAGCTCCCAGTGTAAATCTCGCGAGAGCTGGTTTAAATACTTACCTTTCCTGTTCCTCTCTGCCCTGTTGTGGTCTTTGCTTGCTAGTATTGATACTGAACTTGTGTTTTCTGGTTACGTAATCTCTGGCTTGTTAATCTGACTTTGTGACTTTCTCCTACCCTTTGACCTCGGCTTGTTTCTCGTTATTCTGTCTTCTGGTTCCCCTTACTCGGCTTGTCTCCTGACTATTCTGTGTGTGCTTAGCCCGGCCACTCTAAGGTCCGGTACTGCACCTTTTCTGTGTGTGTGTGTGTGTGTTAGCGTGTTGGGTTCCCCGAATCGTGACAGCCCGGGCCCTCCGAGTGCATCTCACCAGCTCGTGTGTCGGTGGGTCATGTGTGGGGGTTCCCTCGGTTTGTCGGGGCCCCGGCAGGCATTGACGGGTGTGCGGTCTGCTGCCCTGAAGTCTAGGCGTGGTCCCCGCACTCCTCCGCTGCTTCTCACTGGGAGGCGGCCTGGCGGTGCCCTTCAGGGTCAGTGTGGCCCACAACCGCGCCCAAAAATGGTTGAAGGCTGCTGTTATGCGGTCTTCTTGGCATGTCTCGTTTGCCTGTCGCTCGGGTCGAAGTTCAGTGGGTGTAGGCCCAGAAGCGTTGTCGGCAGCCTTCATCTTGGGCGCAGGGTGCGGGTTGCGCATAGTCGCGGAGGCTTGTGGGGTCCTGTGGCCCCGTGGAGTGCGGACCGGGATGACCCCCGCCGGTCCATAGGGGGGGGAACGTGGGCCCGGTAGCGATTCTGCCGAGTGTGAAAGTGGCGGGAGAGCGGCTGTCCCTCCCGCGCCTCTCGTGTGGGTAGGCCGCATGTTGGCGCCTAGTAGGGCATCGTCGTTTGAGGTGTCCTTCTGTAGGGCTTGGTGTCCTCTGCTCGTGTTCAGCATCCCGGAGCCCGATCTGGGTGCCTATTGTGGCAAAATCTGCGGTTATTGTTTTTTGGCCCGGGAGCTGTTGCTTCTTGCGTCCACTCGCCTCAGCGGTCAGGTCCCGCCCCTTGGGGAAGATTTTAAATTGTGCGGGAGGTCATTCCAGAATAGCGGTGCTCTGTAGGAGAAGGAGGTTCGGGCTGCTTTCTTTTTGTATTGAGGTAGACTAAGTAAAGTTGGTACTGGATCGGAGGTTATAGGAAGTTGGAACAGCCGGGGAGAGCATTCTGTTCAGGTAGGGTGGGAGTTTTCCAGAAAAGCTCTTAAACACAAGGCTGGAAAGATGAAGGGTGCGTCTGGATTCCAGCGACAGCCAGTTTAGTTCTTTTAGCATGTCACAATGGTGAGTCCTGCAATTACATTGTAGCACAAATCGGCAGAACGAGTTATACAATGTGTTGAGTTTATTAATGTGGGATTGCGATGCAGATGCATATACTACATCCCCATAATCAATGATTGGCATCAGCATTTGCTGTACAATCTTTTCCTTTACTGTAGGGCTTAAGCAGGATTTGTTTCTGTACAGGGCACCTAGTTTTGGAAAAAGTTTAGATGCAAGCTTTTCTATGTGCAGGCCAAAAGATAGATTGGGGTCTAATATCATACCCAAGTATTTGAAAGAGTGGACTGCGATCAGTGTGCCATTTGAATTTGTTTTGATGGATAGGTGGGAATTGTGTAATTTGTGTAATTTAGGTATTGTTCCAAAGATCATTGTGACAGTTTTGTCAGTGTTCAGGAAGAGTTTGTTTTTTGCAATCCACTTTTCTACCTCTGTAAACTGGTCTTGGAGCACAGCCTCAAGCTGCGGTAGATCGGAATTGCTCGCATAGATTACTGTGTCATCTGCGTACATGTGTACATTTGAGGATTTGCAGACATTAGGCAGATCATTTAGAAATAATGTAAATAGTAGGGGGCCGAGAATGGAACCTTGGGGAACACCACACGGGACTGGGAGAGGGGGTCGCTGTCAGAAATGGACACATTTTGCGAGCGATTCGATACATATGATCGAAACCAGGTTAGCGAATGATCACCAATACCTGAGTTTTTGAGTTTGTGCAGTAGAATGTCGTGGTCTACTTTGTCAAAGGCCTTTGCAAAATCAAGGAAAATAGCTCCAGTTAGGTCTCCTTGTTCCATGCCAGTTTGGATGTCATTGCAAACTTTTAAGAGGGCAGTTGTAGTGGAGTGATTCTGGCGAAAGCCCGATTGATCAGGGGTCAGATAGTTTGATTGTTGGTAGTACTCACATAGTTGCGTGAAGTGGTCTGTGTGCCAGGTCCCTCTAGTTTTAACCCTGCAGCTGAAAACATAGCAGTTTCAGAGAAACTGCTATTTTTACACTGCAGGGTTAATCCAGCCTCTAGTGGCTGTCTCCCATTACACAGAGTAAATCGCACTTATTTGATGCTGGATGTCCTCACGGAGTCCAGTGTCAAATAAAACCCCCATAGAAAAGCACTGAGTAATGCTTTCTTATGGGCGGGTTTGAATCCGCGTGCGCCTCTGGCCGCGCATGCGGCTCCACTCGGAAGCTGATGTTGATGGAGGAGGAGAGGTCACCAGTGCAGAGGGAGCCCGGCACTGGATTAAGGCAAGCAAATAAATGGTTAATTAACCATTTATTCGCCACGGAACAGGGCACCAGTCACCTAAATGGTGACTAGAGCTCTATAGCTTTAGGACTACATATTTGTATTCCTAACGCTATAGTGTTCCTTTAAGCAAGAGTATGTGAAGAGTAATGTGTTAAAAAATGTTTTTTTAAATTTTTTTATTAAAGCAACACTATAGGGTCAGGAACACAAACATGTATTCCTGACCCTATAGTGTTAAAACCACCATCTAGCCCCCTGGGCCCCTCATGCCTCCATAAATATAGCAAAATCTTACTTGAATTCAAGCCTGAAGCTGTTGCTCTGCATGCTGTTTGCCTCAGAAAAACAAGCTGTCTGCTGACATCATCAGAAGTGGTGGCCTGATCCAATCACAATGCTTCCCCATAGGATTGGCTGAGACTGACAAAGAGGCAGCTCAAGGGCAGAGCCAGCATGATTCAAACACAGCCCTGGCCAATCAGCATCTCCTCATAGAGATGAATTGAATCAATGAATCTCTATGAGGAAAGTTCAGTGTCCGCATGCAGAGGGAGTGGCCAGTGGAGGTATCACTAGGCTGTAATGTAAACACTGCATTTTCTCTGAAAAGACAGATTTACAGCAAAAAGCCTGAAGGTAATGATTGTACTCACCAGAACAAATTCAATAAGCTGTAGTTGTTCTGGTGACGATAGTGTCCCTTTAAGGTAAAGTACATAAGTACAAGTCTAATACGTACATTATTGTTTACAAAGGATAATGTAATAGGCACATTATTATGCTTTCTGGAATGAGGTACGTGGTTTTATAAATGGTTAAGGCCTGCCACGTGTTAGTCCTTTTGGCTTTGAGTCTTTTTCCAGCTTTGTAGTAAACGAGGAAATTGCACAGATAGGAATTTTTACGCTTTGAGTCTTTTTCCATGATTTAATTTATTTAATTTTGCATGAAAACATACTGAAACTACAAAGCATAAAAGGCCTCGGAAGCAATTCTGACCCAAAATAAACATCTTAAAACGGCATTTGCTGGATTTCACCCCCGCTATGATGATCTGCTGCTTAAAAATGCACTTTCATTGACAAAATCTCAGTTTGACGTCAGCACGAACTGTTAAATCCTGTGTGCTCTCTCATCAGCCAAGGAGACTGTCCAGATTTCTGCAGGGCCGTGCAGGCTAAACCTGGCACTGCATGTGTTGTATATCCCATCACCGTGTTCACCATCACCAGCCACCAGTGGTTACAGTGGAAGTGAAACTTATTAAGAACACAAGAACATTTAGTATTAGTTAATTCAATCTCCTCTCGGCAGCTTCTGAAACGTTTCCATAATTTGTGTCTTCTGTTCTCAAAGCAATGCATCTTTTACTGGCCAAATTCCTGAGGCTTATTTCGTTCCCAGAACGTATCTGGTTTTCGTACTTCAGTGGCAAGAATTATGGACACTGCTTGAAGAATAATGCACTGAAACAATAAGGGTTTATCAGCTTCCTATAAATTCCTGGATACTTTCAGTAAGATAATTTTTTTGTTATCATTTAAGCATTTCTTTATTTTTCCATAATAACAGAGATTTGATGTTTTTTTTTTTCCATTGAGATGCCGGATTAGTACATCAACAGTTACCATGATAATCATGTGGGTTCTATTCACTAAACAGTGGTTTATGGTAAATATAGGTCAATTTCAGCAGAGTTGTCACAAGTTCTTTAAGTTGTCTGTCAACGCAACACAAGTTAAAGGGACACTGTAGGCACCCAGACCACTTCAGCTCATTGAAGTGGTCTGGGTGCACTGTCCCTTTTTCAGTTAGTGCTTAGTGTTTACATTGCAGCTCTAGGTCTGTCCACAGTGGCTGTCTACCACTACCAGACACTAGAGGGCTTCCTGAATCGAAACAGACCTTTGGTCTGGTATCTGACGCTGACTCTGGTTTATTCCCCTTCAGTGCCATGGGATGGGGGCACCTTAGAAACCTATAGTGCTTCGGCTTCGTTTTCCTGGCACTATATAATCCCTTTAATATTTAGTGGACAGAAAATATTGGATGTAAAGTCTATTGCTGACATTTTAAAAGTGGCTTTGGACATGAGAAGCAGCTATACGGGCTGGAAATGTAGAGTAGGCCTGGGGTATCTTGACTCTATAGGAGTCCTAAGGCTTATCTCCATCAACAGTGGTGTACAAACAATCCATGGGGCCAGACTCTTGCAGAACCAGGATCCAGAGGCCTGGACTCAAGCACAGCCAGGATCCAGACATCTGTATTCTAGTACAGCCAGTCACCAGGAAACTAGACATCTGCTACCAGAAGTGGTGCAGGTTATTTATCACAAAGGATCAACATTTTCACCTGAAAACATCTTTCAAAACAGTTACTTAAAGGACATTATAGTCACCTTCATCTGATTGAAGTTGTCTGCGTGCATTGTCCCCTTAACTAACCCATAAGTAGTGGGTGAGGGACCTAAATGAAAATGAGGGGGGGGGACCTATTGTCGTTCCCCCCTGCCCCACCCATGAGTGGCGGGTGGGGGCCTATATGAAAATTGGGGGGGGGGACCAATTGTCCTCCCCTTGAGTGGTGTGTGGGAGCCCTAAATGAAAATGGGGGGGACCTATAGTGCTCCCCCGGCCCCCACCCATGAGTTGGGGGGGGGGGGCAATAGGGGGCTTTTTTTTTTTTACAACAGTGAGTAGCTACTGTTTAGTATACATGCCCCTACTCGCACTATAGCGAGAATTTACTAATTTACTAATACTAAGTAATATTTACTTAGTATTAGTAAATTTGGCTGAAAGACCAATTTAGGTCTTTCAGCCTTTTGTTAGATAGCTCCCTAATACCGTGGGAATTAGAAAGCTATCTACTAAGCGGCTGTAAGATGCAGCCGAGGCACAGATCATATCGTAATTTCATTCATTCGAATGTAGAACTAAATTAGTATAATGGAACAATTCTCTAATGTTTCAGCTTAGATGTTTTGCATATATTGTAATTGTACATCACAATTCACTGTTTAGTGAATACTATATGATGATGTTATCCTGGACATTGTTCATGAGATTAGATGCCAACATGACATTTTTGTCTACAAGGCTGGGACAGCTGACAGAAGTTGAACGACATCCGATCACAGCAGTCTCATTGCACCATATACTGTTACACAAACATCATTGAGACCTCCCGCGGCTTTGCGATAAACGAATGCACAGATTGCTGGGTCAGCACAAAATCTGTGCAATGAGGGAGATTCTGACCTGCTCTAATAAGCAATTTTTGCCCAAATAACAAACTTACTCTGGCTTTGATCTAATGTTGTTGTATATGCTTTTCAATATAAAACATAAAAAATATATCACTTTATCAATATAACATGGGATTGTGTTAGTGCTTGAGCGGTGCAAAAATCTCACATGAGATCAAAAACACCACATAAAAGGTTACATATCTAGCCTTACACTTTCTCTCCAGCATACCTCCCAACTGCCCCACATCTGTCAGGACAGTCCTGATTTGAAATCTGTTTTCTGCGATTCTCCTTGCCAATGCTAGAAGGAATACTCAAAGAGCTTCCTGTCGCCACCGTGCACGTTGCATCACCGACAAGCCCCCATTCCAGCCCCAAACCCTGTTCAAATCCTCTCACTCAGTACCTAGAGCCTTGATAAATGAGCGCACAGTTCATACATAGTGTGAATCACCAGGGATGGACCTGTGGTCACTCTTTCAGCTTTCGAGCAGTGAGAGGCTTAGAGAAGCCTCCCAGCATTCCTTGATTCTCTAATGGGTTCACTGTTACTGTATGTCACTCGTGTTTTTTTTTTTTTTTTTTAATTCTTTATTTAGGTTGTGCATGGGTTAACAGACAGGTTTACATCGCCACAACAGCTGGTGGCGACAGAGCAGTAGAAATTAATATATAACAATGTGGCTTGATTTGCATTGCACATTTTTTTTTTTTTTTTTTTTTTTTTATAGTCCAAGAATAACATACTGACTTTTTAGAAGTGTAAAGGGTCAAAAGCTTAATAAAACATAAACACTTTGGTGAGTCATATCAGTACATCAGAAGTATGCATTTTAAGGTTAAATGAGGGCACAGTGCCCATGAGGAGCACTTAGGTGATACCAGCTAGATTGATGCCACAGATTGGTGCAAGATTAAAATAAACTATGAGCACAAAATAAGGAAAAACTAAACTTGTTGCTCAGACCGGCAAGTTGTTGAAAATGGGGGTGCAGGGGTGCCTGTGGGGAGTGGGGCCCTGTTGAGGAGGATCATCATCCTATGCCCAATGATCCATACAGCCTGCCCCAAGGTATAATCAAGTACTGTGGTTCTACAAGGCCACCCCACCAGCCCCATACTCTGATACAGTCCAGTCCAGTCCGTTCGCTTCCCGCGGTTTGGATGGAATCCTGGGATCCTCATGCTTGTAGCTGGCATTGTCGTTAAGCATAGAGTACCTGGATTTGTGAGCAGTGCCTGGGTATATGTTCCCGTGTGGGCTGAGGTCTAGGTGGGTGGCGGCAGATCTTGGAGTGGCGTCTGTAGAGTGGAGGCGCCGTCTTCCTCCTTCCTTCCCTCCATTGAGCCGACTGCACTGTGAATGTGCTGGCCAGTGCTGGCCGTGTTGCTGATGTCTGATTTTCCGTGGTCTGTGGAGGTAAGTCTCGTTTCCATTGCCTCTTGATGGCATCACGTAGTCGAGACCACAGGAGTTTAAAGGCTTTTTCAATGCGCTCTTCAAAGTGGGCCCATGTCATGTATGACATGTCGGCGGCCATCTTAACTTGTGTGCCTCGTGCGGACAGCTCGGGAGGTTTTGGTTGCCGGATGCCCCCGACACCCTGCTTCCCAGCAACGTTTAGGTGAGTACTCTGTGAGGACCGGGATATCCCCCCCCGGTCCCAAGGGGGGGGCTAGCTATGAGTGAGCGCCCCTCCACAAGCCAGAGAACCGAGAAAGCGCCCGTCTCTCCGCGGCTCCCACTGGTTTAGGCCGCAAGCCTCGATTTGGACACACAGGCTTAGGGAACCTTGAGTCGGGTATCCCTGGGTGCAGTGGTGTCAGGGTGATTGCTGTTTGCAGCCAGTGTCACCAAGTGGTCGGGCAGTACACCCCGAATCTTGGCCCCAGACGCAGGAGCTCTTGGCAGGTACGTCCGCTTGGAGTCAAGCTCCGCCCTCCGTCACTCGTGTTTTGTTACAATTAATTGTTTGTGTTGTTTACCTATTGTACGAAACTGCTGAACCCTTTTTCTAAAAAAATGTTGGATGGTAATCAGTGAAAGACAAAATAATGATTCAAGGAAGAACTCATTAACTCTGGGTAATATGAAAAAATAGCATATACAGATATTAAATATTAACCAGAACACCATGAACAAATATTTATTTTTTAATTATTTTTTTTCTTAATTATTGTTTTTTAAATTTAAATACATTTTTTCAACTCAAAATTTTTTAGGACAATTTAAGTCATGGAGTATAGGTCATCAAAGCATATGGATAAGATACAAATTTAGAGCAATCAATTCTGCAGAGTCTATGTGTATCAATGAATACCCTTATACCTGTGCTCCTCACAAAGACCTTATATCTGTGCCTCTCACATGGCCCTTATACCTGTGCCCCTCATGGCCTTTATGCCTGTGCCCCTCAGATGTCCCTTATATTTGGGCTGCTCACATGGCCCTTATACCTGTGCACCTCACATGGCCCCCTCATGGCCTTTATGCCTGTGCCTGTTCCCCTCACATGTCCCTACTACCTGTACTCTATACATGACCCTTATACCTGTGCCCCTCACATGGCCATTTTACCTGTGCTCTATACATGACCCTTATACCTGTGCCCCTCACCTGGTCCTTATACCTGTGCCCCTCACCTGGTCCTTATACATGTGCTCCTCATCTGGCCCTCATACCTGTGCCCCAATACCTTGCCCCTCATATAACCCTTTTACCTGTGCCTCTCACTTAGCCTTTATACCTGTGCCTTTTACATGGCCCTTATACCTGTGCCCCTCACATGGCCATTTTACCTGTGTTCTATATATGACCCTTAAACCTGCTGTGCCCCTCACATGGCCATTTTACCTGTGCTCCTCACATGGCCCCTATACCTGTGCCCCTCACCTGGTCCTTATACCTGTGCCCCTCACCTGGTCCTTATACATGTGCTCCTCATCTGGCCCTCATACCTGTGCCCCAATACCTTGCCCCTCATATAACCCTTTTACCTGTGCCTCTCACCTAGCCTTTATACCTGTGCCTTTTACATGGCCCTTATACCTGCGCCCCTCACCTAGCCCTAATACCTGTGCTCCACACATGGCCATGTTACCTGTGCCTCTCACCTGGCCCGTATACCTGTGCTCCACACATGGCCTCTCACCAGGCCATTATATTTGTGCCTTTTACTTGGCCCTTATACCTCTGCCCCTCACTTGGCCCTAACACCTTCTACAATGAGCACCAGTCATGGAAAGACATGAAAGAACCACCTCTGTCACTTTGCAGGTTTTGCTTTTAAATTAATCATTTTTTTTCTCGTTGGATTTATTAACATTAGTTTTTTAATTATATCTCAGACAACACAGGGATTACTTTCCCTCACAGGGAGCGTGATCTGACAGTGGGCGGAGCCTAAGCAAAGTTCCATTTCAGTTACTGCTTTACCCACAATGCATCAGTGAAATCAGTTACAGAGAAGGCTAACGGCAGCCATGATGGAGAACAAAATGGCGTCTCCCAGGTATTGAAAAGATAATAAATATAAATAAAGGGTGTAGGGGGAGTATAATCAGCTCAGACTTACCTTAATAATATTATTCATCTTCTCCACCACAAATCTGTCCTTCATTTCTGATCTATTAAAATCTAACATAGCCTGGGCCCCATACTGGGATTCAGGCAGGTTTCACTCTTTATTAAATTGATCTTATTGAAGTCTGTATCAGGACGGTCAGGGCCCCATTTGTGTTGTGTTTTAATAGATATGAAATGAAGAACAGATTGTAGAGGAGAAGATTAAACAATATTATTAAGGTAAGTCTGAGGTGATACAGCCATTTTAAGATATTGTTGATGAAGGGAAGGAAAATTGAGTGCATAAGACAAACCATGGCAGTTAATTTGTTAATTTGCTCATTTTTCACATCATATCTGTCAGCTTAATTTAGAACTTATTGTAAAAAGCACACTTGGTAGTTTGGAGTTTACATGCGATTTAGGGCATTGTTTCTGTATGAGTGCGTTTTCCTGCCTCTGTCTTGACATTTGTGTGGATTTACCAGACACCATGCCACTGTAACAATACATTGTGTGGGTCTAAAACCATGGCACTCTTACTGGGCACATGGCTAATGCCACACTTACTGGACACCAAGCTAATAGCACACTTACTGAGCACACATGGTTAATGGCACTCTTACTGGGCACTGGGCTAATGGTACCCTTACTGAGCACACATGGTTAATGGCACTCTTACTGGGCATGCAGGGCTAATTTTACAAATATCAATATGATCCAACTTCAGACATAACTGATATTGTTAATGAAGACCAAGGAACTTGCATTTTAGGGATATCTGTAAAATGACCAGGACTGCAAGCATCCTAGTGTCCAAGGTAAGTGTCCATTTGAAACCAGTTTGACTCTGGTGCTGACAGTGGTATGGATTCAGGGGACTCTTGCTTCCATAACTATTACAAAGCTATGTAGTAGTTATGGTGCTTATAAAGCCCCTTTAATTCTACATGCACTCTCTACAGCATATTGATGAGGTCACCTCATTAATATAGTTAGCTATCTGTGAGGCAGTTTTGGTGGTTAAATCCTAAACCATTGTATTGGCTCACTTTGCTCCCCAAACTCAAACCTCTCTGGTCTAAAATTTGCCAGTTTTACCCCCGAGTTAAACTGATCTGTGCAAATTTAAAGAAAACAAACACATTTTTACTTTGAATGTTTTGAGTTTCATGGTTTTACCAGGAAATCTCTGAACTTTGTGACCTACATGTAATTTAACGGGCACAGAATATTTTTTCCTGCAGTTCTAGTCGAATTCCTTCCAGTCCAGGATTTTATCTGACCATATCCTGAGTTAGACTCTGGCTGGCCCTCGCTTGGCATTGCACCAAACCATTTTTGTTTCACTGGCTCTTGCTGAACACATTCATATTTAGGTCAGAATGCAAATAAACACAAGCTCCTACGCCTGCGTCATAGCTGTAACATGCTGCCTCTAGCAGTGCATGAGCCACTACAGTGTCACACTAAGAATATTTGCAAATGGAATGTATTTGGAATAAAATAGTTTCCTCTTACAATTTGATGTTGACATCCAATAGCAGCGATCGTCAGAAGGCTGTAAAATGTTCAGTTTCAAAGTTACATTTTTATATTAATTATCTAAATATATTCTTATATTATTAGCTTTGCAAGTCAGCCAAACCTCGGCGCACATGGTCCAGCATTGCTGAATTATTTCCAAACTGGATTTACCTGGGGCTTTGCCACAACATGTGAATATATTACTTCTAGCTTCACAAAACTGCATCATATCGGGTGTTTTCAGCGATTCTTCTTTTATTCTGAATCCATTAAGTCAACATTTCATTTTCTTCCTGGAACTTTCATCAGGACAATATATATATATATATATATATATATATATATATATATATATATATATATATATGAGAAAATTTATTCATACTTACTGTCATTTTCTGATCTTTGTGCTGCCATGGCTTATGACTAGGAAAAGAGAATTACGGTAAGTATGAATACATTTTCTTTTTTGCTGGCCATATCTATGGCAGCACAACAATGAGTAATACCCAAGCAATAACCAAGGGAGGGAAAGAAAACTCACAGACACTAGATGGAATCCAATGCAAAAGTGTATTATCACAACAAACCAAATGTGAACAAAAAAAACACACAATAATGAAATTCAAATGACAGATGCTGAAAGAATACTTTTACCAAACTGGTCCAACTGTCCTGCTTTGACATCCAATTGGTAATATCTTATGAAGGTATTAACTGAAGACCAAGTAGCTTCTCTACAAATCAGCTCTGGAGATACATTAGCTGCCGCTGCCCAAAAAGAGAGAGAGCTTATCGAATTTAAGACCTTCTGATACTGGCACAATCTATCTGCTAATTGTTGCTTTAGATGCCATTGTACCTCTCCTAGCTCAGTTAGGTAGCACAAACATACATCTTAAGACATCTTACTAAGTCTAGTGAAGAGAGATCTGAGGTTCATCATTAGATAGAGTCTCTAAATGCAAGGCAGCAAGAAAAATCTTTTCATTAATCTGGAAAGAGGAAATTACCTTAGGCCAGAATTCGGGAACTGGCGTGAAATAACTCTATCCTTGTGGAAGATTGTGAAAGGTTCTCTGGCTGAAAGTGCATTAAATTCCAATACTCTATTTTGTATACCCATTTGTTTGTATGCTCCTGAAAGGCTAGGTACTTAGGGATTATAGAAAAAAGTTAAATCTGTGCCAGATAAGACCAATAAATAAAAGTAAAAGAAAAGGTCCAAATAAAAAAAGTCCAAATAAAAAAAAGTCTTAGCTGAATAGATCTTCCTTAGGTAAAATAGACTGTACAATGCTGGATCAGGAACAATGTCCTCGCTGCCTTTCCCAGGTAGATCCAATTATATGAAAAGATAAAACAGATGACCAAATAGTGTAATATGTTCACTAGGGTATAACAGACGATACAAAAAGGATAATATTGCACTCACATTTGATAGAGCTATAGCTAGCTCTAGTATGGAAAGTGTACAACGGTTTGATCCCCGCTTATGGGATATAATGCAGCTTCCTTTCTACAAGGGTAGATGTGTCAGGGTTTCTTTGCTGTTTTAAACAGCAACCCTTTCTGTTTCAGTGAATGAGTTTTCAGCTGCAATTACTATGAGCTCCTTCTGCTTGTTGCCACGGTTACTCACCTAAGAGTAGTAATCAACCCTGCTGCTAATCAGTTCTGCCTATTTAAGCAGCTAATCCCAGAATCTCCTTGCCCTTGCGTGGTTTCCTGTTTCCCAGAAGTCTCCTTGTTCCTGTGTTTCCTGTTTGTTCCTGGTTCCTGACTCCGGCCTTGTTCCTGACTCCGCTGCTCTCCGTACTCCTGATCCTGGCTTGTCTGACTACCCGCTCTGGTGACTGACCCCTGCTTGATTCCTGGACTTTGCTTTTGTTATTTATTTGTTATTTATTAATAAAGGTGTGTTTGCATCTAGTTCTGTCTCTGTCTGGTTCCTGGTCCCTGACATTACGCAAGGGCCATGAATACAGATGGTACAGGCAAGACACCTATACCTAACCTACTTACCCGGTGGGACCAGCAGAAAAAACACCATTTGGACCAGTATGCCCATCTGGATCCAGTACCCGGCCAGCCTGCGATTGCGTACGCCTCTGCCTCACTTCCTGTTCTAGCGCCGGTTATAGCCTCCAAACCTGTAGCGGCTAGAGGAATGACTGGGTCTGTCCCGCTCCCTCAGTATTTTGGGGGCAACCCAGCTCAGTGCAGAGAATTTATAAATCAGGTTAAAGGATACCTTGAAATCCTGCCCCAGGCATTTCCTACAGACAGTGACAAAGTTCACTTCATGATTTCTTTGCTATCTGAAAAGGCCCTAGCTTGGGCAAAACCTCTCTGGGAGGCAGAGAAGCCTATTATTTACAATTACCCTGAATTTGTTGCGTCCTTCAAAAGGGTTTTTGATATTCCAGCTCGCTCCACCCCTACTGCCGAACTACTCATGTCTAATGCTCAGGGCACAAAAACTATTGTCGCGTATGCCAGTGAATTCCGTACCATGGCAGCAGAAGGTGGCTGGAACAATGAGACTCTCGTGGCTGCCTTTGCACAGGGTCTCTCCGATGTGTTTAAAAATGAGATTGCAGCCAGAGAATTACCTAAAGATCTCGAGGAACTGATATCATTTGTCACCCTCATTGACATCAGACTCCGAGAGAGATCCTCATCCAGGGAGCGCCTGCGGAGGCCTCTTGTAGATTTGGCACCAAGCTTTTCTTGCCCACCCAAACCTCCCTCACCTCCCATGCCTCCTGGTCCTGAGTCCTCTGTCTGTGTGGAGCCAAGGCGGTTAGGCTTCTCACGCCTCTCGGTCGAGGAGAGAGCCTTTAGGAGGAGGGAGGGTCTGTGCCTATACTGCGGACACCACGGTCACATGTTAAAGTTTTGCCCGATTCGTCCGGCAAAGGGCCCGCACCCAAGATACTGTCAGGGGCAGATCTTGGGTGGTCTTTCTGCAGACCCAGAGATATGTGTGGGCAAACTCTTGGTGCCTATTATCCTCTCCTGGCCTGATTCTTCCATTAAAACCCGGGCATTTCTTGATTCTGGGGCCGAAGGCTTGTTTATAGATTGTGCATTTGCATCAAAGCACTCTATACCCTTACAGTCTCGCAACTTTCCACTAGCCTTCGAAGCCATCGATGGCAGACCAATACAGCCAACCCACGTGACCCAAGAAACCGTGCCCATATCTCTGGCTGTAGGGGCTCTACATCATGAGACGATCCAATTCCAGGTCATTTCCTCTCCATATTACCAGGTTGTTTTGGGATACCCTTGGTTACAGAAGCATAACCCCACAATTGATTGGCGCAAAGCTGAGATATTATCATGGTCCCAGCAATGCACATTTTCCTGTCTCCAGAAACCGGTCAAAGTTTTGGGCACATGTTCTGCCTCTTCCTTACCCACTGAGTACCAATAATTCCAAGATGTATTTGACAAGGGTCAAGCCAGTGTTCTGCCACCACACCGTCCGTATGACTGTAGTATCGAACTCCAACCTGGTGCCAATCCTCCCATGGCCGGATTTACCCACTGTCTGTAGCAGAGAATCGAGCCATGGAGGAGTATGTTACCGATGCACTGTCTAAGGGTTTTATTCGGAAGTCATCTTCTCCTGCCGGGGCCGGCTTTTTCTTTGTAAAAAAAAAAAGATGGCAAGTTGAGACCCTGTATCGACTATAGGGGTCTCAATCACATTACTATTAAGAATGCCTACCCCATTCCATTAATCACGGAGTTATTTGACCGCCTCAAGGGAGCAACGGTCTTCACCAAACTTGATCTGAGAGGGGCATATAATCTCGTCCGGATAAAAGAGGACCACGAATGGAAAACCGCATTTAACACCAGGAGCGGCCATTACGAATACCTAGTAATGCCCTTTGGTCTTTGCAATGCTCCGGCGGTTTTCCAAGAATTTATAAATGACGTCCTGCGAGATATGCTGCAGCAATGTGTGGTGGTTTATCTTGATGATATTCTTATCCATTCCACATCTCTCGAGAACCATCACGCAGACGTTTCTCGTGTTCTACAGAGACTTAGAGAAAATAATCTGTTCTGCAAATTGGAGAAATGTGAATTTAACTGCAAACAGGTCACATTCTTGGGATATGTTATCTCAGATGCTGGATTCTCTATGGATCCTGAGAAACTTTCGGCTGTACTAAAATGGCCTCGACCTACGGGTCTTCGCTCTATACAACGTTTTCTGGGCTTCGCCAATTATTATCGGAAGTTCATACGCAACTTTTCTTCCTTGGTTAAACCTCTCACAGACATGACCAGGAGAGATGCTGATCCACAGCATTGGTCACAAGAAGCCATTACTGCCTTTGAGTCTCTCAAAGTCGCCTTTGCTACTGCTCCTATACTGGCACTCCCTAACCCTGCCTTACCATTCATTCTTGAAGTCGATGCGTCTGAGACAGGAGTAGGCGCCCTCCTCTCTCAACGTCCTAACCCTGAGAGCTCCAGGCATCCGTGCGGGTATTTCTCGAGGAAATTGAACCCGGCGGAATGCAATTACCAGATTGGTGATAGAGAACTTCTAGCCATAATTTTAGCTCTCAAAGAATGGAGGCACCTTCTTGAGGGTACTTCAGTGCCAATCCTCATTCTCACAGACCACAAGAATCTTACATATCTTTCCGAAGCTAAGCGGCTTTCCCCCCGACAAGCTAGATGGGCTCTCTTCCTATCAAGATTCAATTATGTGGTTTCTTACTTACCCGGTACTAAAAACATTCGGGCTGATGCCTTGTCTCGACAGTTCTCCCCTCCATCTAGAGAGGAGATAACCCCTACTCCTGTGATTCCTCCGGACCATATACTGGCAACCATCCGTACTAACCTCACCTCACCCCTAGGCGAAGAGATTCTGGCTGCACAAATTAATGCTCCTCCAGAGAAACCTAATGGCCGTTGTTTTGTACCTTTTAACCTCCGTACAAAACTATTGAGTACATACCACGACCCCAAAGCAGCTGGACATCCAGGCAAAACCCAGTTAATCTGGTCTGTCTCCCGGCAATTTTGGTGGCCTAGTCTCCGTTCGGATGTCACCGCTTTTGTAGCTGCCTGTCCTGTGTGCGCTCAAAATAAAACCCCACGACACCCTCCAGTGGGTCTCCTGCAAACCATACCTAATGGTGAACGACCCTGGACCCACTTGTCCATGGATTTTATCGTAGATCTTCCGGTCTCCCGTGGCAATACAGTCGTTCTCATGGTTGTTGACCGATTCTCGAAGATGTCGCATTGCATTCCCTTGAAAAAACTACCAACTTCCCAGGAACTTGCAACAATTTTTGCTTGGGAGGTCTTTCGTTTGCATGGGTTACCCAAAGTGATAGTCTCAGATAGGGGTAGCCAGTTCGTGTCCAGATTTTGGAGAGCCTTTTGTACACAAATGAGAATTCAGCTTTCCTTCTCCTCGGCCTACCACCCGCAATCCAATGGTGCAGCGGAACGAGCTAACCAAACACTGGAACAGTTTCTGCGTTGCTACATTTCTGACCACCAGAACAACTGGTCTGATCTGCTTCCCTGGGCGGAGTTTGCCCACAATAGTGCGATTAATGCCTCCTCCCGGCTATCCCCATTCTTGGCAAACTATTGGTTTCAACCATCCATGTTGCCTGATACGTTCTTGCCACAGGGGATACCGGCAGGGCCGGTGCTTGGATTTTTAAGTACATAGGCGAAGATGCATTTTTCCGCCCCCCCAAAAAAAACATCTTCACCTATGTGCCTCTTAACCAGCCCCGCTCCCATCCCCGACCAATAGTGGTCCCTTCCTGCCCCTTAGTGTTCTTCTCCCCTCCCCCCTCTTTTCCCTGTCTCTTGGTGTTTCTCTCCCATTCCCTCCCTGTCCCTTGGTGCACCCCACACCCCATTAGTGGTTACACTCCCCTTCCTGGTGTGCCTTCTACCTCTATTGTTGCATTGCCTAGCGGAGCAGATCCCCTAAAGGAGCTTCAGTTTTCTGTACCCGGCCGAACTGACAGGGAGTGCTCTCTCTGTGAGCACCTCCTGTCAGTCTGGCCAGGTACAGGAAACAGAAGCTCCTGTACTGCGCTCTGCTCCGCTACACTCTGTACACACTGACAGTCACACGCTCAATGACAAACACACAGACGTCACTGACAGACACAGACTCATTGACACTCATTGACAGACACACGGATAGTCACACACATACTCAATGACAAACATACTCTCACTGACTTGACAGACACACACTCATACACTGACAAACACACTCATCATACACTGACAGACACACTCCTAAACTCACATGCACACACACAGACGCACTCACTCACACACGCTGTCACTCATAGACGCACGATGTCACTCACAGACGCACACTCTGTCACTCACAGACGCACACACTGTCACTCACAGACGCACACGCTGTCACTCACAGACGCACACGCTGTCACTCACAGACGCACACGCTGTCACTCACAGACACACACACAGACACTCACAGACACACACGCTGTCACTCACAGACACACACACAGACACTCAGACACACACACTGTCACTCACAGACACACACACACACACACACACAGACACACACACGGTCACTCACATACACACACACAGACACTCACAGACACACACACTGTCACTCACAGACACAGACACTCACAGACACACACACAGACACTCACAGACACACACAAATACACTCACAGACACACACACTGTCACTCACGGACACACTCACAGACACACACACTGTCACTCACAGACACACACACTGTCACTCACAGACACACACACTGTCACTCACAGACACACACACTGTCACTCACAGACACACACAGACACACACAGACACTCACAGACACACACACTGTCACTCACAGACACACACACAGACACTCACAGACACACACAGACACTCACAGACACACACACTGTCAATCACAGACACACACACTGTCAATCACAGACACACACACTGTCAATCACAGACACACACACAGACACTCACAGACACACATCACATACATTCACTAATTATTTTAATAAATATACATTTCCCACCCAGCCTCCTTACCTGGAGAGCTGGTGTGGATGATGCATCCTTCCCTGGGGTCCTGCTGAGCGGCGTGCGGCTGTGCTGTGCGGAGATCAGACGCGGCGAGGGAGCTCTAATCTCACCGCTCTGCTCCCTTGCACGCTGTCTGCTGATACCGCGGGAGCCGGAATATGACGTCATATTTCGGCTCCCGCGGTATCAGCAGACAGCGCGCGAGGGAGCAGAGCGGTGAGATTAGAGCTCCCTCGCCGCGTCTGATCTCCGCACAGCCGCGCCGGGGGCCGAGATGGTGGCTGGCAGGAGGGAGAGCTTCCCTCCTGCCGGTCACTGAAATTTTGCGCCCCCAGAGCCCGTGCGCCCTAAGGCGGCCGCCTGTGCCGCCTTATGGACGCGCCGGCCCTGGATACCGGCATTGGAGGAACATCTCAGGGAACTCCTTTCCACTTGGGTGCAGGTTCAGAATTCTTTGCAACGCGCAATGCAGAACTATAAACTCCAGGCCGACCGCAGACGCCTTCCTGCACCTACCTATCAGGTCGGAGAGAGGGTCTGGCTGTCTTCCCGCAACCTACGCCTCCGTGTTCCCTCACAAAAACTGGCACCCCGATACGTTGGGCCATTTCGTATACTTCGAAGGGTTAACCCTGTTGCTTACGCACTTGACCTTCCTGCTAACATGCGCATCTCAAATGTTTTCCATGTTTCCCTCTTGAAACCGTTGGTTTGTAATCGCTACACCACCTCAGTGCCACGTCCACGTCCTGTTCTGGTTGACAATCATGAGGAATATGAAATACGCAGCATCATTGACTCACGGGTCTTCAGAGGACAGATCCAATACTTGGTGCACTGGAAAGGATACGGTCCAGAGGAACGCTCCTGGGTTCCAGCCTCTGATGTCCATGCACCATCCCTCCTTCGTTCCTATAACGCCCGCTTCCCCATGAAGCCCGGACCCACCAGCAGAGATGGGGGGAGTCGTTGAGGGGGAGGTACTGTCAGGGTGTCTTTGCTGTTTTAAACAGCAACCCTTTCTGTTTCAGTGAATGAGTTTTCAGCTGCAATTACTATGAGCTCCTTCTGCTTGTTGCCACGGTTACTCACCTGAGTGTAGTAATCAACCCTGCTGCTAATCAGTTCTGCCTATTTAAGCAGCAAATCCCAGAACCTCCTTGCCCTTGCGTGGTTTCCTGTTTCCCAGAAGTCTCCTTGTTCCTGTGTTACCTGTTTGTTCCTGGTTCCTGACTCCGGCCTTGTTCCTGACTCCGCTGCTCTCCGTACTCCTGATCCTGGCTTGTCTGACTACCCGCTCTGGTGACTGACCCCTGCTTGATTCCTGGACTTTGCTTTTGTTATTTATTTGTTATTTATTAATAAAGGTGTGTTTGCATCTAGTTCTGTCTCTGTCTGGTTCCTGGTCCCTGACAAGATGTCACTCAAAGAGAATAAAAGAGACAACCAATAGTGCTCTCTGTATAAAATAGTGTAGAAATAAAATAAATAAAATGGTACTCACAAGGATGGAGCAGGCTAACTGCTCCTTGATGATAGCGGAATAGGGTGGAATAATCCCCACCGAGGATTGCTTGGAGTCCAGGAATAGAAAATGTCAGGTAAAAATTCAGAGAATAAAGTGTATATAAAGATAATTGGCCCGAGAAAAAGTGACCAAAAAATTCTTTAATAGGTAAAATACACAATATAAATGTCCATTGGGGGGCGGGGCCTGGCAACCAAGATGGCCGGACGCGTTTGCTCTTAGCTCCGGTGGCAGCGGGCATAAACTCTGACCCACCCGGGTCTACCTACACTGGAAACGAGCAGCCTGACACCGGGTGTTGCCTGGCACTCGACGAGACGCCGAACGATACCCGAATCATCCCGATCGCCCAGCGGGAACTGGAGCCCGGCGACGTGATCTGGTCTGCAGCATGGCAAGTGGAATGACCGGGGGAGGGACGGCCGCTCTCTCTCGGTCGCAACACGCTCACACTCTGGCAAGGGCTCCTGCAACTCCCCCCCCTTTGGACCGGTGGGGGTTATCCCGGTCCCCACCAGCCCCCAACCCACAGCCCAGCAGGCTGATGGACCTCTCCACAAACGAAACGACACGGCCGGATGGCCTCACAAAATGGCGCCCGAGCGACAGCAATCAGCATGCCCACAGACCCTACTCCAGGGCACTAACCCTGTGGACCACCTTATGGCACGGCTTGACAGGCTCTTCCAGAGGTTCTGGGAACGCCTGGAAAGCCGCAACAGGCACGAGCAGACCCAACACGGGACAATGGCACAAGAAGTCAGTAAGGGAAAGGAGGGGGGGCCACCACGTGGTAAGCCGCACGGTACAGTCTACACAGACCGCGCCAAAAACCTTCCCAGGCCGAAGGCCACAAGGAGTAAGCCTCCAAGGTATCTACCGCATCGCCGGAAGCTTGACCGCCGCTGGCGGCGACGTAACACCCAGGCTTCATGCAGCGCCCGACGAAGGGGAGACCTGGCCTCACTGAGACACCGAGTCTGCGGACCGCAGGTACAGGCCTTCACTCCGACCTGGGACTGGATGGCGGCCCACACAAGCCCGCACCACTCTACTCCCCAACGGATTACCCCAGCCCATGCAGCAGCCTTCCCCAGCAGAGGGATCGGCTAATCAAGATCCCGCTGCCCCAAAGCCCCACTGCAGGCTGAGAATCTCTGGGGACAAGACCGGAATGGCCCATGACTATGCAACACGAACCCCCCTATCTGGCATAAGCGTCCCACTGGACTTGCTGCATAGCTATCTGCACGCTAAAGAACCCTGATACCGCTGGACTTGCTGCTGTGACTCTTTAATGGACATGCTTTGTCGTAAGGGTTTGAATAGCTCACACTGTTCATACTAGAATGCCTAATACATGTTAAGCTTGGCAAACGCTCCAATCACTGACCCTCACATTCCTGGAGTGCGCTTGGTGTGTTAAACACTGATAAAAATGTGTTTTTTGTTTTTTTTCTTAGCCTAGCAATAAGGTTAAGCTGTCGCTAAAGAATGTTAGCTACACTACTACATGACTTGCCAGTTACTTATGTTTTGATCCCACATGGACCGTCTGTGGTTATCACTGCACATTAAACCCCTTGTTTAGCCAACTTCAGTCTGGTCCTGTCGGCCTAGCATCTCTTTAGCCTGTTACCACTTGATAGGGTCGCTGCGAGCTGCCCGGACGTGGGAACACAATACGGGCTGGTTGGATGACTATGTACCTCATCCATGCACTGTTAACATACAGTCTAGAAGAACGGGGCTGACTAACTACCTAACACACTAATCTCACACTGACTGTGAGGTAGTGAGAATAGCATACTAAGCCCTGATGTGCCCACACTATAGTTAAATATGCATCCCAAGTTAACACGAGACATCACTATACTAGAAAGGTACTGCTTTAACACTATCGCTGTATTCCTCCCTTGATCTAGACTCGCAACAAAAATTTAAAAATGAGGCATCACTATCCTGGAAATGTAATATAATTTTGCCACATGATGTATCAATCCTATGCTGTTAAATACTCGTACATTTCCCTTGCTTTTCTTCTGTACCCCATATTATATGCCTTTAATAAAGAAAGATTGACAAAAAAAAAATGTCCATAAACGCGTTTCGCCTATAATGGCTTTATCAATATGGAAAAAAAACTTAGGGATTATAGCCTGTTCGCCTGGAGCTTTGATTCGAACTCCAACTTGCATAAGGGTAAATCCAGCGGTTCATCAGTCACATACCCAAACATCAGTCGTGACTTGATGATGGGTACAACAGGAATGATTTTAATCTGGCCAGATGGCCAACTTTTATACACAACAGGGATACAGTCAAACACGCCCAGAACACTAACCCAACACACCCATACAGTTTCTGAGTCAGCATGACTTGGCATAAAAATATAAAATATTAAAATACATAAAAACACATATAACACATAGAGAAAACCCCACAAATATTATATCCCCGGATAGCTTGGATCTAAATAGCGATCAGACAAGTTGTCCAAATAGCGATCAGACCGCTCATGAGACGTCTACCCAAATCAGTTCCAGAGTTTCAGGGATAGCGGTCAGTCATTTTTGGGAGTTCCAAACCGAACAAAAAGACGAACGGTTCCCCTGGCTCATAGCTCGCGTTTGTTCGGCTTGTTCGGTTAAACAAACCTAATAAACAGCGCTCTCTTGGTTTGTCGTGGAATGAAGCAAGCGTTCGTGAAGTTTGCGCGGTCGAGTGTCCGACTTAGAGTTCCAGACATTCGACGACCAAGTTCCGCTGCCTGCTTTTGTGCAACAAGATGGACTTTTTCTCCAGCACGTGTTTTTCAGTTATACGAATGGCAGCCACACAAGGAGAGCACCTAATTCTGTGGTTTCTTTAAACTTAATGAACCAGGGGGTGGTCAGTGTTCGGTAGACTTATCTACCGAACGCAGGGACAGTAACTTGGGGAATAAAAGCATATAGTTTTGTCACAACTCTTCTGCCTAATGTTAAAGCCACCACTAAGGCCGTCTTTATGGTCAGCAAGTGAAGAGATATGGATTCTAAAGGTTCAAAAGATTTTAGTGCCTTAAGAACTAATGGCAAATGCAATGGAGGAGAAAATGCTTAGACTGAAGGATGGATCTTTAATACTACTGTAAGAAATCTAGCTGCATCCATATCAAATGCCTGAAACATGTTGTAACTCAGTCCCTTGTCAAGGCCGGATTGCAGGAAATCCAAGATGTCTTTTGTATTAGGTTTTTTAATATCAATTCCTTTACATAAAGCCCAAGAGTAAAATACGTCCCAAACTCTGTAATATGTTGTAGACGTAGAAAGTTTTCTTGCCTGAGAGAAACCTTTAACCTTTAGCCCCTCCCTTTCAATTTCCACGCCTTTAGGTTGAGGGATGCTGGATCCGGATGAAGCATAGGACCTTGATGTAGTAGGTCTAGGACTTTCGGCAGCTGCAATGGAGATTCCTTGCAAACGCTCATGAGAAGAGGGAACCATGGTCTGCGAGGTCATGTGTAGCCTTGATTAGAAGATTGTTCTTGTCCCATCCTGAATATGATAAAAATGAGGCTTGAGTATTAATCTCTGGGTAGGTATTAATGTCTCTTTTGGGTATGATATTGGAACACAAGGCTTGTTCATATCAAATGACTCCTGATCTAAGAGGCAATCAAGACATATGGCAAATGAGAGGGTTAGTTTATACTAAAGCCAGACTTCCATGCCACTTATGCGTGACTTCTCACACCTTACAGAATAGCTCTGTTGGGGTCCCAGCTTTAAAGAGAAATTTAGATTGTAGGGATGTGCATTGGCAAAAAATTCGATTCGGCACTTCCAAAATTAGGGACTTCGGAAATTTGGGACTTTGGTAATTCCCTAAGGCTAACCCTAACCCTACCCCAACCCTAGTTAAGATCTAAAGAATAAATATTTGGGGGCGGGGCCTAACCGCCATTCTGAGCGGTCGCACATGAAGTGAGCTTCTGGCTAAACTATAAGAAAAAGCTGATAAACTGACTCAATACCCAAGCAAATCTAACAAATCCTGCTGCGGACACCCTGAGCCACAATCTATGGCATATCACCGATCAAATGGTGATTTTACCTCGACGCATCTCCAAGAAATATCAGTGGAGGCAGCTGGTGAGAAACGGCCGTTCTCCTTGCTGACACTCTGCCTGACGAGGAGAGGCGATCAGACTTCCCGTTCCCCCCCCTGCCGGTGAGGGACATCCCGGTATATAATCGACTGTCCATCGAAAAGAGGGGGCCTATGTAATCCCGCAGTAAGCTGAGGCCTTTCAATCAGCCGTCCCAAAATGGCGGAAGCGCCATGTGAAGGCAGCCTTGCGACTTCCATGAATCTCCTGGACAAAATCTTTGCCAACTTCTGGCGCAAACTCGCTGTCAGGCAAGAGCCACTCACCGACCTGCTAACATGCAACCGCCACGCACTCTACCCCAGCGGAGACGACGCAACCGACCCCCGGGCACTTACAGGAGCCCAAAAGCAACAAAAATTCAGCACCGCTACCCCAGGCTGAAAACAGCAAGGGTGAGCGTCCCGGCGCACATCTCGCACCTCCAGAGGATGATGCTTGAAGAGTAAGTCGGCACTGCACCGCACCGAGCCAGCAGAGTAGCTGCATGCAGCCGGACCGGCAGGAACCGGAGCCCGACTCAAGTATGGGAAAAACAACACGACAAGATCAGGGCCATTGGGACTCTCACACCCCGAAGAAGCCAGGTACCAAGACAAGGGATGGGGTGATCGACCACTAATATGCAGCTTGGACATTTCAGTTACCGTCACGCTCTTCTCTCACGGACTGATTTGTACCGATCCACATCTGGACTATTTACGCTACCTGGCCCACTTAATCGACCGTTATACCACGACAGACGCTGACCAGACCAACACGCAGCCTCCCTAACTGAGATTCACAGCGGGAGAGAACTTTACAACAACCCTCAAAGCGTGAATGTTCCTAACTATTCAATCGTTTTATGTGTTTAAGTGTTTAATTGTTAGGCATCCTCATGGTAATCTCTTACTACTCAAATGATGGCTTATAACTCACACCAGTCACACACCCTCAATCACGGCATAGCTTGTAGCCAGTCTTCAATATGACTATCTGATATCTACAGATTAATGATCTGCTAGTAATCCAACACCCATGACATGTGCATAGCGTGACTTAACCCTGATTTTCTTTTATAAAAACGTGTCATGCTCTGTATTAGCAAGCATTGGTTTTAGATGTACTTTAGAAATAATCGACAATACTGCAGAGGCAATGAAGGCTGGTTACCGTTGCCTGAATGGATATGTTTTACAAAAAGCTTATGAACCTGTAGACATGCACATTCCTGCGTATTAAAACACTCAGTACTAGTGATGACTATGTCAGTTAGTATAGCTTGACCACCACACAATCTTCTTTAGCTACCTACTGACATTTATTATTATTATTAGGATACTGTTCCCGACCTGTAACCCCTATATAAAAATGTGCAATCTTTATTAATGCCAGGCTAATCATATATCCTGCCTATTTTACTATGCTTGGTGGAGCTGTTGTGACATACCTCCCCATTCACCCCAGAGTCTAGATAGATTTACATACTCTAACAGCAAACGCCACAATATAGATCTAGACCATTTTAGTAAGCCTTGTTTATTAGGCATGTTCCTTAACTTGTCAATACTTCTCCAAAATGTGCACAAGTTTCTATCAATGTCTTACAACATGTAAACCAACCTTGTCTCTTTGTCAATTGCTGTTGGGGCATGACAAAATTGAATGGAATTTTCTGCACAAAAAAAAAAAATAAAATAAAAAATAATTAAAGAAGAAATATTTGGCATATTAGTATCAGTCAAATAGCTAAAAAAGAATTTCAGGATGTAAATCAAGGTTATATAAATTGCTATAAAAGTCATTTTTTTTAAAATTCTTTATTTTGTTTGTGCATGGGTTGATCATGTGGATTTGCACTGCCACGACAGCTAGCGCATCCAGGTTTACATTCCACTTTTAAACATATGGCATTACAGAAATACATTGCACTATTTTGTTTGTTTTTAAGGAGGTAAGTACACAGGGTTATGTCCGTTGCTTCATATAGTTAACGCTAAACATAGAAAAAACAGTGGCTTAGCTATCTTATCACTGAGTTGAGCTCAACACTTTTATTCAAACAACAGGATACACTTGTTTATGCATAGAACGTAGTGACTTTCAGTGGCTCTGTCACGGACAACTGGTCTTACTAGGTGAGAGAGGGTTATCTGCTTAGCAATCCTATCGCCTGGCTAGTCTTGCTCGTAAAAAGCAAGACTAGCCCAAAGTGATTGGGATCTACTGAGGGTGCGTAGCAGGGCTTTAGGTGGCGGCCTGTAGTTACAGTGGCAAGATATTGATTCACTGTGTGCTGGCAGCCCACATATTTTAAACTCTCCCTCTGTCGGGGCAATTAAAGCAAAAAGTTATGAATCATAATCTTCTATTAGTGACAGTATAAGTATCAATCATCCTCTGGTGCAATTTTTATTCCTAAATAGGTAAACTCTTTGTCTGTCCAGACACAATCGTACCATTATTGCAACCTTTTCATTTTATTATTCTCTACATTTAGGGGCAATAATTACTGTTTTATCCATATTTAGTTTGTAATTGGATAAATTTGAATACTGAGTAGTCACATCCATCAGAGTGGGTAAATATTTTTCTATAATAACCAAAAAGTGGATAGCGCTTAAAAAATAAATAGTGCTTGTGAAAATAAGCTGCAATCACCTAAAGTGACAAAATAATCCAAAAACCATAAGCAAGTGTTGCGCTCAAAATATACTTTGATCAAAAAAAATTAATAAAAAAGTAAAAAAACACAATCTGGGGAGGAGCCAGCGCCTGAACAAGCTAGTCGCAGCACACAACAGCTCCGAGAACGAGACCCGCTAAAATCCACATCTCAGCGATAAAAACAAACTCTGGAACCCGAAAACCAGTCCCCCAGACCCCCTGCACCATGGGGAAAAAGACCAGGGCCGCCATCAGGGGGTGACAACCATACACTGACACAACACACACACTGCATACACTAACACAACACACACTGCATACACTAACACAACACACACTGCATACACTAAAACAACACACACTCTGCATATACTGACACAACACACACACTGCATACACTAACACAACACACACTGCATACACTAACAAAACACACACTGCATGCACTGACACAACACACACTGCATACACTGATACAACACACACTGCATACACTAATACAACACACACACTACATACACTAACACAACACACATATTGCATACACTAACACAACACACACTGCATACACTAATACAACACACACTGCATACACTAATACACTAATACAATACACACACTGCATTCACTAATACAACATGCACTCTGCATACACTACACACCAACACTCACTGCATCCACTATACTGACACACACTCTGCATTCGCTACACATTAACACACTCTGCATTCACTACACTAACACACACTCTGCATTCACTACACATTAACACACACTCTGCATACACTGACACAACACACACTGCATACACTAACACAACACACACTCTGCATACACTGACACAACACACACTGCATACATTAATACAACACACACTGCATACACTAAAACAACACACACTCTGCATACACTGACACAACACACAGACACTAACACAACACACACTGCATACACTAACACAACACACTCTGCATACACCAACACAACACACACTGCATACACTAACACAACACACACACACTGCATACACTAACACAACACACACTGCATACACTGACACAACACACACACTGCATACACTAACACAACACACTGCATACACTAACAAAACACACACTCTGCATACACTGACACAACACACACTGCATACACTGATACAACACACACTGCATACACTAACACACACACGGCATACACTAATACAACACACTGCATACACTAACACAACACATACACTGCATACACTAACACAACACACATACTGCATACACTAACACAACACACACTGCATACACTAATACAACACACACTGCATACACTAACACACACACTGCATACACTAATACACTAATACAATACACACACTGCATTCACTAATACAACATGCACTCTGCATACACTACACACTAACACTCACTGCATCCACTATACTGACACACACTCTGCATTCACTACACATTAACACACACTCTGCATACACTGACACAACACACACACTGCATACACTAACACAACACACACTGCATACACTAACACAACACACACTCTGCATACACTGACACAACACACACTGCATACATTAATACAACACACACTGCATACACTAAAACAACACACACTCTGCATACACTGACACAACACACAGACACTAACACAACACACACTGCATACACTAACACAACACACTCTGCATACACCAACACAACACACTCTGCATACACCAACACAACACACACTGCATACACTAACACAACACACACACACACTGCATACACTAACACAACACACACTGCATACACTGACACAACACACACACTGCATACACTAACACAACACACACTGCATACACTAACAAAACACACACTCTGCATACACTGACACAACACACACTGCATACACTGATACAACACACACTGCATACACTAACACACACACTGCATACACTAATACAACACACACTGCATACACTAACACAACACATACACTGCATACACTAACACAACACACATACTGCATACACTAACACAACACACACTGCATACACTAATACAACACACACTGCATACACTAACACACACACTGCATACACTAATACACTAATACAATACACACACTGCATTCACTAATACAACATGCACTCTGCATACACTACACACTAACACTCACTGCATCCACTATACTGACACACACTCTGCATTCACTACACATTAACACACACTCTGCATACACTGACACAACACACACACTGCATACACTAACACAACACACACTGCATACACTAACACAACACACACTCTGCATACACTGACACAACACACACTGCATACATTAATACAACACACACTGCATACACTAAAACAACACACACTCTGCATACACTGACACAACACACAGACACTAACACAACACACACTGCATACACTAACACAACACACTCTGCATACACCAACACAACACACTCTGCATACACCAACACAACACACACTGCATACACTAACACAACACACACACACACTGCATACACTAACACAACACACACTGCATACACTGACACAACACACACACTGCATACACTAACACAACACACACTGCATACACTAACAAAACACACACTCTGCATACACTGACACAACACACACTGCATACACTGATACAACACACACTGCATACACTAACACACACACTGCATACACTAATACAACACACACTGCATACACTAACACAACACATACACTGCATACACTAACACAACACACATACTGCATACACTAACACAACACACACTGCATACACTAATACAACACACACTGCATACACTAACACACACACACTGCATACACTAATACAATACACACACTGCATTCACTAATACAACATGCACTCTGCATACACTACACACTAACACTCACTGCATCGACTATACTGACACACACTCTGCATTCGCTACACATTAACACACTCTGCATTTACTACACCAACACACTCTCTGCATTCACTACACATTAACACACTCTCTGCATTCACTACACATTAACACACACTCTGCATTCACTATACACAGACACACTACATCCACTACTCAAACACTCTCTGCATCCACTACACATTAACACTCTGCATTCACTACACTAACACACACTCTGCATCCGCTACACACTAACACACCCTCTGCATTCACTACACATTAACACACTGCATTCACTACACTAACACACACTCTGCATCCGCTACACACTAACACACTCTCTGCATTCACTACACATTAACACACACTCTGCATACACTGACACAACACACACACTGCATACACTAACACAACACACACTGCATACACTAACACAACACACACTCTGCATACACTGACACAACACACACTGCATACATTAATACAACACACACTGCATACACTAAAACAACACACACTCTGCATACACTGACACAACACACAGACACTAACACAACACACACTGCATACACCAACACAACACACTCTGCATACACCAACACAACACACACTGCATACACTAACACAACACACACACACACTGCATACACTAACACAACACACACTGCATACACTGACACAACACACACACTGCATACACTAACACAACACACACTGCATACACTAACAAAACACACACTCTGCATACACTGACACAACACACACTGCATACACTGATACAACACACACTGCATACACTAACACACACACTGCATACACTAATACAACACACACTGCATACACTAACACAACACATACACTGCATACACTAACACAACACACATACTGCATACACTAACACAACACACACTGCATACACTAATACAACACACACTGCATACACTAACACACACACTGCATACACTAATACACTAATACAATACACACACTGCATTCACTAATACAACATGCACTCTGCATACACTACACACTAACACTCACTGCATCCACTATACTGACACACACTCTGCATTCACTACACATTAACACACACTCTGCATACACTGACACAACACACACACTGCATACACTAACACAACACACACTGCATACACTAACACAACACACACTCTGCATACACTGACACAACACACACTGCATACATTAATACAACACACACTGCATACACTAAAACAACACACACTCTGCATACACTGACACAACACACAGACACTAACACAACACACACTGCATACACTAACACAACACACTCTGCATACACCAACACAACACACTCTGCATACACCAACACAACACACACTGCATACACTAACACAACACACACACACACTGCATACACTAACACAACACACACTGCATACACTGACACAACACACACACTGCATACACTAACACAACACACACTGCATACACTAACAAAACACACACTCTGCATACACTGACACAACACACACTGCATACACTGATACAACACACACTGCATACACTAACACACACACTGCATACACTAATACAACACACACTGCATACACTAACACAACACATACACTGCATACACTAACACAACACACATACTGCATACACTAACACAACACACACTGCATACACTAATACAACACACACTGCATACACTAACACACACACACTGCATACACTAATACAATACACACACTGCATTCACTAATACAACATGCACTCTGCATACACTACACACTAACACTCACTGCATCGACTATACTGACACACACTCTGCATTCGCTACACATTAACACACTCTGCATTTACTACACCAACACACTCTCTGCATTCACTACACATTAACACACTCTCTGCATTCACTACACATTAACACACACTCTGCATTCACTATACACAGACACACTACATCCACTACTCAAACACTCTCTGCATCCACTACACATTAACACTCTGCATTCACTACACTAACACACACTCTGCATCCGCTACACACTAACACACCCTCTGCATTCACTACACATTAACACACTGCATTCACTACACTAACACACACTCTGCATCCGCTACACACTAACACACTCTCTGCATTCACTACACATTAACACACACTCTGCATTCACTACACATTTACACACACTCTGCATTCACTGCACTAACACACACACTACATTCATTACACTGACACACTCTGCATTCACTACACACTAACACACACTCTGCATTCATTACACACTAACACACAATCTGCATTCACTAAACTATGCACACACTCTGGATTCACTATACTGTTTGTCTTTTTGGTTCTGACTCGGCGTTGTGTTTTCGTTCATGCTTACCTCTCTTATCCTTGTCTCTCGCTTACCTGCTCTCTCGTTCCCTCGACCTCGGCTTGTCTCTGACCATTCTTTGCTTACTCCTTACGTTAGTCCGGCCATTCTAAGGTCCGGTATATGTACCTAGCTCCTGTTTGTATTCTGTGTGTTGGATCCCTGTCCCGATCCTGACATTACGACAGGGCCAATGGATCCTGCAGGTACAAACGCTCAGATTGGTTCGCCTGACTCGAGATTTGAAGCCATGGACCATAGAATGGACCAGATGGCTCTAGCGCTGCAAGCATTGCTATCTCATCCAAGTAATCAATCAGAGGAGATGCGTACGCCATCCATCTCTCTTGTTAATACAGGCCTAGAGGTAGCCACAGTGGGAGCCTCTTCCCGTGTTACTTCCCCTTTACGCTATGGCGGCTCTCCGGATACCTGTCGAGGTTTCCTAAACCAGATAGGGATCCATTTTGAATTACAACCCCGCGCCTACCCTACAGACAGGGCGAAGGTTGGATTCATAATTTCGTTACTCATTGACAAGGCTCTTAGATGGGCTAACCCTCTGTGGGAAAATGATAATCCGTTAGTCTATAACTATAATGCATTTGTCGCTGCTTTTAGGAGGACTTTTGACCCTCCAGGAAGAAAGGCCAATGCAGCTAGACTACTATTACGTCTTAGACAGCATAGCCAAACCCTTGTGGATTATGCGTTAGAGTTCAGATCCTTGGCGGCAGAAGTCAAGTGGAACGAACAGGCCTATATGGACGTATTTCTGAACGGATTATCAGATGAGATCCTAGACGAGGTTGCCACAAGAGATCTTCCTGAAAATTTGGAGGATTTAATTTCATTTATTTCTCGAATAGATGAACGCATGAGACAGAGGCAGAACACTCGAGATAGAACTCGTAGACCTTCCATAAGACTAGCTCCCGCATTTCAGAATTCTGAATCTACAACTTTAGCTCTCCCAGAACCTATGCAAATAGTTAACACTCGTCTCTCAGAAAATGAAAGACAATACAGGAGAAGGGAGGGGCTGTGTATGTATTGTGGAGTAAGAGGTCACCTACGCCTAAATTCCCCTAACCGCCCGGGAAACGCTCGCACCTAAGTTTCTCAAGAGGACAGGCCTTGGGTGTTTCTATCTTGTCCTCTATATATGATTACAAAGATCATAGGCTTCTGTTACCTGTTTCTTTAGCTTGGGAGAAGGGAGTACTTAATGCGATGGCATTGATAAGATTCCGGAGCAGCTGAAAGCTTTATTGACCAAGCCTTTGTCACGAACCACTCTATCCCATCTCAGCTAAGGGATACACCCTTGGCCGTTGAGGCCATAGATGGTAGACCATTATCAGAACCTGTTATTTTTCGTGAGACTATACCAGTGAAGTTAACCATTGGTATCTTACACGAGGAAGGAATATCCCTCATGCTTATCTCATCTCCTTCAGTTCCAATAGTCTTGGGGTATCCCTGGCTTAAGAAGCATAACCCTATTATTGATTGGGAACAGGGTGAGATAGTCTCCTGGGGTCAGGGTTGCCAGAGAGGATGTTTACAGAAAATCTCACCGGTTTGCGTAGTTGACGCACCGAGTAACTCTACCCTATCCACAGATTTACGGATACCGTCTCAGTACCTGGATTTAAAGGCAGTCTTTGACAAAAAGAAGGCTGATACTTTACCCCCACACAAGTCCTTTGACTGTAAGATTAGACTCCTGCCTGGTACTATGCCTCCGAGGGGTACGGTATATCCTCTATCCACTAAGGAGAACTTAGTGGATAGATAGAAACATTTAAATACATAAAGGGAATCAACACAGTAAAGGAGACTATATTTAAAAGAAGAAAAACTACCACAACAAGAGGACATAGTCTTAAATTAGATGGACAAAGGTTTAAAAATAATATCAGGAAGTATTACTTTACTGAGAGGGTAGTGGATGCATGGAATAGCCTTCCAGCTGAAGTGGTAGAGGTTAACACAGTAAAGGAGTTTAAGCATGCGTGAGATAAGCATAAGGCTATCCTAACTATAAGATAAGGCCAGGGACTAATGAAAGTATTTAGAAAACTGGGCAGACTAGATGGGCCGAATGGTTCTTATCTGCCGTCACATTCTATGTTTCTATGTTTCTATGTTTCTAGTCTTAGAGGAGTACATACGGGAGAACCTAGACAAGGGATTTATTAGGAGATCCTCTTCTCCAGCCGGGGACGTTTTTTTTTTTTGTGGATAAGAAAGACGGCACTCTACGGCCTTGCATTGATTATCGGGGCTTGAATAAGATAACGATTAGAAATGCTTATCCTATTCCCTTGATTACTGAGCTCTTTGATCGACTGAAAGGCTCCAAGATTTTTACCAAGTTAGATCTGAGGGGAGCTTATAACTTGGTGAGAATTCAGCAGGGAGACGAATGGAAAACGGCTTTCAATACCCGGCATGGCCACTATGAGTATACGGTAATGCCCTTCGGGCTTTGCAATGCACCTGCAGTATTCCAGGACCTAATTAATGAGGTTCTTAGGGAATTTCAACATGAATGTGTTATTGTATATTTGGATGATATACTAATACACTCTAGAGAGACTGAGACTCACCACAAACAAGTCAGAAGGGTATTGCGCAAACTTCTACAACATGGTTTGTACTGCAAATTGGAGAAGTGTAGCTTTGACCAATCTCAGATAAACTTTCTTGGTTACGTTATTTCTGGAGACGGGTTTAGGATGGACCCGGTTAAACTCCAATCAATTTTAGATTGGCCATTGCCCAAAGGACTCAAGGCCATTCAGAGGTTTATCGGATTCTCCAATTATTATAGGTGCTTCATTAAGGGGTACTCTTCTATTATTGCTCCTATTACCAATTTGACTAGACAGGGTGCTGATACCAAGACTTGGTCTACTGAGGCGCTTGTTGCTTTCAGAACACTCAAGGAACAGTTTGCCTCAGCACCGATATTAGTTCATCCTGACACCTCTTTGCCTTTTTTACTCGAGGTAGACGCCTCAGAGACAGGTATAGGCGCTATCTTGTCCCAAAGGCTAGGTTTGAATAAACCGCTGCATCCATGTGTTTTTTTTTCCAAGAAATTATCTGGGCCTGAAAGCAGATATGATATTGGTGACAGGGAACTATTAGCGGTCATTATGGCTTTAAAGGAGTGGAGACATTTGTTGGAAGGGACTTTACACCCGGTTACTATTTTGATGGATCACAAGAACTTGTCCTATATAGGGGAAGCCAAGCGCTTGTCCGCCAGGCAAGCTCGTTGGTCCTTGTTCCTCACTCATTTCAACTACGTGCTCACTTATAGACCTGGTTCTAAAAACTCTAAGGCTGATGCATTGTCCCGCCAACATGAACCTTCTACTATGTCTGATACGTTTTTTTCTTCCGTAGTTCCCAAGTGTAATATTGTTGCCAACACGAGTATCAAGATACACTCCCCGTTGCTTGCCGAGATCAAGAAAGTACAACATCTGGCTCCCAGACATGTTCCTGGGGATCGGTACTTCGTTCCTCCTGAACTCCAACTGGAACTGCTGCATTGTTTTCATAACAGTAAAATTGCCGGGCACCCTGGCATACGCAAAACGTGTTCTCTGATTTCTAAAGATTTCTGGTGGCCTTCGTTACGTAAGGATGTTAGGGATTTTGTCGGGGCATGTGAGGTCTGTATGAAGGTCTGTATACGCTCCCATGTGGGCTGTTGCACCCCCTAGAAATTCCCGAGAAACCATGGTCCTGTTTGGCTATGGACTTCATTGTAGATTTGCCTGTTTCTAAAAAACATACTGTTATCCTCACGGTGATTGACAGGTTTACTAAAATGGCTCATTTTGTACCCTTGACTAAATTGCCCTCTTCTCCCGAATTGGCTGAGATTTTCGCGAAAGAGATTTTTCATTTACATGGTATTCCCTCTGAAATAGTTTCTGATAGAGGTCCCCAATTTGTTTCCCGGTTTTGGAGGTCCTTCTGTTCTCAATTTGGCATCAAATTGAATTTCTCTTCTGCCTATCATCCCCAGTCCAACGGAGCTGCCGAACGCACCAACCAAAAGGTTGAACAATATTTGCATTGTTTTGTTTCTGAACACCAGGACGATTGGGTCGGTCTAATTCCTTGGGCGGAGTTTGCGCACAACAATCTCGTTTGCGATTCTACTCGTTCTAGCCCCTTTTTCATGAATTATGGCTTTCATCCTTCCGTTCTTCCGTCGGTTTCCCCTTCCCAAGGGATACCGTCGGTTGATGTTCATGTTGCCAATCTGAGAAAGTTGTGGGATCAGACTCGACGAATTCTTCTTCATAATTCCGCGGTGTCCAAACGACACGCTGACAAACGTAGACGGGTGGCTCCGGTTTTTGCCCCGGTGATAGGGTATGGTTGAGTACCAGAAACATCCGCTTGAAGGTTCCTTCCATGAAATTTGCTCCTCGTTACATTGGTCCTTACAAGGTTCTGTCTCGTATAAACCCGGTTGCGTATCGTCTGGCCCTTCCGCCTGCCCTGCGCATCCCGAACTCCTTTCATGTTTCCTTCTTGAAACCTTTGGTTTGTAACAGGTTTTCCTCCGCTGTGTCCTCCCCTCGTTCTGTCCAGGTTGAGGGTCAGGAGGAGTATGAAGTCAAATCCATTCTCGATTCTCGTGTTTCTCGGGGGAGGTTGCAATATCTTGTTGACTGGAAAGGGTATGGTCCTGAAGAAAGGTCTTGGGTGGTTCGAGAAGATGTGCATGCCCCTCGTCTCCTCAGGGCATTTCATGCTCATTTTCCGTCTCGCCCCGGTTCCTTCCGCCCGGTGGGCGTTTCTGAGAGGGGGGGTACTGTCAGGGTACCTGGAGTCTCTACCTCGGAGGAGGTTAGACTTTCAGACGGCCGTCCTCTCAGGGGGGCTGACTCACCCGATCCTCGCAGCTCTCCCGGCCGTTTTCACGCCAGCCGCGATAGCTCCGCCTCCTTTTATGACGCGGCGCTCAGTAGCCGACGTCATGACGGCAATCACGTCCCGACCTGTCAATCTAATCCCGAACAACGAATCAGGGCTCATCAGGGGCGGAGTCATCAATTAAAGAGCCAAGGTATAAAATAGGGATGTGTGTAATGGTTCATTGCCCTGTCGTGGTTCTAGCTAGTCTGGTCACTCAGTGCTCTTATTACTGTTTGTCTTTTTGGTTCTGACTCAGCTTTGTGTTTTCGTTCCTGCTTACCTCTCTTATCCTTTGACCTCGGCTTGTCTCTCGCTTACCTGCTCTCTCGTTCCCTCGACCTAGGCTTGTCTCTGACCATTCTTTGCTTACTCCTTGTCAGGATCGGGACAGGGATCCAACACGCAGAGTACAAACAGGTACAGGGTACGTATACCGGACCTTAGAATGGCCGGACTAACGTAAGTAGTAGTAAAGAATGGTCTAGAGACAAGCCGAGGTCGAGGGAACGAGAGAGCAGGTAAATGAGAGACAAGCCGAGTCAAAGGGTAATAGAGGTAAACGAGGTAGAACAGACAAGCCGGGTCAAAACCAAAGAAACTAACAGCATACAAGAGCACTGAGTGACTAGACAAGCTAGAACCACGACAGGGCAATGAACAAACGTAGAAAGCCCTCTTTTATACCCTGATTCTAAACAGGTAATCACGCCCCCGACGAATCCTCATTCGTGCTTGGGGCTTGATCGACAGATCGGGTTGGGATGTCGTCATGACGTCGGCTACTGAACGCCGCATCATAAAAGGAAGTGGATCCCTCGCGGCCGGCGTGTAAACGACCGAGGGAACCGCGAGGAACGAGTGATTCAACCCTTTTGCGAGGAAGATTGTCCAAGTGTCTCACCTCCACAGAGGTAGAGACAGCAGGTACCCTGACAGTACCCCCCCCCTCAGAAACGCCCACCGGGCAGAAGGAACCGGGACGAGATGGAAAACGGGAGTGAAAAGCCCTGCTGAGGCGAGGCGCATGCACATCCTCCTGAGGTATCCAAGACCTCTCCTCAGGACCATATCCCTTCCAATCAACCAGATATTGTAACTTCCCCCGGGAGATACGAGAATCGATGATGGAATTGATTTCATACTCCTCTTGTCCCTCAACCTGAACAGAGCGAGGAGCGGATGCAGTGGAGGAAAACTTGTTACATATTAAGGGTTTTAACAAGGAAACATGAAAGGAGTTAGGAATGCGTAAGGCAGATGGAAGAGCCAGACGATACGCAACTGGGTTAATTCGAGTCAGAACCCTGTAAGGTCCAATGTAACGAGGAGCGAATTTCATAGAAGGAACCTTCAAGCGAATGTTTTTGGTACTCAACCATACCCTGTCCCCTGGAACAAAGACTGGAGCCGCCCTTCTATGTTTATCAGCGTGTTTCTTGAACAACATGGAATTATGCAGAAGAATTTGTCGAGTCTGATCCCACAACTTCCTCAGATTGGCAACATGAACATCAACCGACGGTACTCCTTGGGAAGGAGAAACCGAGGGAAGAATGGAGGGATGAAAGCCATAATTCATGAAAAAGGGGCTAGAACGAGTAGAATCACAAACGAGATTGTTGTGTGCGAACTCTGCCCAAGGAATCAGACCAACCCAATCGTCCTGGTGTTCGGAGACGAAACAACGCAAATATTGTTCGATCTTTTGATTAGTGCGTTCAGCAGCTCCGTTAGACTGGGGATGATAGGCAGAAGAGAAATTCAATTTGATACCCATTTGAGAGCAGAATGACTTCCAAAAACGGGAAACAAATTGGGAGCCTCTATCAGAAACAATTTCGGAAGGTATCCCATGTAAACAAAATATCTCTTTAGCGAATATCTCAGCCAATTCAGGAGAAGATGGAAGTTTAGGTAAGGGCACGAAATGAGCCATCTTAGTAAACCTGTCAACCACCGTGAGAATCACAGTCTGTTTTTTAGAAACAGGTAAATCGACAATGAAGTCCATAGCCAAACAGGTCCATGGTTTCTCGGGAATTTCCAAGGGATGCAAAAGCCCACATGGAAGCGTCTGAGGTCGTTTAGTCTTCATACAGACCTCACATGCTTCGACGAAATCCCTAATATCTTTACGTAAGGTGGGCCACCAGAAATCTTTGGCTATTAAGGAGCATGTCTTACGAATGCCAGGATGACCAGCCACCTTACTATTGTGAAAGCATTGTAGCAGTTCTAGTTGGAGTTCAGCAGGAACAAAATGCCGTGACTCAGGACTCTGTCTAGGAGCCAGATGTTGTAGCTTCATAATCTCGGCAAGCAACGGAGAATGAATCCTGAGGCTAGTGTTGGCGATAATATTGCACTTGGGAACTATAGAAGAGAAAACCGTCTCAGATATAGTAGAAGGTTCATGTTGGCGAGACAAAGCATCGGCCTTAGAATTCTTAGAACCAGGTCTATAAGTGAGCACGTAATTGAAATGGGTGAGGAACAAGGACCAACGAGCTTGTCTGGCGGATAAGCGCTTGGCCTCCCCAATATAAGGCAAGTTCTTGTGATCCGTCAGAATAGTAACAGGATGCAAGGTCCCCTCCAATAAATGTCTCCACTCCTTTAAGGCCATGATAACAGCTAGTAGTTCCCTGTCACCAATATCATATCTGCTTTCAGTCCCAGATAGTTTCTTGGAAAAAAAAACACATGGATGTAATGGTTTATCCACGCCTAACCTTTGAGACAAGATGGCACCTATACCTGTCTCTGAGGCGTCTACCTCGAGTAGGAAAGGTAAAGTTGTATCGGGGTGAACTAAAATTGGTGCAGAAGCAAAAAGTTCCTTAAGTGTCTTGAAGGCAACGAGAGCTTCAGTAGACCAATTCTTAGTGTCAGCCCCCTGTCTAGTCATATTGGTAATAGGAGCAATAATGGAAGAGTATCCAGTAATGAAGCGCCTATAATAATTGGAGAATCCAATAAACCTCTGAATGGCCTTGAGACCCCTAGGTAATGGCCAATCTAAAATAGACTGGAGTTTATCCGGATCCATTTTAAAGCCTTCCCCAGAAATCACGTAACCAAGAAAGTTTATCTGAGATTGATCAAAACTACATTTCTCCAATTTGCAGTACAATCCATGTTGTAGGAGTTTGCGCAATACCCTTCTGACTTGTCTGTGGTGGGTCTCAATTTCTCTAGAGTGTATTAGTATATCATCTAAATATACAATAACACAATCCTGTTGAAATTCCCTAAGAACTTCATTGATCAGATCCTGAAATACTGCCGGTGCATTACAGAGCCCAAAAGGCATTACCGTGTACTCATAGTGCCCATATCGAGTGTTGAACGCTGTTTTCCACTCGTCTCCCTGCTGAATTCTCACCAAGTTATACGCCCCTCTGAGATCTAACTTGGTGAAAATCTTGGAACCCTTTAAACGATCAAAGAGCTCAGTAATCAAGGGAATTGGGTATGCATTTCTGATAGTTATTTTATTCAAACCTCGGTAATCAATGCAAGGCCTTAACGTGCCATACTTCTTATTCACAAAAAAAAAAAACGGCCCCGGCAGGCGAGGATGATCTCCTAATGAATCCCTTGTCTAGATTCTCACGGATATACTCCTCTAAGACTAAGTTCTCCTTAGTGGATAAAGGATATACATTGCCCCTCGGGGGCATAGTACCAGGTAGGAGATTAATCTTGCAATCAAAGGACCTGTGTGGAGGTAAAGTATCCGCATTCTTCTTGTCAAAGACTGCCTTTAAATCTATGTATCGAGACGGTATTTGTGAGTCTGTAGACTGGGTGGAGTTAACCGGTGTATTACCTACGCAAAGTGGTGAGACTTTCTGTAAACACCTGTCCTGGCAACCCTGACCCCATGAAGTTATCTCCCCTAGCTCCCAATCAATAATGGGGTTATGTTTCTCTAACCATGGATACCCCAGAACTATAGGAACAGAAGGGGAAGAGATAAGCATAAGGGATATATCCTCCTCGTGTAAGATACCAACAGTCAAAATAACAGGTATAGTCTCATGAGAAATCACAGGTTCAGATAATGGTCTCCCATCTATGGCCTCAACGGCCAAGGGAGTATCTCTTAGCTGAGATGGGATAGAGTGTTTAGAGACAAAAACTTGGTCGATAAAGCTCTCAGCAGCTCCGGAGTCTATCAATGCCATAGTCTTTATTACTCCCTTCTCCCATGCTAAAGAAACCGGTAGTAGAAGCCTGTGATCTTTATAATTGTGTATAGAGGACAAAATAGAAACACCCAAGGCCTGTCCTCTAGAGAAACTTAGGTGCGAGCGTTTCCCGGACGATTAGGACAATTTAGGCGAAGGTGCCCTCTTACTCCACAATACATACACAATCCCTCCTTTCTTCTGTACTGTCTCTCCTCTTCTGAGAGGCGAGTATTGCCTATTTGCATAGGTTCAGAAAAAACTGGGATAGTGGTTTGAGGACTTTGAAATAAAGGCGCTAGTTTAAAGGAAGGTCTACGAATATTCTCACGAGTGTTCTGTCTCTCTCTTAAACGTTCGTCAATACGAGAAATAAAAGAAATTAAATCCTCCAAATTTTCAGGGAGCTCTCTAGTGGCCACCTCGTCTAGGATTACATCAGATAATCCGTTTACAAATACGTCTATATAGGCCTGTTCATTCCACTTAACTTCTGCCGCCAAAGACCTGAACTCTAGTGCATAATCCACAAGGGTTTGGTTATCTTGTCTAAGGCGCAATAGTAATCTAGCTGCATTGACCTTTCTACCTGGAGGGTCAAAAGTTCTTCTAAAAGCAGCGACAAAGGCATTATAATTATAGACTAACGGATTCTCATTCTCCCACAGAGGATTGGCCCATCTCAGAGCCTTATCAATGCGGAGTGTGATAATGAATCCAACCTTTGCCCTATCTGTAGGGTAAGAGCGAGGTTGTAATTCAAAATGAATACCAATTTGGTTTAAGAAACCACGGCACTTCTCCGGAGAACCACCATAACGTACAGGAGGTGTAATACGGGAAGAAGCACCTACAGTGGCTACTTCTAGACCTGAACTTACAGGAGAGATGGACGTAGCTCGCATCTCCTCCGGTGGATTACTAGATCGAGATAATAAAGCTTGCAGCGCTAGGGCCATCTGGTCCATTCTGTGATCCATGGCATCAAATCTAGAATCGGAAGAACCAACCTGAGTGTTTGTACCTGCAGGATCCATGGCCCTGTCGTAATGTCAGGATCGGGACAGGGATCCAACACGCAGAGTACAAACAGGTACAGGGTAAGTATACCGGACCTTAGAATGGCCGGACTAACGTAAGTAGTAGTAAAGAATGGTCTAGAGACAAGCCGAGGTCGAGGGAACGAGAGAGCAGGTAAACGAGAGACAAGCCGAGTTAAAGGGTAATAGAGGTAAACGAGGTAGAACAGACAAGCCGGGTCAAAACCAAAGAAACTAACAGCATACAAGAGCACTGAGTGACTAGACAAGCTAGAACCACGACAGGGCAATGAACAAACGTAGAAAGCCCTCTTTTATACCCTGATTCTAAACAGGTAATCACGCCCCCGACGAATCCTCATTCGTGCTTGGGGCTTGATCGACAGATCGGGTTGGGATGTCGTCATAACGTCGGCTACTGAACGCCGCGTCATAAAAGGAAGTGGATCCCTCGCGGCCGGCGTGTAAACGACCGAGGGAACCGCGAGGAACGAGTGATTCAACCCTTTTGCGAGGAAGATCGTCCAAGTGTCTCACCTCCACAGAGGTAGAGACAGCAGGTACCCTGACACTCCTTACGTTAGTCCGGCCATTCTATGGTCCGGTATACGTACCTAGCTCCTGTTTGTATTCTGCGTGTTGGATCCCTGTCCCGATCCTGACACTCCCCCCCCCCCACTCAGCCGTTTAAGCGGCCACTGGCCATATACCCGTGTATTCCCAAATCCCCAACCAAGTGCCCAAGCAAGTTTCCAGCCCCAACATCCTTAAGCAGGGCTCATCCAGCTGGCTACCTGCACCCTCCAAATACGCGGCATTGCTTATATGTGCTTAGCAAGAGGAGTAATTGCTGTGACTTTCTAAATAAAAATGGGTGGCTTAGCATATGTGCAATTATAACCACTACATGATGTTTATCTTAAATGTATTGTATACATGATACCTTATATGCACTTGATGTAAAGCATACCCACAAAAATAAAGAATTAAAAAACAAAAACAAAAAAAAAACAGAATCTAGTGAAGATTATCCTTATTATAGTAATAATACACTGTTTCATATCCATATATGAGGGTTACACTCACATTTACTAGAGCCCTATCAACCCTGAGCCATATCAACTCACCCAGAGCCAGGGTTGATAGGGCTCTGGTAAATGTGAGTGTAAAAAAGTAAGGTAGTGCATGAAGCATGGTATATGCTAGGTAGGAGTTAAGTAAAACTTAGTAAGAAAAGCATAGTATATCGTGCTTTTTATGTAACAGAGTGATAGCCCAGGGAGGTCCCCAAAGTGGTGCGAAAAACTCCAGAACAGCATAAATAGCCCACATAGCTAGAAACACTATAGAGTGAGGAACCCCACAACAAATACCCCCATTAGCTCTAGAAGGTGGAGGAGATGAGAGACCATTCTGGCCAGTCCGTTTGTCCAGATCATCCTATGCACTCCATAGGTAGAGCATAGTCCCATTGCAGAGAGAAGCAATGCAGGCCCCCCCCCCCCTGCAGAAAACAGGCTTGTGTGAGTAAGTGGTAGGGTCTCGTGCATTGGTGAGTCTGCAAGCACTCCTTTAGCTTCGACTATGTGCCAGACTGATGTCTGCCTCCTCAGTGCCGTGTGCACGCTTTGCCGCCATCTTAGGGTCTTGCGGTCTTGGGAGTATGGAGGTGGTCTTCGGGGGGAGACGGCACTTGCCTGTTGTTGGACAGGTTGGTGAAGCTTGCGCCAGAAGTTGTCGAAATGCCTGTCCAGCTTTGTCAGGATATCCAGGGTACCGCTGCTAGGGTCATCAGCACATGTTGCGTCCGCCATCTTAGTCCACTTTTGCAGCTTCATCGCACCAACACCAGGGCACCGCTGGGTCTGGAGAGAGGCCGCCTCTCCACCCCGATCCGCACCAGACCGCATGAGTAAACGAGGTAAGGGAGCCTCAATCCGAGCACCTTTCCCCCCACTGCTTGTCCTCTATTGTAAGTACCGAGTGGGCAGCTGATGCCGTGTCGGTCCACTCGTGGGAAAGCTTTAGTTAGCGGTATTTTTTAGAGTTTAACTGGAGCTCGCGTTAAACGCGTCTCTCAGTTATACCGGTCAGGCCCCGCCCCAGATATTGTTATAATGTACAACAATGGGGAGAGTGGGCATCCCTGTCTTGTCCTGTTTCTCAGATTAATCCAGTCAGCATGCATGTTTTGCCCGATGGTTCTGGCAGTGGGGACGCTATACAAAACTTTTATTACGCTACAGAAAAAGGATCCAAAGCCGAACAATTCCAGTTTCTGCATCATAGCTCATTATTTAGTTTACATATCAGTAAGATATAGCTATACCCACCATATCCCAAGTAAGGGTTTTTAACTTGTGTTATTAAATAAATTGCCTGTGATATTATTCAATTGGAGGTCCTGCCCTTCTTTTTCATACAGTATTATTGAACTGCTAGTGGATACATCTTTTGGAACGATCTTCAGTATGGGATATCCCCTCTCCAAAGGAGCTTTGCAAACCCAGAGCCAGGGGTGATAGGGCTCTTGGACATTTGAGTTTTTTCCCTCATACTTCTCCAATTTTTTTCTTTTATGTTTATCCAGATTGTCTGCACTATTATTTGCTTTCCTTTATATTTACAGATTAACTTAGCATGCCTTTTTTTGGTAATTATTGATTTCTATGCACATTTCTGTGTGGATTATTGGTTTAAGTGCTGCTATATTGTCTGTATCACATCCCATAGCGCTTACACATTGGTTCTCTTTGAGTGTGTATGTGTGTCTGTCTGTCTGTCAGTGAGTGTGTATGTATGTCTGTCACTGAGTGTGTCTCTGTCAGTAAATGTGTGTGTCTGTTAGCTAGTGTGTATGCGTCTGTTAGTGAGAGTGTGTGTGTGTGTGTGGGTTTAAAACCCTATCGGCACTTACCTTTTTCCGACGCCGGACTCCCTTGGCGCTGGGGATCCCTCCGCCCGGATCCGCCTCTCAGCTCCGAATGCACATGAGCGGCAAGAGCCGCGCACGCATTCAAACCGCCCGTAGGAAAGCATTACTCAATGCTTTCCTATGGACGTCCAGCGTCTTCTCACTGTGATTTTAACAGTGAGAATCGTGGAAGCGCCTCTAGCGGCTGTCAGTGAAACAGCCACTAGAGGCTGAATTAACCCTCAGTGAAATAAAGCAGTTTCTCTGAAACTGCTATGTTTTCAGCTGCAGGGTTAAAACTAGAGGGACCTGGCACCCAGACCACTTCATTGAGCTGATGTGATCTGGGTGTCTATAGTGGTCCTTTAAGTGTATGTGTATCTGCATGCACTGGCATACATACTGCGGTGTCGGGTCGCAGCCCTGCGACCAGGTGCACGGCGCCATGTGTTTAATCTTCGCACCGGGGCCCCATGGGTCGTGTGTATGCCACTGTGGGGAAACATTGTGATTGGATCAGGCTACCACTTCTGATGATGTCAGCAGACTGCTTGTTTTTTTGAGGCAAACAGCATGCAGATCCACAGCTTCTGGCTTGAATACTGTAAGATTTTGCTATATTTATGGAGGGACCCAGGGGGGCTAGATGGTGGTTTTAACACTATAGGGTCAGGAATACATATTTGTGTTCCTGACCCTGTAGTGATCCTTTAATCTACTATCCCTAAAACTCTTCCTTCCCTGACCTTTTCCCTTTCCCAATCCCCTTCCACACTTTTTTCTCCCTTTCTCTATTTTTTAGTGATCAAGCTTTGTCTTGTACATTAAACATTTCTTAAATATATTCTTGAAGGATCCCATTGAATGTCCGAACTTTTTTATTGTGCTCTATTATATTTACGTGTCTCTTATTCTTAGTCCTTATATCTTATGTTGGCTATTCTTTCCCATTTTTATTGTCGTGTTCCACTTACTTTTTGTGAAGCTTTTTATTATCCTTACCTGATGTTAATTTAAAAAAGTGTGGTAATGTTGTATAAACATCTCGTCCCCCTCTTTATGGAGCGTGCACAGTTATTATTTCCAGTTAATGTATATAAGAATTATATTGCACAGGATACAGGCCTTCCGAGTAGGCAACAGTATACCACAGAGATAACCCAACCTTGTGAAGGCAGCACAGCTCTTAATACACCCTACATGCCTTAAATATACTACAATTACTTATGCCACGTTAGTAAGCGCACAGGCACCTGAAGCCTTGCATTAGCACCCCTCAGACGCTGCTCACACCACTAAAGTCTAGATGAAGAGGGCACCTTAAACAACTAAAATTTGGTTGATACCTGCAATGTGTACCTATTGTTACACTCTATGTTTTTGTTCACCTTACTTTTTATGCAAAACAGATGATATGCTGTACCATCTGCACTAACTCGCAAAAATAAAGAATATAAAAAAACAAAAACAAAGTAACCCAAACATCTCGTTAATCCATATTTACAAGCATTATCTTAAGGAATTCATATTTCATGAATTTCATTCCTAACCAATCTCTTTATAGTGTCAGGTCATTTTATAGTACTCTATTTGTATTTCCCTTTGTCTCTCAATCTCTAGCCTATGTTTCCTAATCTTACCAATAATTGTGTCGTGTTCCACTATTACTGTCACAACCGTATCCTACTCCAAGAGTGATGTAGTTTAGTTGTGGTGGTGAAAGGTTTAAAGTTCACTATTTGTCTGCACTAAATAAATATTACTATTTTAACACTGCCACCACCAAGACAATTTATAAATAAGGTGCCTTGGTCCCCCTAGGTAACTTAATCATAAAATCCCACCAAATGTAACTTAGCACAATATCTATGTAATTGAGAAATACTAACTAGTCTCTTCAGGTAACGTGATTCTTTACCAGACAAAGGCAGAACTTAATAAAGGAATATTTATTATTTGCAAAAAATAGTCACAGTGCATACAAAAATATAGATGATAATCAAAATTATAAACACCAACAACCAAAAGGGATAAAATAACAGAAAGTCCTAATCACTTACTCAGCTCTTCAAAGTAAATACTAATGCCCCATAAGGTCTCTGGTAGGAAAGATGGTGACTCACTTAGAATTAGATTCTGGCCCCTTAAGCAAGTACAAGGCACACTTCAGTATCTCTTATCCTCTTTAGCCAAATCTCCCCTCTCCTACTTCTAACTCGTCAATTATACTTACCTCTGATATTCTATATACACCTGATTGTTTGGTGGTAGAACATAGGCTATTTTTTAGAGGGGCAGCTAATGCAAGAGTTCAGTTAGTGCAGTTATAGGTAATTTTAGTGTCCATAGCTTATTCTGGATTTTAGGTGCCCTTGAAGGCACAGACGCAGGGCTAGTTACTCCTGACAGATAGCGGCATTTATTACCGCAAGCCTCTTATCGAATAGATATTACAAGCTATCCTCATACCGATTGGGGCTTTTCTTTTTACTATCAGCACCAGCTATATATCTCTCGTTTCAGTAAACCCATGAAACTTAGAAGCTTGGATATCCCTATTTTTTGCATTATTATTATCTTGTTTATTTTCTTTTTTCTTTAGGGGATTTTTTGATGAGACTTCACTTAACATTTTGCTTTACCTAACTAGACATTTAGGTTACATCCCCCCCCCTCCTTCTGTTTTGATTGTACTTATTTATATTTTTTCCAGTTAAATAGACACATACCTTTTGTGACATTGTTTATTTATCTCCTTAATGTTGTTTTGTATCTCTTGAGATATTTTTTCAAGTAATTGCTGTTGACTTTTTTTCCAATATTTCAGTAAACATTACTTGCATTTCTTTCCCATAAATGTATTGCTGGTCCTGTCTTCTGCTTGAATAAATGAGGCACCTTCTCCACTTTCCCTTGGGCTGGGAGATTGGAGTAGAAAAGTAGAAAAACATTTGACAATCTTTTAGGTCTGATGTCTTTAATTTATTTTTTTCCCCCTTCTTGGGGCTTTAATTTCAGGTGGTTTTTTTTGGAGGTCATAATGGGGATAGATCCATGTGGCTATGATCTGTTTAATTGGACTGTTGCTTTTACCCAAAATCTATCCTGTAAGTTAATTCAGCTTGGCCTAATTGAGTGAGTATAAATTGATAAATACTGATATTAATAAGATTATCAAGTAAATAAAACAAGTGTTACTCATCTGTTTGAAGAGTTGATAACAGTTCTCTATCTCAGCTGATTTCTCAGACTCTCTGTTCTTTAATGGGATTTGCTGAGTTTCACTGATTTATCTCACAGCAGTTTTACTCTTTTTTCCTTAGCTAGATTATTTTCCCCGTTACAGGGTCTGTTAGTTTTGCAGACCTTCCGTGCGCCGCCATCACCGCCTGTCTCCTCTCTCATGGGTCTGTTTGCATCCGTGACGTCCTACAGCTTCAATTTGCAGCCCTCCCGCCTAGTTTCACTTCTGCGTGCCACCCGGACTGTGGCGTGTGTCCTATGTCATAGTTTTGCTGTAATGTGTTTTGTGAAGCTGGTGTGTGCTATTCCTTTGCAGAACCCCATATTGTGTTCAGCTACATCTGATGAGTACAACGATACCCCCATTGTAAAACCTTTGAGACAAGGCTATTTAAGATTATATTGTTAATATTTTCATAGATGGATTTGATGGGCCTATGTCTCATTTAGTGGCATTATAGCAGTTTGCCTGTTCAAATAACCCCACAAAGGGCTTCCATTTGAGAAAGCAGACACTCCATTGTATCTTATATGGTGTATATTGTGCCTTAACTTGTCAACATTATTTCACCAATTTATGTCAATGTTTGTGGTGTGGAAAAAAATTAGCTTTTTGTAGATATATGTTGCATTTTTACTAGGTATTTCTTCAGGGGTCAAGTCCTGGGTAAAAAAGTGCAGGAACTCACCCCAGATCCACTCCCCGCCCCCTCCCCCCCCTCCCCCCCAAAAAATTATACGCTTGTATGCAGGGGCTGAGTAAGGGCACGGGGCTGAGGAGGGGGGCAGGAGCTGAGGAAGAGGGACAGGAGCTTAGGAGGGTGGGGGGGGGGAGGGGGGCATGGGCTGAGGAAGGGGACATGGGCTGAGGTAAGGGATAGGGGCTGAGGAAAGGGACAGGAACTGAGGGGCTGAGGAAAGGGACAGGAACTGAGGGGCTGAGGAGGGGGACAGGGGCTGAGGAAAGGGACAGGGGCTGAGGAAAGGGACAGGGGCTGAGGAAGAGGGACAGGGGCTGAGGAAGAGGGACAGGGGCTGAGGAAGAGGGGCAGGGCTGAGGAAGAGGGGCAGGGTTGAAGAAGAGGGGCAGGGACTGAGGAGGGGGACAGGGGCTGATGCTCGTATGCAGGGGCTGAGTAAGGTGGACAGGGGCTGAGTAAGGTGGACAGGGGCTGAGGAGGGGGACAGGGGCTGAGGAGGGGGACAGGGGCTAAGTAAGGTGACAGTGCTGTGGAAAAGGGACAGGAGCTTAGGAGGAGGGGGGGGGACATGGGTTGAGGAAGGGGCCATGGGCTGAGTAAGGTGGCAGGGCTGAGGAAGAGGGACAGGAGCTTAGGAGGAGGGGGGGGCATGGGCTGAGGAAGGGGCCATGGGCTGAGGAGGGGGACAGAGGCTGAGGAGGGGGGCAGGGGCTGATGAAGGGAGCAGGGGCTGAGGAGGGGGACAGGGCCTGAGTAAGAAGACAGGGACTGAGGAGGGAGCCAGGGACTGAGTAAGGGGACAGGGCTTGAGGAGGGGGACAGAGACTGAGGAAAGGGACAGGGACTGAGGAGGGGGGCAAGGACTGAGGAGGGAGACAGGGCTTGAGGAGGGGGGCAGGGACTGAGGAGGGAGACAGGGACTGAGTAAGGGGACAGGGCTTGAGGAGGGGGGCAGGGGCTGAGGAAAGGGACAGGGACTGAGGAGGGAGACAGGGACTGAGTAACGGGACAGGGCCTTAAATAGGGGGACAGGGACTCGGGAAAGGGACTTAGGAGGGGGACAGGGACTGAGGAGGGAGACAGGGACTGAGGAGGGGGACAGGGACTGAGGAGGGGGACAGGGACTGAGGAGGGGGACAGGGACTCAGGAAAGGGACAGGGACTGAGGAAGGGGGACAGGGCCTGAGGAAGGGGGACAGGGCCTGAGGAAGGGGGACAGGACCTGAGGAAGGGGGACAGGGCCTGAGGAAGGGGGACAGGGCCTGAGGAAGGGGGACAGGGCCTGAGGAAGGGGGACAGGGCATGAGGAAGGGGGACAGGGCCTGAGGAAGGGGGACAGGGCCTGAGGAGGGAGACAGGGCCTGAGGAGGGAGACAGGGCCTTAGGAAGGGGGGCAGGAACTGAGGAAGGGGAACAGGGCCTCAGGAAAGGGACAGGCCTGAGGATGGGGGCAGGGACTGAGGAGGGGGACAGGGACTGAGTAAGGGGATAGGGCTTGAGGAGGGGGGCATGGACTGGGGAAAAGGACTAAGGAGGGAGACAGGGACTGAGGGGGGGGCATGGCCTCAAATAGGGGGACAGGGACTGAGGAGGGGGGACAGGACCTTAAATAGGGGGACAGGGACTGAGGAGGGGGGACAGGGCCTTAAATAGAAGGGCAGGGACTGAGGAGGGGGGCAGGAACTGAGGACTGGGGACAGGGCCTTAAATAGGGGGACAGGGACTGAGGAGGGGGGACAGGACCTTAAATAGGGGGACAGGGACTCAGGAAAGGGACAGGCCTGAGGAGGGGGACAGGGACTGAGTAAGGGGATAGGGCTTGAGGAGGGGGACAGGGACTAAGGAGGGGGGCAGGAACTGAGGAGGGGGGACAGGGCCTTAAATAGGGGGACAGGGACTGAGGAGGGGGACAGGGCCTTAAACAGGGGGATAGGGACTGAGGAGGGGGGCAGGAACTGAGGAGGGGGGACAGGGCCTTAAATAGGGGGACAGGGACTGAGGAGGGGGGACAGGGCCTTAAGTAGGGGGACAGGGACTGAGGAGGGGGGCAGGAACTGAGGAGGGGGGACAGGGCCTTAAATAGGGGGACAGGGACCGAGGAGGGGGGCAGGCACTGAGGAGGGGGGACAGGGCCTTAAATAGGGGGACAGGGACTCAGGAATGGGACAGGCCTGAGGAGGGGGACAGGGACTGAGTAAGGGGATAGGGCTTGAGGAGGGGGGCATGGACTGGGGAAAAGGACTAAGGAGGGAGACAGGGACTGAGGGGGGGGGCAGGGCCTCAAATAGGGGGACAGGGACTGAGGAGGGGGGACAGGGCCTTAAATAGGGGGACAGGGACTGAGGAGGGGGGACAGGGCCTTAAATAGAAGGGCAGGGACTGAGGAGGGGGGCAGGAACTGAGGACTGGGGACAGGGCCTTAAATAGGGGGACAGGACCTTAAATAGGGGGACAGGGACTCAGGAAAGGGACAGGCCTGAGGAGGGGGACAGGGACTGAGTAAGGGGATAGGGCTTGAGGAGGGGGACAGGGACTGGGGAAAGGGACTAAGGAGGGGGGCAGGAACTGAGGAGGGGGGACAGGGCCTTAAATAGGGGGGCAGGGACTGAGGAGGGGGACAGGGCCTTAAACAGGGGGACAGGGACTGAGGAGGGGGGCAGGAACTGAGGAGGGGGGACAGGGCCTTAAATAGGGGGACAGGGACTGAGGAGGGGGGACAGGGCCTTAAATAGGGGGACAGGGACTGAGGAGGGGGGCAGGAACTGAGGAGGGGGACAGGGCCTTAAATAGTGGGACAGTGACTGAGGAGGGGGGCAGGAACTGAGGAGGGGGGACAGGGCCTTAAATAGGGGGACAGGGACTGAGGAGGGGGGACAGGGCCTTAAATAGGGGGACAGGGACTGGGGAGGGGGACAGGGACTGAGTAAGGGGATAGGGCTTGAGGAGGGGGGCATGGACTGGGGAAAAGGACTAAGGAGGGAGACAGGGACTAAGGAGGGGGGACAGGGCCTTAAATAGGGGGACAGGGACTGAGGAGGGGGATCAGGGCCTTAAATAGGGGGACAGGGACTGAGGAGGGGGGCAGGAACTGAGGAGGGGGGACAGGGCCTTAAATAGGGGGACAGGGACTGAGGAGGGGGGACAGGGCCTTAAATAGGGGGACAGGGACTGAGGAGGGGGGGCAGAGCCTTAACTAGGGGGACAGGGACTGGGGAGGGGGACAGGGACTGAGGAAAGGGATAAAAAAAAAAAAAACTAAAGTGCCTTCCCCCCTCCCTGAGGCTTACCTTGGGCCAGGAGGGGTGGGACAGGATCTGGAACCTGCAGCCTGCAGTCAGTGGAGTAAGCCGGCCTCTCCTGATGATGTCAGGAGGAGGGGGCGTGGCTTCATCTGCTCCCCAGCGGTCCTGTGAGAAGAGCAGAGAAAGTCACGCCCCCTCCTACTGACATCATCAGGAGAGGCTGGACGACTCCACTGACTGCAGGGGGAGAGGTGAGTTTAGAAATCCGAGTCCCCAGTCAGAGGCAGGGGATTCGGATTTGTGCTCCCCCTGCTCTCGCAGCCGCTTGTGCCAGCCCTGGATCCTGCAGGACTAGTAATGGGAACGGCGTTCCTGCTGTGGAAAAAGTGCAGGAACGCCGTTCCCACGCGTTCCTGCAGGACTCGAGCCCTGTATTTCTTACACTTGATATGTGCCACTTTCATAAAATCCCCCAAATTATGCTCAGTTACATCTTCTGAGTAAAATGTTTTTGTGTAGGCTTTTCTGCCCGCTTCCATTTCTTTATGGGGCATATGCTCCAATGGCAGTGTTACACAGTAATTGGCTGAGAGTGTCTGCAGCAAGGTACAGATAAGGGTACGGCAGAAGCGTAGGTCAGGCAATGGGTCAGGTCAGGCAGCACAAGTTCATAAACGGAAGACAAAGGCCAAAGGTCAAAGGACACGTACAATTCAGCGACTGAGCCTAGCAGGGAACACAGAATACAGGTGTCAGGTATGAGCAGGATTGAATGGACACATCTCCTCAGGTGTCCACCCTGCTTCCTGGGTACTTCCCTTTTAAGAATCCACATGATCAGTGGGCATGCCTCTAGTTTGAATGATTTTGCAGGATTGTTAGGTTGGGCCTGAATGACTAGGTGTGACTTCTGCTATCTTTGGTGCAGCATGGTCCCGTATTTGGCAGCAAGAAGCGGTGGAGGTTAGTGTCGGGCTGGGTGAGAGCCTGACAGTACCCCCCCAGTAGGATGCCATCTCTAGAGGCATAGAGGAGCAGGCCGGTCAGGATGGAGAAGATTAAATCTTGGGAGGAGACGTGGGGCATGCACATTAGCAGTGGGTTCCTAGGACCTGTCCTCAGGACCATAACCCTTATGATGAATGAAATATTCCAAGATGCCTCAACATCAGTGAGTTTAAGATTGCTTTGCACCTCATATTCAGGTTCACCTGATACAACAACAGGACTTGGTGGAGGAGGATTTCTGGCAGGAACGTAATGGAAGCGGTGGAGGTAAGTATCAAGCTGGGTGAGAGGATGACAGGCAGTTTCTGTGTGCCAGTCCCTTTGTTAGTCCTTGTCAGGATCGGGACAGGGATCCAACACGCAGAGTACAAACAGTAGCCAGATACGTATACCGGACCTTAGAATGGCCGGACTAACGTAAGTAGTACAGTATAGAATGGTCAAAGACAAGCCGAGGTCGAGGGTAACAGAAGACAGGTAAGCGAGAGACAAGCCGAATCAAGGGTAACAGAGATAAGCAGAGTAAGGTAAACAAGCCGGGTCAAAACCAAAAGGGATAATAGAATACACAAGCACTGAGTGACTAGAACAAGCTAGAACCACGACAGGGCAATGAGCTAATGACAGAAGCTCTGTTAAATACCCTGTTCAGAGCAGTAACCACGCCTCCAAGGCGTCCTGATTGGTCCTGCAGCAATTGAGTGACAGGTCGTTCCGGAGGAGTGTCCTGATGACAACTTCCTGCCTAGATGCTGTAAAAGGCAGTCACTCCCTCGCGGCCGGCCTTGCATGACCGGATAGACCGTGGGGAAGGGAGCCATCAGGCCGTCTGGATGGAGGAACAGCTAAGTCTCTACCTCTTTCGGAGGTAGAGACCACAGGTACCCTGACAGTACCCCCCCTCTCAGATACGCCCACCGGGCGGAATACACCAGGGCGAGAAGGGAATCGAGAATGAAACGCCCTGCGGAGACGGGGAGCATGCACCTCCTCCTGAGGTACCCAACTTCTCTCCTCAGGACCATAACCCTTGCCAATCGACCAGATATTGCAGTTTCCCCCGGGAGATTCGAGAATCAACGATGGAATTGACCTCATACTCCTCCTGACCCTCCACCTGAACTGAGCGGGGAGGGGCGATCGTGGAGGAGAACCTGTTACATATTAATGGTTTTAGCAAGGAAACATGAAATGAATTAGGAATGCGTAAGGCATTAGGCAACGCTAAACGATACGCAACTGGGTTAATTTGAGACAGTACCCTGTAAGGTCCAATATATCGAGGAGCAAACTTCATGGACGGCACTTTTAACCGAATGTTTCTAGTACTTAACCATACTCTATCGCCTGGAACAAACACCGGTGCTGCCCTTCTACGTTTGTCAGCGTGTTTTTTAACCAGCGTAGAATTGTGCAGAAGGATTTGTCGAGTCTGATCCCACAACTCTCTTAAATTGGCAACATGAACATCCACCGACGGTATCCCTTGAGAAGAAGACTCCGAAGGAAGGATGGAAGGATGAAAGCCATAATTCAAGAAAAAAGGGCTAGAATGCGTAGAATCACAAATGAGATTGTTATGTGCAAACTCCGCCCAAGGAATCAAACCGACCCAATCGTCCTGGTGTTCTGAAACGAAACAACGTAAATATTGTTCAACTTTTTGGTTAGTGCGTTCAGCAGCTCCATTGGACTGAGGATGATAGGCAGAGGAGAAATTCAATTTGATGCCTAGTTGGGAGCAGAATGATCTCCAAAAACGGGAAACAAATTGGGAGCCTCTGTCAGAGACAATCTGGGAAGGTATCCCATGCAAACGGAAAATCTCCCTGGCGAATATCTCCGCTAATTCGGGCGAAGATGGGAGTTTAGGTAAGGGAATGAAGTGAGCCATTTTAGTAAATCTGTCTACCACAGTGAGGATGACAGTCTGCTTTTTAGAGATAGGCAAATCAACAATGAAGTCCATTGCCAGGCAGGACCAAGGCTTTTCAGGAACCTCTAAAGGGTGCAGAAATCCGCATGGAAGCGAATGGGGTAGCTTGGTCTTGGTACAAACTTCACATGCCCCGATGAATTCTTTAATATCCTTGCGTAAGTCAGGCCACCAAAAATCTTTAGAGACCAGCGCATAAGTCTTGCGGATGCCAGGATGCCCAGCCACCTTGCTGTTATGGAGACAGCGTAGCACCTCCAGTTGGAGAGCGGCAGGAACGAAGTGTCGATCCCCAGGGGTCTGTTTGGGTGCCAAATGCTGAAACTTCATGATCTCAGAAAGCAATGGAGAGTGAATCCTGAGATTCGTGTTCGCGATGATATTCCCCTTAGGAACTATGGAGGACAGAAGTGGTTCAGTTATAGTGGATGGTTCATATTGACGAGACAATGCATCGGCTTTAGAGTTCTTAGAACCAGGTCTATACGTAAGTACATAATTAAAGTGAGTGAGGAACAAGGCCCAGCGAGCCTGCCTGGCGGACAAGCGCTTCGCCTCCCCAATATAAGACAAGTTCTTATGATCCGTTAGAATAGTAACAGGGTGTAGTGTCCCTTCCAGTAAATGTCTCCACTCCTTTAAAGCCTTAATGACCGCTAACAGTTCCCTCTCCCCGATGTCATATCTGCTCTCAGGCCCAGAAATTTTTTTAGAGAAGAAACCACAAGGGTGTAACGGTTTATCCACCCCTAACCTTTGAGACAGAACAGCCCCAACTCCTGTCTCAGAAGCATCGACCTCGAGCAAGAAAGGCAGAGTCGTATCAGGATGAACTAGAATGGGAGCTGAGGCAAAAAGTTCCTTGAGAGTCTTAAAAGCACCAAGAGCTTCCTCAGACCAGAACTTAGTATCAGCCCCTTGTTTGGTCATATTGGTAATAGGCGCAATGATAGAGGAGTAACCCTTAATGAAGCGCCTATAGTAGTTGGAAAAACCAATAAACCTTTGGATAGCCTTGAGTCCTTTGGGCAAAGGCCAGTCTAAAATAGATTGGAGTTTACCAGGATCCATTTTAAAACCTTCCCCAGAAATCACGTACCCAAGAAAGTCTACCTGAGACTGATCAAAACTGCACTTCTCCAATTTGCAGTATAGACCATGTTGCAGAAGTTTGTGTAACACCTTTCTGACCTGTCTATGGTGAGTCTCAATCTCCTTAGAGTGTATTAGTATGTCGTCCAGGTAAACAATAACACAATCATGCTGAAACTCCCTAAGTACCTCATTAATCAAATCTTGAAATACTGCAGGAGCATTGCATAGTCCAAATGGCATAACAGTGTATTCGTAATGGCCATACCGGGTATTGAATGCCGTCATCCACTCGTGACCTTGCTGGATTCTCACCAAATTGTAAGCCCCTCTGAGATCTAACTTGGTGAAGATTTTGGAGCCCTTAAGACGATCAAATAACTCGGTAATCAGTGGGATAGGATAGGCATTTCTGACAGTTATTTTATTCAAGCCTCGGTAATCGATACAAGGTCTCAGCGTGCCATCCTTCTTCTTAATGAAAAAGAACCCCGCCCCGGTCGGATAAATCCCTTTTCTAAATTCTCCTGAATATACTCCTCTAGAACCGAGTTTTCCTGAACAGACAAATGATATACATGGCCCCTCGGAGGCATAGTCCCGGGTAGAAGCTTAATTTTACAGTCAAATGACCTGTGTGGCGGCAAAGAATCGGCATTCTTCTTGTCAAACACTGCCCTTAAGTCTAGGTAAAGGTCTGGTATTTGTCTCTCTGTGGACTGAGTAGGATTCTCCTGTATGTTAATATTAGCTAATGGAGAAACCTTGCACAAACACCGATCCTGGCAGCCCTGGCCCCACGAGAGTATCTCCCCTAACTCCCAATCGATAATAGGGTTATGTTCTTTCAACCATGGGTACCCCAGAACTATGGGAACGGAAGGAGACGAAATGAGCAGAAGAGATAAATTCTCCACGTGTAGGATACCAACATTTAACTCAATGGGTATGGTCTCACGAAAGATAACAGGGTCTAGTAGTGGTCTACCATCTATGGCCTCAACGGCCAAGGGTGTCTCCCTTAGCTGGGATGGGAAATTGTTTTTACTAGCAAAGGCTTGGTCGATAAAATTCTCAGCAGCACCGGAATCTATCAAAGCCATAGCCCTTACTACTTCCCTCCCGCAAGTTAAGGAAACTGGTAGCAGAAGCCTGTGATCTTTATAATTAAGAGTAGAGGACAAAATAGAAACACCCAAGGCCTGTCCTCTAGAGAGACTTAGGTGCGAGCGTTTCCCGGGCGGTTAGAACAGTTTGAGAGTAAATGACCCTTAGCTCCACAATACATACACAAACCCTCTCTTCTCCTGTACTGTCTTTCCTCCTCAGAGAGGCGGGTATACCCTATCTGCATAGGTTCAGGAAGCAAAGATACCGTGGAGTCAGGACTTGGAAAAGCGGGGGCTAACCTAAAAGAAGGTCTCCGGTTCCTCTCTCGAGTGTTCTGTCTCTCTCTTAAACGTTCATCTATACGAGAGATGAACGAAATTAAATCCTCTAAATTCTCAGGGAGTTCTCTGGTAGCAACCTCATCAAGGATTACTTCAGATAAGCCATTCAAAAATACATCCATATACGCCTGCTCATTCCACTTGACTTCTGACGCCAGAGACCTGAACTCTAGTGCATAATCCACCAGTGTTTGGTTCTCCTGTTTCAGACGCAACAGTAATCTGGCTGCATTAACCTTTCTACCTGGAGGGTCAAATGTTCTTCTAAAAGCAGTTACAAAGGCGTTATAGTTATAAACTAATGGGTTATCGTTCTCCCATAATGGGTTGGCCCATCTCAGAGCTTTCTCAATAAGTAGGGTGATAATAAATCCTTCCTTTGCCCTATCTGTAGGATAAGAGCGAGGTTGCAATTCAAAGTGGATACTAATTTGGTTTAAGAAACCACGACACTTCTCAGGAGCCCCACCATAGCGTACTGGGGGGGTACTGCGAGAAGAAGCACCCACTGTGGCTACCTCTAGACCTGAACCGACAGGAGAAACAGGGGTATTACGTATCTCCTCTGGTGGGTTATTGGCACGAGATAATAGAGCCTGTAGCGCAAGCGCCATCTGATCCATTCTGTGATCCATGGCTTCAAACCTAGGATCAGGAGAAGCCAGCTGACTGTTTGTACTTGCAGGATCCATTGGCCCTGTCGTAATGTCAGGATCGGGACAGGGATCCAACACGCAGAGTACAAACAGTAGCCAGATACGTATACCGGACCTTAGAATGGCCGGACTAACGTAAGTAGTACAGTATAGAATGGTCAAAGACAAGCCGAGGTCGAGGGTAACAGAAGACAGGTAAGCGAGAGACAAGCCGAATCAAGGGTAACAGAGATAAGCAGAGTAAGGTAAACAAGCCGGGTCAAAACCAAAAGGGATAATAGAATACACAAGCACTGAGTGACTAGAACAAGCTAGAACCACGACAGGGCAATGAGCTAATGACAGAAGCTCTGTTAAATACCCTGTTCAGAGCAGTAACCACGCCTCCAAGGCGTCCTGATTGGTCCTGCAGCAATTGAGTGACAGGTCGTTCCGGAGGAGTGTCCTGATGACAACTTCCTGCCTAGATGCTGTAAAAGGCAGTCACTCCCTCGCGGCCGGCCTTGCATGACCGGATAGACCGTGGGGAAGGGAGCCATCAGGCCGTCTGGATGGAGGAACAGCTAAGTCTCTACCTCTTTCGGAGGTAGAGACCACAGGTACCCTGAAAGTCCTTTAGTGATTGTTCTCTATTTATTAGATCTTATTATGGTGATAAGTGCACTCTCATAGCACATGTTAAGTCATCTCATGTTCCTAGGGTATGTTATGAGTAAGCCGAGGCACAATTTGTGCGCTACAGTTACATGCTGTCAAAAAAATTATTCTACAAACTTTCTTACTTTGTTTGTTGATATTTATAATTTAGCAGCAACAGTCTAGCAGAAGAAAACAAATGCAGAGGGGACGAATACCGTATTATGCCTTGATCTCAGACACACATTGTGCTGCTGTATTTACTTCCTTTGCAGAGTGAATAGGTTAAGGGCACAGCTGTCTGTGCGAGCACAGAGTTTTCAGGAAGGGGCTGGAGTAGTGTGATGCATATGCCCAATGAGGTGAAGCCACAGGAAGCAGGAGAGGGTAGTAGACAGGAGAGAGGAAAAGAACTGGGCCCCTACACTCTATGTGTGTCAGCTGGGTTATGCTGGGTGTATGTGGAGTAAACATTTGCAGTTTCTGGTGTATGCTGAACTAGAAACATAGAATGTGACGGCAGATAAGAACCATTCGGCCCATCTAGTCTGCCCAACTAAATATCCTGAAGTAATTTTTTTTGGCAGGCCTGAACTGGCTGTCGGCCAAACCGGGCAAATTCCTGATAGGCTGCAATGGCCCATGCTCCGTATACTCATGGGCGGCCCGGTGGGGAGATCGGCTGGATAAGGGAGACAGCAATCTGCATCTCATCCGGTTGAAAAGTATTCCTCGCGCTAGCTCTGCTGTTCTGAACATTGCTGAAGGTTATCACGTCAACGTTTCAACACAGAACCGTACCAGAGCTCGCCAGAAGATCTCAGCCTGCACCCGGTGGAGGAGCAGGTCTATAGAGATCAAACACCACCAGACCACCAGGGATTTCAGTGTCCCCACTCCCTGCCCAAAGGCAAGAAGAAGGGAAGGATGAATATAAAACCTATGCTATTTTACAGATATTTATACATGTTATTTTTATTTAGTTATTCAATTGCTACCTTTTCATCCATCCCCCACACAATACATGCCCCAACACATTCACAAACACTGCACCTCTCACAACCCCTGGATCCCCTATAGACACACTGCATCACACACACACATAACTTCCCTGAGACATGAGACACATAGCATCCCTGACACACACAACATCCCTGAAAAACAAAGTACATTCCATATACACACCATGGATCCTTTACACATACACACTAGAGCCTCTATAGATACAAGCTGCACATCCTTCACACACAGAGTACATCCTTGACACACATAGTACATGCCATATAAACACTATGCAATGTCAATCAGCAGTGGCTAAGGCCAGGAAGGTATTGTCATACATGAAAAAGGGCATTCATTCTCGGGATGAGAATATCATTTTGCCTCTTTATAAATCACTGGTAAGACCACATATTGAATATGCTGTGCAATTTTGGGCATCTGTTCTAAAGAAGGATATTATGGCACTAGAAAAAGTGCAGAGGCGGGCTACAAAATTAATAAAAGGAATGGAACATATCAGCTATGAAGAAAGGTTAACAAATTTAAACCTATTCAGTTTAGAAAAATGTAGTAAAATGAAGGTACTTGAAAACAACAAGTGCCAAATACACATACAGATGTATGTAGGAAATATTCCATGTAGTAAATTCCTATAACAACAAAAAAAATAGTACATAGTATAGACTGTATATACAAATAAAAAAATATAAAAGCGATTGAATACACTCACGAGTTCCAGAGCTGTGCCAGGCTCTGTATATCATGCCCAAAGGTGCCTCAAAAGGCTATGTGCAGAATCTTGGATGATGTCCCCCAAAATCAGGAAAAGCAGCAAATGATGGTATAAAAAATAAACAAATTGGGGGGGGGAGAGGGGTGCTGGCAGAGTGGGGGGGAGAGGGGTGCTGGCAGAGCTGTACTTACCTTTCCTGCAGCTCCTGTCAGCTCTCTCCTCCTCCGCGCCGTCCGTTCAGCACCTCGGTCAGCTCCCAGTGTAAGTCTCGCGAGAGCCGCGGCTCTCGCGAGACTTACACTAGGAGCTGACAGAGGGAGCTGCACAGACCGCGTGGAGGAGGAGAGAGCTGACAGGAGCTGCAGGAAAGGTAAGTACAGCTCTGCCAGCACCCCTCTCCCCCCCACTGAACTACCAATGACACTGGACCACCAGGGAAGGAGCCCCCCTCCCTGCTATGTATCAAGCAGGGAGGGGGGACGAAAAAAATATATAATTTAATTTTTTTTTAATAATAATTAAATAATAAATAATAATTAAAAAAAAAATAATATATAAAAAAATATAATAATAATAATTAATAATATATTAAATGCCCACCCCCACCAACACATACACAAACACACACTGCATCACACACACTCACACTTCATTCATATACACACACTGCACTCACACACACTGCACTCATACACACACACTGCATTCATACACACACTGCACTCATACACACACTGCACTCATACACACACTGCATTCATACACACACTGCATTCATACACACTGCATTCATACACACACTGCATTCATACACACACTGCACTCACACACACTGCACTCACACACACTGCACTCACACACACTCACACTTCATTCATATACACACACTGCACTCACACACACTGCACTCATACACACACACTGCATTCATACACACACTGCACTCATACACACACTGCATTCATACACACACTGCATTCATACACACACTGCACTCACACACACTGCACTCACACACACTGCACTCACACACACTCACACTTCATTCATATACACACACTGCACTCACACACTGCACTCATACACACTGCACTCATACACACTGCACTCACACACACTGCATTCATACACACACTGCACTCATACACACTGCATTCATACACACTGCATTCATACACACACTGCACTCATACACACTGCATTCATACACACACTGCACTCACACACACTGAATTCATACACACACTGCACTCATACACACTGCACTCACACACACACACTGCATTCATTATATACACACACTGGAAATAAATATTCAATTAATATATACGCACACACACTGCACTCACACTGCACTCATACACGCACTGCACTCATACACGCACTGCACTCATACGCACACACTGCATTCATTATATACACACACTGGAAATAAATATTCAATTAATATAATTTTTTTTAGGATCTAATTTTATTTTGAAATTTACCAGTAGCTGCTGCATTTCCCACCCTAGTCTTATACTCGAGTCAATAAGTTTTCCCAGTTTTTTGGGGTAAAATAAGGGGCCTCGGCTTATATTCGGGTCGGCTTATACTCGAGTATATACGGTAATATGATTAGCATCACCATCTATTAGTTAAAAACCATATAAAAACTCATGCCGCCAACACTAATGCCTTCAGTCAAAAGCATGGTTTCTACCCTTGTAAAATGTGCACAGCCTGCAAAAGAACAAAATTAAAAAAAGATACACACTCTAAATTTCTTTCTTTCTTTTCTTTTTTTTTAAATTCTTTATTTTTAGTAGTGCAGATAAACACAATATTTCAACAAGCGCCACAATAGCGTATTTCAAGTTTCATACATGGTAGACAATGGCATGATAATTTGCACAATTTTTATATTTAACATTTTAACTAAACAGTAGATTTGTCCAAAGAAGATTGAGTGAGATAAAATTAAGTAATGATGCTGGTTGCTTAGCTAGGCCGCATTTGCTACATGTGCACCATGTTATGTTTTATCATGAGTATAATAGTAGATCACGGGTTAGGTAAGTAGGTGTGTTGAATGCAGTAGCTAGCAAGGTTAACATGTCGAGCGTTATGATTGTAAGTCTTAAGGTACACTTTTTAAAAGATAAAATAATATTCAAGAGACACAGTCTAGCTATTTGTGAGGAACAAAACTGTTGATTCCTGGCTAGCATGACATATTTTCACAGGCTGGTTGCCAGTAAGGCTAGTTAGCCGAGCCACTCCAAGGCAGCGATTGTGACCTTCCTTGCTGTGCATAAACCTGCTAGATCTTGCTAAGTGAAACTCATTTTATGTCGAGAATAATAAAGTAACGTAGAAAAGGGCTGCCTCGAACTATAAAGTAGGATTATCAACGCAGCGCTGATGCTGTGTTAATAACAGTATTTTTAAACGTTTTGTTACAAGCTATACACAAGGGTACTAAGTAGTATGGTCGAGTAATTAGGCAGGTGAGCGAGTGACCACTGGAGGTGAGCAGACTTCTGTGCTAAAAACAGGCTCAGTGTGAGGGCATGTGGGGAGGGAAGGCAGTAAAGGGTAAAATGGCTGCAGTGTGAAGCTAGGATCTTCACATATCACTAAAACAATTTGCAGAGTGCAGCTCAGCTTTTGAGAACAAAGAGTAATGAAAGTAAAGCATAACAAGTGTTCATTAGGTACCAGTATGGGGGGATTGAAAAGGACCCCACTCTTCCTCAGCCGATTCCCTGCATGGGTTGAGTAAAGTCCCTGTGCTGTAACCTCTGTGGCAGGCTTGTTGGGACTCCAGCGTGGATACGTCTGATCGCTATGCGGCGGTGGCGAAACCTGGTGTGCAGACTTTGCGACGACTGGACCTGTGTAGGCTGCTATTACTGGGAAACCGGAGTCCTTCTTTCAGTGTATGGGGTCGCCCCCAGCCACAAGTGCCTGCTTGTACCTGCCTCTTGCCAGTGGACAGGCAGGGAGGTTCCCCATTCTGGCCCGGGCCTCTGGTCTTTCTTCGTGCTTGTGTTCGTTGTTGCCTGGAGCGCACCAACCGAGAGAGCAGCTTGTGGGTGATGATTCCATAGAGTCTCCCGGGGAGGCGGGATGAGATGGCTTGGCAGAGGTTATGTGTGGTCGAGTTGCTGCGGCACGCTTTGGTGTTTGAAGATGGGGCCGATAGCGGGGTGGGCATGCCGCCATGTTGAGTTGCGACCCGGCATCGGATCGATGGGCTGGCACCTCGCTCCCAACCTCGGGTGCAGCAGGTGAGTTACGAAGGGCGGCTCTGCGTTCCAGGAGCTGCCAGAACTCCCGGCATACACGATCAAACCGCAACTCGAAGCAGGCTTTCCATGTCTGAGGCTCCGATTTCCTCTGAGACTGTGGAAGTTGTGGTTTGGCGGCCATCTTGTGTTCAGCCTGCCTGTTTTGTTCCGGTAGGACACCCTCATAGGAGTTATGTAAGCTTCCCCAGTGGGGACCGGGATAACCCCCACCGGTCCAGGGGGGACGACGCGGGGTGCCAGCAGGGTTGTTGCTCTGAGAGGTCCCCAGGTCGGAAGATCGGCCGTCTTTCCCGGCCCTTAGGCCTCCGTCTGCTCTAGGCCGCATGTATACGATGTGGGATAACTTGATATAAAATCACAAAGCGGGTTTTCACGAGTTCCCACTCGATTCAGCGACGGGCCACAGTTGTGTAGAGCCCCAAATTCCACATTTTTTTTTGTCAGTTATGGCTGATTTTAAGATGTTTTGTGCCAGAGCTCTCTGTAGACACATCTGCTTGGTTCAGAAGTCAGGCCCGCCCCCCTAAATTTATTTCTAATACATAAAAAAAAAAAGGAAAATAAAATCAATTCTATCCTTACATGCCATTCTAGTAATGTGATATACCTCCTCTGGTGCCCTTGTGGATTACAGTATGTGGGAATGACTACGAGGACTTTAAAAACTCGCATACTGGAACACTTGGACAATATACAGAGGGGGTATGCCAAACACAGCGTCTCTGCACATTTTTCACAATGCCATAATAGTGACCCTTCCTATGCCAGTTTTATTGCTATTGCTCAAAAGAAAAAGGATTGGAGGGGCGAAGATAATTTTAAAGAACTTTGTAAATTTGAAAGTAGGTGGATATTTGAATTAAACACTCTATCCCCTAATGGCTTAAATTTAGATTTTTAGCTGGCTCATTTTTCATAATTTTATAAAAATATTTTTTTATGATTTTTTTGTATCCCTTTAAATATATACATTATGCATTTTTGAGTATCAGCTCATTATATATATATATATATATATATATATATATATATATATATATATATGTTTTTACATTTTTTTTTACATATCTTTTACACATTCTTTATATATTCTTATATTTTCATTTTTGCTTCCTTTGACCCACCAATCCTATTCATATGGGCTGTTTTTACATATTGTAAATGTGATATATATCTCTATGACATTGTGTATTATTTCTTTATGTTTCTTATTATCTATATATGCATGATTACTGCTATTTGTATACACAATTATGTTATTCTATATTAAGAGTTATTGTTATATATATATATATATATATATATATATATATATATATATATATATATATATATATATATATATATAAGACAAAACAATGAGTGAGCGCTGGATAACACAGTAGGCAGCAACTTGATAAGGGAATCCCTCTAAAACCCTTAAGGGAGATATAACAAAAAAGAAAAAACAATAAAAGCTGCGCCTAACAACAGTCAAAAAATTATAGTCCAAATAAAATAGATGGATAGAAGGGAGAAAGTCTTATCTAAGAGTGTCCCGTGCAGTCGTCTAGTACGGCAGTATTCAGTCTGCAATAAATGTCCTTGTTTGATTCTTCCTTGTAGATCCACTCAAATATAGGAGACAAAAAGGGTATATACAGGAAGCCGGATAGTGTAGTAAGTTAAAATATAAGTCACGATAGGTGCCCATCCACAATATGGAGCCTTTGGCTTCAACTGGGCAAATTAACTAAATTGAATCAAGCCGACGAAATGAGCGCCGAAAATACCGGAAGTGACATCAGACGCCGGTCAGCCAAACTTCCGCCCACGTGACCGGCAATCATAGAAGCGGTGAATTTAAAAGGAACAGCAGCTGGATGATTTTTATGCACTGATGAAAACTCGGACTGAGTTGAAACGCGTCTGCATAACTGTGAAATTGTGTGTCACCATATGGGACCTGCACAGTCATCTTTTAACCTTTATTTGCAATAAATTTGTTTATTTTTTATACCATCATTTGCTGCTTTTCCTGATTTTGGGGGACATCATCCAAGATTCTGCACATAGCCTTTTGAGGAACCTTTGGGCATTATATACAGAGCCTGGCACAGCTCTGGAATTCATGAGTGTATTCAATCGCTTTCATATTTTTTTATTTGTATATACAGTCTATACTATGTACTATTTTTTGTTGTTATAGGAATTTACTACATGGAATATTTCCTACATACATCTGTACATGTATAAGTATCATCTTTTATTGGTACACAGGGAGTGGTGTGTGTATTTGGCACTTGTTGTTTTCAAGTACCTTCATTTTACTACTTTGACTTTAGGGTGTTGGGAAACACCTTTTTCACTCCATTACTGTGTTCTCATTGTTCATTTTACTGTGTAAGCGCCATCCACTTCTCTCCTTTTTCTAGTTTAGAAAAATGTCGCCTGAGAGGGGATAAGATAACATTATACAAATATATTCGGAGCCAATACAAACCATTGTGTGGAAATCTATTCACAAACCGGACTTTACATAGGAGACAAGGTTATGCGTTTAGACTGGAAGAAAGACGATTTCATCTAAGGCAAAGGAAAGGTATTTTTACTGTAAGAACAATCAGGATGTGGAATTCTCTGCCTGAAGAAGTGGTTTTATCAGAGTCCATACAGATGTTCAAACAGCTACTAGATGCATACTTGCAAAAACAGAATATTCAAGGATATAATCTTTCAATGTAGGGTAATAGCTTCTTAATCCAAGGATTAATCTGACTGCCATTCTGGGGTCAATGAGGATTTTTTTTAGCTTGTTGCAAAATTGCAAGTGCTTCAAACTGGTTTTTCTTTCCTTCTTTTGGATCAACAGCAAAAAACAAATGTGAAGAAGGCTGAACTTGATGGACGCAAGTCTCTTTTCAGCTATGTAACTATGTAACTATGGATCCCTTAGGAACACGCTAGAACGCCTACCATCTCACTCCACCATCTACACACAACACCCTGACACACACAGTACATCCCATATACATACTATGGATCATTTACACATACACTAGATCCCCTACAGATACACACTACACATCCTTCACACACAGAGTGCATCCCTGAAACACATAATACATCCCATATACACACTATAGATCCCTTATGAACACGATTGAACCCCTACCGACACACACACTGTACTATTTACACATACACACAACATCCTTGACACACACAGTATATGCCATATACACACTATGCATTCCCTAAGCACACACTAGATCTCCTACATACACTCACTCACTCTCTACAGCCCCTACACACTCCCTTCATCGCCTTACACTAGAGCCACTATAGACACAATACAGCAACTATATACTCTGTCACGCTCTACATCCAATAGACACACACACTACAGCCCCATACCACTCAACACAACTGTAAGCAACTTAGTTACACAAAACACTATACCACAAACAGCTCACTCTACACATACGCAATACCACAATTAACCACCAAACACGCATGCACAGTGCTCTCTCCTGGCCTTTTTGTCCTCTGGTATCCCACTTAGGGAGACACCAGAGACAGCTCACAAGCAAATACAGTGATTGCCATTACAGTGCATAGAGCATTATTCTTTTTTTTTTTTTTTAATTCTTTATTTTTGTTGACAGGAAATAACGTACACACATCGAGAACATCACATAATGCATATCCATCGTCATACATACAGCATATGTGGTTCAGTAATTCAATACATGTTGACAGGAAATAATGCACTCACATCGGGAATATCGCATTATGCACAGCCATTGACATATATACAGCATTTTGGGTGCAGTACAGTAAAAAAGTATGCCTGTCAGTATTCCTCGGTACGTTCAACTACTAACTGCCAACTTTAGATGTAAAAGGTTATGAACGAGAAAAAGTGTGTAGTGATTGCCTAGGAACCACCACTTACGACTTTTACTAATGCCGCATGTCCGTCTGAAGTCCTCGGTATGTCCAGCTACTGGCCGTCAACTTTTAGATTTTATGTGGGTATGAACGAGAAACCCTAAGGAAAGAATTAACACCTGTACCTCTGCCAATGGACAGTGACACCCATGCCGCAGGATTGTATCTGTTCCCAGGGGGCGTGCTGCTATCACGTTAAGAAGGTGCGTATTAGCAACGGTGAGGTACCTACGGCAGGATGCTATATGTTTACCACACCCTGTCCGCCGGAGGGGCCATAGGGTCCCCTGCCGCAGACAGCAGTGTATGTTCTCATCTAATACCGGTGACCGGTGGGATCCTCAAGGGTTGTGGCGTATATGCCTCTAAGCCCCCCTATGTCAGGAGTGCCGTCCTATTTGTATCTCTACTTGCTCACAGTACGAGAGTAGAGGTGTTACAGAGAGAAATAGAGATAGGGAAGGGAGAGAGAGGTGAGAGAGTAGAGAGGGGAGGGGGCTGGGGGGGGGGGGGGGAGGCGAGGAGCGATGTCTCACTGCTTCCCTATCACACAGACTCTATGTCCGCTAAGCAAGTCAGCCCAGGGGGCAGGCCTCCCAAGGAGCCCATACTTTCTGGAAGCGTGTTTGTGTTCCTCGAACTCTTGCTGTCAGATCATCCATCAAGTAAACTTCCCTAATTCTGTTAATGACTCCGTTAATTGGCGGTGTGGATTGTTTCAGCCAGTCCGCCGCAACTGCCCTCCTGGCTGCCAACGTTATCTTATGAATAAGGGCTTGTTCATGCCTAGTCCACCCGTCTATTGATCTGCTAAGTAGGTATACCCAAGGGTCTAGGGGGGGAGCTCTGTTAAATACCTGGGCTAGGAGGTTTTTGATTTGTTGCCAGAAACTTGCGATCAAGGGGCATTCCCACCACATGTGTATGTATGTCCCTTTTACCCCGCACCCTCTCCAACATACATCTGTAGGGGTCCTGTTCATGCGGTATAGTTGGACAGGAGTTGTGTACCAGCGGAACATCGTCTTAATTGCTTGCTCCTGCAGGGTTACACAAACAGAGGATTTATGGTTTGCCTCCCATATTTCCTGCCATTCTATCCCTTCCAGCTGCTCCCCTAGGTCCCTTTCCCATTGTTCCGTGTAGGCTAGCACGCTCCCCTCCCTAGTTGTCGAGCAGATGTGAGCGTAGAGCCGGGTAATCAGGCCCGTAGGCATTTGGTCTTGGGTGCATATTTGTTCGTAGAATGTCATGGGTTTTCGAGCCGCCTCCCTGACCCAGGGCTTTTGTACAAAATCTTTTATTTGGATGTATCTAAAAAAATCGGCGGGAGTGAGATGGCCTCTTTGTTGTAAGGCATCAAACGACACTATCTCCGAGCCCTGCACCAGCTGTTGTATGCGTTGCAAGCCTATACTTTCAAGATTCCTGAAACTACGCGCTGCCATGCCTGGTGGGAATGCTCTATTTCGTAGGTACGGCATTAGTGGGGATGGGGAAGATGCCAATCCGTATCTCTGTTGAGCTCTGTCCCACAGATGAATAGAGTTCAATATCGCTGGACATGTTGATCTAATGATGGGTCTATGTGTTCTGGGAACCCATATGAGTAGCTGGGGGATGTCCACCCCCACCATCAAGGATTCCAGCTCCACCCACTTCCTCTCACCAGGTGGCGAGTGCCATAGAGCTATTTGCGACAATTGTGTCGCCAAGTAGTACCCATATAGGTCGGGCAGTCCAAGACCCCCCCTGTCCTTTGGCCTATGTAATGTGTGTCTCGCTACCCTATGGCGTCTGTGTTGCCAAACGAAGTTCCCTATCGCCTGCTGCAGCGGCGCGAGAGAGCATTATTCTTAAGATAGGCAAGACCAGCATTTGGACTGAGAGAGCTATGGAACTGGCTCAGTTTGAGCCATTACCTACAATGACAAAGATTTGCAACTAGTGCTCAAAAGAGATTTACATAGTTAGTGTTACCTTGCATTGATCCATCCAATCAATGCAAGCTTTACGTTTTATAATGTCATATTCAAATCTTTCATTGTGTGAATACTTAAATTCAGATGAAAACATTGCCTTCTTAATGTGACCAAGGGCTTTTACATTAAAACGCTTTTTGAATACAAGTGCTGATAAAAAAAGGTTTCACGTAATTATAATAAGTTAGTAACACAACTAAAACACATCATCTAAATAAAAGTCACAGTATTGAAACCTTGTGAAAGTTTCATGTAGTAATATTGGCATTTAAGTATTAATTCTATTTTTCTTATATAAAGCCATGACTTAATATTTTTGGACAAACTTTTAAAAAAAAGTAGTATTTTGAAAAATATATATATATTTTTTTTTTGTCAATCTTTCTTTTATTAGAGGCAAATGAGATAGGGTACAGAAGAGAAATTGGGGGAAACGTTCAAATGAATTACAGTATTGAGTCAGTACAGCAAGATTAAATTACATTTCCTGAATTGCGTTGCCTCAATTTTTAAATTTTTGTCGTTAAAACTTTAGTTAGAAAATACAGGCTATGGATCATAAGATCCGGTTGGTAACATGCTAAAATATTAGAAGTCATACAGTTGGTTACACGTGTGTAGACAAGAAGCTCACAGTTTAGAGATACAGTGGTTAAACATTAGGTTAAATGGTATGGGTGCCGATCAGTGAATTAAAACATTAACAACGTGTAGTTATATTGCATGCAGGGTCCTATTCAGTGTAGAGTACTGCTAAGTTACAAGTTGTTGCACGAAAAGAAGCAGCTTTAGGCCAAGTAAGGTCCTGGAAACTCAGAGTATAAGATGATAAGCTAGGTGGCTCGCATGTTTTGTCATTTTTATGTGTCGAAAGTATGCAGTCATCTCCACTTGAAATACATGTAAAATCGTGTGTGGCTTTAAGCATTTGGAAACCGTTAGTTGTAAAATGATAAGCAAGAAAATACTTATTTAGCTCTGCTGACCGGAGTGGTGGCAGGGAGAGAGGCTACTGCAAACCTTCACCCTACGCCACTGGTGTGCTGGAGCAGGTAGTCCATGCAGTGACTTGTCATATTGCCTTGAATCCGGTCATCCGTGTTGGGGACCCGAGGTGAGGCAGGATGTTGTGGGCTTTTGGACCTTGGTACTGCCAAATGGTGGTGATGGGAGTAGCTGTCCCGGGAGTCCGTGAGTCTAGTCATGTGCCTTCTTTCAGCCCCTGATTGCCGTGATGATCGGGTCTGCTGCTTACTTGGCGGAGAGCACGGGAGTGTTGACCAGTAGACGGTCCGGGGTGTGCCGGTCTGCTGGTTCGGAGACTTGGCCGGCAACAGTCTGCTTGGGTGCTGGAGCTGGCGCCTTGATTGGGCTTTTTCCCGCTTGTGTTTTCGTGGAGGGGGATTCCCGCCTAATTGGCGTCGTGTTGCCGGGCGGATCCATGCTGTCACCTCCTTTATCGCCCTCGTGTAGGCCGGTCTCTGGGTGCTTAGCTTGGTCCACAGGTTGGTACACATCTTGACATAGAACACCCCTATGTGCTGGGGTGGCATGTGGAGTATGCGGATCGTGTTAGACTGTGCCTGTGCCGCCATCTTGATCGGGGCCTGGCTGCTTCTCCTCGTTTTATTCGTTGTCTCTCGTGCTGGTCGTGGTGTGGGGGTAATCGTCCCCAGCGAGGACCGGGATGACCCCCGCCGGTCCAGAGGGGGGGGTTGGAGGTGAGCACTGTGTGGGTATCACCTGCGAGGTTACCATCCAGGAGAGCGGCCGCCTCTCCCTGGCTCGATCGCGGGTAGGCCTCAGACCGGGATTGTGGAGACCTGATGGGTTGCGGGTGTGTGTTTAACACCAAAACGATTCCCTGGGTCTCCCCCACTCAGTAGGCACCTTCCCAGCGGTGAGTGAGCAATGGGTCGGGGTATATCCCCGGTTTTAGTCGTCGGTGTGCAGGAGCACTCGTGGAGCACGTCCACCCTGCTAGGAAGCCAAGCTCCGCCCCCCGAAAAATATATATTTTTGTATATTGATATATATTTATATATTACATATTATATTTTAGTAACAATATATATATAATGAGTAACTGTAACAAACTAGACAGTAGGTGGAGCTCTAGCAGGTATACATAGTTATAGAATAAAATACAGTTTGCCTCTCATTTCATATCAGTGTTTTACTATTCTGTCTGTCTGTAATTAAATGTGTTTCTTTGTCACCAGAAAGGTTTAAAGCTGTGCACTAATCTGAATCCTGCTAAAGTATTTTCAGCAAACATAATGAGCAGTGAACAATTTCAGGATTTTGAAAAGGTAGGTTTTCTTGACCAGCTCACTAGTCACAAAGTCTATACAATGATGTACTGACCTCTATAGATTTATTCCCAATAAACTTTCACTAAAGAAGAGTTGACGATTTTTTTAAATCCCCTATCTTAGCCTGAATTTAGGAATAACAGTTCCAGTTCAGTACAATCTGTTGTTTGTGAATACCCACCTCCCCACTATTAATTGTGATATTGTAAAGAGTTTGTTTCAAATTGTTTTCTATTTATATATTATATGTAAGGATTCTGACAAATCCCTTGCCTCGTATTCATGTTCATATTGCCTTAATCCATGTTCAATTCTTTATGAAATTTATGGTGGTATTTATTGGTGAATGTGCACTAGACATGTGCAATTCGTTTCCGTCCGAATATGAATTCGGACAAATTTCAGGCAATTCGGACATTCGGGTACTTCCGAATGTCCGAATTGCCGAGGTCCCGAAGTTCCGAAATTACTGAAGTGTCGAAGTACAGTATTGCCTAAGTACTAATATACTTACCCAGTGAAAGAAGAATCAATTTTAAATCAAAAGTATACAATTATAGCCAGGATTCAGCTGTAAGCATTTGCAACACTTACAACAATCAAGTAACATACATTCATATAAAATGTAAGTTACTTGGCCAGTCAATGTAATGACAGGAATGAATAAGTAGATAACTCCCTAATTCCCACGGTATTAGGGAGCTATCTACTAAAAGGCTGAAAGACCTAAATTGGTATTTCAGCCAAATTTACTAATACTAAGTAAAGATTACTTAGTATTAGTAAATTATGCCCCTACTCGCTATACCGTATACCGTAAAAAATACAAATAAAAAAAAAATTGCCCCCCCTGGCCCCCACCCCTGAGCGATGGATTGGGGCCCTAATGTAAAATAATGGGGGGGGGACCTATTGTCCTCCCCCGGGCCCCCACCCCTGAGCGGCGAGTCGGGGCCCTAAATCAGAATAAGGGGGGGGACCTAATGTCCTCCCCCCTGGCCCCCACCCCTGAGCGGTGGGTGGGGGCCCTAATGAAAAATAATGGGGGGGGACCTATTGTCCTCCCCCATGACCCCCACCCCTGAGCGGTGGGTGGGGCCCTAATGAAAAATAATGGGGGGGGACCTATTGTCCTGACCCCCACCCCTGAGCGGTGGGTGGGGGCCATACAGTAAAATAAGGGGGGCATTTCAGTTTTGGTCAAGTTTAGTTTAAGGAAGTGGGCAGCCATCCAGTTAGAAACAGCAGAGAGGCAGTCAGAGACACTAGTCAAAAGGGACGGGGAGAGATCAGGAGAGGACAGGTTTGCGTGTCATCTGCATAGAAATGATATCGGAAGCTAAAGGAGCTAATGAGTTTACCAAGGGAGGCAGTATAGATGGAGAACAGTAGGGGACCAAGGACTAAACCTTGGGGGACACCAACAGAGAGGAGTTGGGGAGAAGAATTTAGGACCCCCACCCGCCGCTCAGGGGTAAGGGCCAGGGGGGAGGACATTAGGTCCCCCCCCCGTTATTAGTATTTAGGGCCCCCACCCGCCGCTCAGGGGTGGGGGCCAGGGGGAGGACAATAGGTCCCGCCCCCATCATTTTACTTTAGGGCCCCCACCCGCCACTCAGGAGTAGGGGCCGGGGGGGCAAAATTTACTAATACTAAATAATTTTTACTTAGTGTTAGTAAATTTGTCTGAAAGACCAATTTAGGTACCGTGGGAATTAGGGAGTTATCTACTAAGCGGCTGCTATAGAAGTCCTGAGGTGCCGAAGTCCCGAAATGCCGAAGTTCCGAAATTCCGAAGTGCCGGAGTGCCGAAGTTCCGAAGTCTTGAAGTGCCGAAGTCCCGAATTGCGAAAATTTTCCCCATGCACATGCCTAATGTGCACTTAGTTCCATAGAGACTCACCCAAACAGAAGACTGATGTTTGATCAGTAAACCTTTATAGCTGTAAAAGCTTCAGCAAAAGCAGCTTATAAAACGACAGCAAGGTTTCAAAACTAAAAATATTTGCCAGTATGTGACAGTATATTATTTCTCTTCTATTTATGCTGTATAGTAGCAAATAAAACAAACCATAATTAAGAAACTGATGAAGATGTTCACTGTTTAGACAAAAATAATTAATATGTTCCAAGTTAAATGATCATTATAATTGTGTGTAGGAGTTGTCAACCCAGCTGTGAGAAATGAAAGATATCTCCAATTCAGCTCATGTGACTCTATTGCTAGCACTGCATTAGTCTCAGGTTTATCGCTAAACTGTGGAGACCTGACTGAATTTTTTTTGGCAGAAATGGCTAGAAAAACTATGATCAAGAATTTAAAGTGGTTTAAATGTCTGTAAGATGAGCTGTATGCAGTGTTTAAAGTGTGCACAACAGTCATTATGAGGCCTCTAAATCTGACCCAAGCTTAAAAAGGAAAGCCCCAGGTATCAATTGATGCTCACACCAACACTGCAGGATATTCCATGCTGTCCTAAAGGCAGAAAAGACTGCTATTTTTAGGACGGCATAACGTTGTGAAAGGGTTAATAATATTATTCTGACAGCTTGGAGAGTAGTCTCTTGATATTGACATTGTGTTTCTACACCCCATATAAGGATGTTCTAACAATTTTCTCAGAGGTCAGCTGATAGATATGGTCCGTAACACATTGGCTTTCTTCCTAACACAATGCCTGGGCTTCCTGGGCAGAATATGAGAGAGTACATATACTGTAGTGCTTAGCTATTAGTGAACTACCACCCAATGGTAGAAAAGTCCCCCAGCCAATTTCATTTTTATGTTCTTTATTTTATAAAACTAGTTTGAACTGCTTACTCTTTGCTCATTGTAACTTCTTGTGCATTGTTTCTGTCCAGACTTTAATTAAAAATAAATAAATAAAAGAGCGTTCCTAACTCTGCATGTTCCACGCGGCAATCCAACACCAGAGATTCTCTCACACGGCAAACCAGCGCCAGAGAGTCTCCCAAGTGGTATTCCAGCGCCAGAGAGTCTCCCACGTGGTATTCCAGCGCCAGAGAGTCTCCCACGTGGTATTCCAGCACCAGAGATTCTTCCACGTGGTATTCCAGCGCCAGAAAGTCTCCCACGTGGTCAGGGCCGGATTTAGATGAAAAGAGGCCCTAGGCTATTCCACTTATGAGGCCCTTTCACCTCCCATTTTTACGTTTGTAAATTACATGAGAGACAATAAAATACATCATTACTGTGATATATATCAATATGTTTAATTAAATATGTTGTGATTGGTACTAAGCTTTATAAAAAATGTGGCACGGATAATAATAAAAAAAAAAGTCGAGATGAGGAGAAGGGGGTGATTGTGAGAGGGAGGGGGGTGATGATGAGAGGGGGGTGATTGTGAGCGGGAGGGGGTGATGAGGAGAGGTGGGGTGATTGTGAGAGGGAGGGGGTGATGAGGAGAGGGGGGGTGATGAGGGGGGGTGATTGTGAGAGGGAGGGGGGGTGATGAGGAAAGGGGGGTGATTGTAAGAGGGAGGGGGTGATGAGTAGAGGGGGGGTGATTGTGAGAGGGAGTGGGGTGATGAGGAGAGGGGGGGTGATTGTAAGAGGGAGGGGGTGATGAGGAGAGGGGGGGTGATTGTGAGAGGGAGGGGGGTGATGAGGAGAGGGGGGGTGATTGTAAGAGGGAAGGGGTGATGAGGCAATAAAATACATCATTACTGTGATATATATCAATATGTTTAATGAAATATGTTGTGATTGGTACTAAGCTTTATAAAAAATGTGGCACGGATAATAAATAAAAAAAAAGTCGAGATGAGGAGAAGGGGGTGATTGTGAGAGGGAGGGGGGTGATGAGGAGAGGGGGGTGATTGTGAGAGGGAGGGGGGTGATGAGGAGAGGGGGGTGATTGTGAGAGGGAGGGGGGTGATGAGGAGAGGGGGGTGATTGTGAGAGGGAGGGGGGTGATGAGGAGAGGGTTGGTGACTAAAAAAATTACCTTAAATCCCTAGTGGTCCAGTGGGGGCTGCCTGGTGGTCCGGCGGGGTCCCTGGTGGTCTGGTGGCCCTCATTTCCGGTCTGCAGCTCCGCAGAGCTGCAGACCATGGATCTTGCGAGAACCAATCAGAGCGTTGCCGTGGGCTCTGATTGGGCAGTGCACGCGAGATCCATGGTCTGCAACTCTGCACATTGCGGAGCTGCAGACCGCCGGTCTCGGCAATCGCGGCAGGAGGGACATTGCAGTCTGCCCCGGGCACCCCCCTGGTAAGTGGCACCCGGGCGGGGTGTAATATAATAATATAAATAAAAATATTAAAATTATAAAAATGCCCTCCCCCCACCAAGTTTACACACACTACACAAACACACACTCTGCATTTTATATACACGCACACTTCATTCACACAAACACACACTCTGCATTCATTATATACACACACTACACAAACACACACACTTTGCATTCATTATATACACACACTACACAAGCACACATACACTGCATTCATTATATTCACACACTACACAAACACATACACACACACACACACACACACTGCATTCATTATATACACACTGTAAATAAATATTCAAAAACATTTAACCCTCTGATACCTCAATTAAAGGATCACTATAGTCTACATATTAAAGAAAGAAAGACAGGTCCCACAGCCTTCGTTCTTACTTTTATATGAACTTACAGTTAATAAAAATAATTTTCAAAGCTTTTTTCTCATATAAACTTACCTCAGTTCCAGCGCCGAGCTCCCCGCCAGGCCACGCACCCCTATTCGTCAAAATGCCGAAATCGCGGGGCTCAATCAGACGCTTCTCTCAGAGAAGCGTCATCGCGATGTGGTGCGCATGCGCGGCTTCGCGCTGCACCAATTGCGTTCTTCATTGAATGCCGCCCTATGTAGACACTCAGCGTGTTCGTGAGCTGAGCTGACTGCTCAGCTCGCTTTGTGTGCCCACCCCCCTGCTACGGCAATGGGTAACAGTACTTACAGCCACATCTAAAAAATTTAAAAAAATGCCGAAAAATGTATACACCTATAATATTCTTGATAATCTATGAACAACGTTCTGTAAAAGTGCACGGAGGTAAACCTCATACATTTAAATGTCCAACAAGTTTACCACTCTTCTGTATCATGCTCCCTTCCATAAGCTTGACTGATGTTACTCCACCAGCCCTAATTCAGCCTGACCCAGTTTGTATTAACGCATGATTGCAACTACAAAAATATGCAGAGATCTCGACTGCCACACAATGTTTTGTTATGTATATGTGTATATTTGTGCCATAGCTGTTTTGGCATGGCTGCAACTAATGTTTATTTTACGCATGGCAATAATTAAAGTTTGATAGGAAAAAAAGTGCAAAAAAAATAAAGAGACGCAACCTCTCCTGAAAGTAACATTTCCTTACCTATTTCCCTATTTCGCTCATTCACCATCCAATGGGCAAATTACTCATCACATATTCCTTTTCTTTTCTGCCAATTTGTGTCCCATTTTCTAAAAGGGATACTTATTGCTTAATCCCCAAATGCCAATCTAGACAGTGATGCTCTCACACACTCAGTCTCTCTCTCACACATTCAGTCTCTCTCTCACACTCACTGTCTCTCACTCAATCTAAACTTTTAAAATAAGTGTACTTAAAGTTTGAAGTCAGGAGATCTCTGCCTTCAGCTCCAGCCGACTCCCACGTTGCTGCTGACAGGCTCTGGGAGACATGATGCTCGTGCACAGAGCTGCCCTGTGCTCTGCTGACAGCAGATCTGAGTGGCTGGAGGCGTTTTATGCCTCCATCAACTCGGAAGTCACTCTGGTGGCAGTCTGAGTGACTGCAATTAGAGGTGTTCCTAGCTTTGAATGTAAACACTGTATTTTCTCAGAAAATACAGTGTTTACATGAGAAAGGCTGCCGGGAACTATAGTTCTCACCTGAACAACCTCATTAAGCTGAAGTTGTTCAGGTGACTATAGCGTCCCTTTAATGTAATTTTATTGGTATCTATTTTTATTTTTAAATTTACCAGTAGCTGCTGCATGTCCCACCCTAGGTTTATACTCGAATCAATAAGTTTTCCCATTTTTTTGTCATAAAATTAGTTGCCTTAGCTTATATTTGGGTCGGCTTATACTCGAGTATATACGGTATCTTTCCTGGTAAAATATTTTTTAAATAAATTAATATTAGTTTAAAACATCACTCCTGCCCAATGGCAAGAACACTGTCATTACATTGCCTTCATAAGTGTTACACATATGCATCACCCACCGACATCTCTTCCTACATCCAGCCTTATTCCTACGTAAGGTGGGCAGAAGATAGATACATCTGGGTGAGGGTGGTGAGAGAGAGCAAAGGAGTCATCGGCAGGAGTGTTCTTCTGTTTCACTGACTTTGTCAATCAGTTGTTGCCATGGTGGTCTATATCAACAGCATAGATCTCTATGCAGCAAACTGACAGACTAGTTTCTGGAGCTCCACAGATCCAGACATTTCTCTGCCCCTTAAGGGAAGCCATGGTGCAAGAGAGTAATCGGACATGGCAGGTGAGTTTGTCCATCTGGTATTGAGTTTTCTTTAACTGGCTCTCGTGTTTATCCTTTCTGGACTCAATATCACTGATGCAGTGTTTTAGGTCTCCTATCTCCTTCTGGTAAACTCCGCTAGAGGCATGCGATGCAGTAGGCTGTCTTCGTCTTGTGAGTAATCCGACTTTCTAGAGCCTCACTGCACCCAATCTTAGATTGGGCCTGTAATTGTAAACTGTCAAAGGAGAATTGGATATCATGGAGGTGGGAAACCTCAGTGCAAGACGATTTTCAATGTTTTCGGCCTATTTCTCTGCTGGGGGGGGGGGGGGAGGGAATAATTATCAGCACTGCTATTTTGCACTATATTCATGGCAAAAGAGCTATATGAAGTCACAGCTCTAGACAAACATGTTTGTTTGGTAGCATTGCTAGCCACGTCCACTACCCCCCATTTTAAACTTTTGATGGCAATTAACACAATATTGTATCTTTCTAGAAAATATGTAATAAAATATATTTGCCATAAAAAGCTATGCATGATTGCTAGCAATCATGCTATCCCAATTTATAGATGAATTGTATATGCTTTAAAAAGAGCTTCATCGCTGCTTGCAGTGTGAAGGTTACTTTTACTTACATGAAGTGTCTCGGCCATGTTCATCTGGTGGATCCTCTTCGGCACGTCACTTCATCTGCCAGGAGTCCACATCACATCGCTCATGTATAATACTGAAGTCTGTGAAGGATCCCAAGAGACCCCCAAACACAATCCCTGTTTCTCCACAGCTGGTGGAAATGACAAAAATTAATGGAGGTAGGTCTGCCTTTTGGCAAGCACAGTCACAAAATATACATAAGACAACATAGTCCCTACTTTGTCTTATGATATCTTATGACTGTGTTGGAATGTCAGTGAATTTCTAACACATTCAATATGAGTGTTTCATAAACATTTTATCTTCATGAAATATAATTTTGTTTGTGTGTGGAGATTACAGGGAGAGGGACTTTAAAGAATATATGCTTTCCCTTAACTTTTATTTATATTTACTATTGTATTTTTTTTCTCATTATATGGTGTGTGACGAACCGAACCTCGTCACAGTCTCATGGAGGAGCCTGCTAGCCAGCCTCCTGCCCCAGGATTATGGGCCATGCAAAATGCACTGAAAAAAAGGCTTGGTTTGTGTAATTTGGCTTATATTGTTTGGGGACCGAACAGCCGCATGAACCAAAGACCACCCGGGTGCTTATTAAGCCCACTTGATACTTTGTAGCAATTTCCACCGCAGTGTTCTAAGTGTTCGTCTGGGTGGCCGCATTTCGTATGAACGACCACGAGGTGGCAGGCATCTTGTTCCCGCGAACGCAGGCAGCGGTGTTTGGGCATATATTTGATGGAACTAAAATCGGACACAGAAACTCCCGAACACCGCTGGACTTCCATCATCGCCTGCGTTCGATTCTACCCCACTTAGAAAGGCACTGTTCGGTGGAAACGTTCCCACGAACAAGGGGTACAGGCTACACAAGTAATTTAAATATTGCATTCGGTGTTTTATGTACTTTTGTGCTCCCGAAAAGAGACTGACCGTTAGCCCTGATTTCCTGGAATTGTTTTGGGCATAGGACCATGTGCACGGTCGGTCAAATAATTGACTTCAATGAAAATCCTGAACCCCTGAACTGATCTGGGTGATTTTTGGATATGTTGGTTATCCGGATTGGGGCTATCAGGGGATGTGACTTTTGTGGGGTTTTCATGTGTTTTAGGGGTGTTTGGGGGAGTTTGTTAAATTGTATATTTTTGTACCGGATAATTTATTTATATGTTTGTGTGCTCAGGTAATTATCTCTCGCACAGGGGAGGAGTATGTGGAATGTTTGCTTTTAACTAGTTCCCTCTCAGGTCTAGAGTGGAATGCCCCTGAAATATGTTTAAGGAAACCCCTTGCATGGGGAGTTACATAAAAGGCTGTGTGTGGCTCCAATTAAACACAAACGTTTTGCCCCTTCATGAAGTCTAAGCTCATGTTTGGGGGATTGGAGAGCTCTTATCACTATTTTGGTGGAAACAGGAGAGCTATAATCACTGCAGCACTTGGGATTCGGGAGACTACTAATGGATATACTCAGCTGGAGTATAAGGGATCCGTTACACTTGTTGCAAGCGGCGAGTTTCTTCTCCAGAATGGATATCCCAAACAAGGAAGTGCAGTGAAGGGTTCACCATTGCCCTTGGCAGTGTTTACTGACGAGGAGAGTGACCTGGACTGGAGGGATGCAGCCCGGAAAGATGTCTGGCACAAGACCCTGGAGAGAGCTCAAGTTCGACAGGGAAAGAGGCTTTCCAAGCTCGGAGCAGAAGGTGCAGACAAGTGGCACTGCAGATGCCCCACCTGGGAGAGCGGCCCCTGTAGGGTGGCGGAGCTCGAGAGGCTGGTCCAGAAGGAACTTTGGCTGGACGATGCATACCGGGTGTTATAGTGGTCCAAGGTCCAGCTTTGCTCATGGATGGCTGAGCATGATAGGCCTGAGAGTGAGAACAATGATGGCCCTGGCCTGTTGTGGGAAGCCTTTGCAGAACCATATTTTGGGAGTTCCGGAGGAGCTTGATTTTGGGACATATATGACTACAGAGAGGCCGTACATGAGCTGCCTACCGTTAACTAGGGGAGACAGGACGTTATTTTTCTGGTTACACGGCAGTGATAGCTTGAGCAGGATGATGCACATCTGTTTCACTAGATAATGACGCAGGAGATGGAGCTGATGGAAATTGCAACTCTGGGAGACTGGGCTGCTGTAACTGTATAGCCTGCCCCACTACACACTCCAGTAACAGGAGACCTTATAGACTGGTCCTGGGAAGGTCTCCAGTTGGCTGGTGGAGGTGGGACTGAGGTCCCCACACTAGCCTTACCAGGAAAAGATATTGTAGGTCCCTCGTCCCATCAGCAGTGAGCAACACTGGGAGTGGAGATGGTCGGTCCCACTACCCAGCACCAGGCACGTTACCGGGAGTGGTGACAGGCGGTCCGACTCCCCAGCGGCCGTATGGTTCAAAGGAAGAGGAGACACATGGCCGTATGGTTCAAAGGGAGAGGCCACTAGAAAAGCGCTTTGGGACGAAGCCCTGGAGGGGGTAAAGCGTTGGCGAGATGAGAGACTCTCCAGCAAGGAGCAGTGGCTACAGGTACGAGTGGTGCTCCGGATGTCTCTCCTGGGAGAGCAACCCCGGGATGAGTGGGTGAAGGAGCTTGAGCATCGGGTAGGGCAGGAACTTTGGCTCGGAGACGCGTACCAAGCACTATGGTGGTACGCAATTCAGTGTGTTCCCTGGATGACTGAGCACGACAGACCCGAGGGCAAGGATTACGATGGCCCTGGCCTGTTGTGGGAAGCCTTTGCTTAACCGGAGTTCGGAAGTGCAGGTTGGCCCCGATTTTGGGACATACATGCCTATAGGGAAGCCCGACTGGCTCTTCCTATAACTATCGGTCTAGGGCCCGACCTGATCCACCTAGTCACCATGGAATGGGAACTGCGGCAGCATTACAACCACCTACTCACCCCAATATACCCAGCACCAGGCAGCATTACTGGGAGTCGAGACAGTCGGTCTGACTCCCCAGCAGCAGTTTGGGTTAAAGGGAGAAGAGACAACCAGAGTTACCGGAAGTGGAGATTGTCAGTCCCTCATCCCAGAAGCAGCAAGCAGTTCTGCACCTGGCAGCGTTCTGACTCCCCAGTAGCAGAGTGTGTTATTGGGAGAAGGGACAGTCGGTCTCTCTCCTCAGCGGCAAGGTGAGTTACAGGGAGAGGAGATTGTTGGTCCCTCATCCCAGCAGCAGCAAGCAGTTCAGCACCAGGCAGCGTTACCGGGAGTTGAGACAGTCGGTCTGACTCCCCAGCGGCAGAGTGTGTTATTGGGAGAAAAGACAGTCGGTCTCTCTCCCCAGTGGCAGGGTGAATTAAAATGCTACTTTGCCTGTGTAGTTAAAAATGATTGCACCGGCCCTGAATCTAAGCTCATATTAGGGGGATTGGAGAGCTCTAATCACTACTCTGCTGGAAACCGGAGAGCTATAATCACTGCAGCACTTGGGATTCGAGAGACTACTAATGGATATACTCAGCCGGAGCATAGGGGATCCGTTATATGGTGCTTCCATTTTGTTCTCTTCTGTCCATGATGTCTGCAGTTTGCCCTTCTGTGGGATGCTTTTTTACTAATGATTGAGTGTTAATTACCATAAAGACTGAAATGAAATCTTGGCCAAAAAACATTTCAGGCACCAACACCACTTAAGTGGTTGCATCACCTTTGAAGATCTTGCATAGTTTGCTGCAGTTTGGGAGTGCAAATGAAAGGAGATATGATTACCTGAAGCTGTCTCCTGCAAGCGCTACCATCTTTGTTCAGCTCCTTCCCTATAGACTAACTGGTGCAGTTCACAAGTAGATACCCTAGTTGATGGCTATGGGAACTGACAAAGCTTCACCATGAGACCAAGTATTTCCTACTTTGGATTATGATAGCTTTCGACAGAGTTCAAATTTCAATGAAATTCCAGTGCGGTCAACTTAAAGGGACATTATAGGCCAATAAAATTACCTTCGGTTAATGAAGCTATTTTGGTGTATAGATCATGCTTCTGAAGTCTCACTGCTTACATTTCTGCCATTTAGTAGTTAAATCACTTTGTTTATTCAGCCATAGTCCCTGCATGTGACCCCCACAATCTCCCAAACACTTCCTGGAAATAGAGATCTTATGCTTAAACTTATTTTATTGCACATTCTGTTTTATTTAGAATTTCTTACATCCTGCTCTGTTAATAGTCTTTTAGACCCTGCAGATGCTTCCTGAGTGGGATTAAAGTTCGATGTACAGACCAAAAGATATACACTTATCAAGCAAGTTAACATCTGATTAAAAACGAAACTATTTTAGCTTGCAGGCTGTGTGAGTCACAGCCAAGGGGAGGTATGGCTAGGGCTACATGAACAGAAACAAAAGTGATTTAAAGGGACACTATAGTCACGATATCAACTACAGCTTAATGTAGTTGTTCTGGTGTCTATAGCCTGTCCCTACAGGCTTTTTAATGTAATAGCTGCCTTTTCAAAGAAAATGCCGTGTTTACATTATTGCCTAGGGGCACCTCTAGTGACAGTCACTCAGACAGCCACTAGAGGTGCTTATGGGTCAGTGCTGCACAGTCGTTCAGCATTTCCCCGCTCTGCATGGAGACACTGAACACTCCCTATAAATTCAATGCATCTCTATGAGGAGATGCTGATTGGTGCAGTGCTGCCATTTGCCACAAATGCACGATATCCTTTCCTATGGTAGAGCATTGGATTGGTTGAGATTAAGTTTGAAAATCTCAGCCAAAAGGGTGGAGCAGAACCTGTTGCAAAAAGAGACCCGTGCGGCGCTGGAAAATGGTGAGTAAAATCACCTTTTTAACCATGGGTATTTTAGACTTATAGTGTTAGGAATACATGTTTGTACCTTTAACTCCTAATTGGCTGAGAATTGAGTAGTGACAATGCAGAGGCATGATATATAGACCAAAACTACTTCATTAAGCCAAAGTTGTTTGGATGCCTATAGTGTCCCTTTAAGTATTTCATAAAGACTTTCATTATGAAATACTCAGACTTAAAGGACCACTCTAGGCACCCAGACCACTTCAGCTTAATGAAGTGGTCTGGGTGCCAGGTCCTTCTAGGGTTAACCCATTTTTTCATAAACATAGCAGTTTCAGAGAAACTGCTATGTTTGTGAATGGGTTAAGCCTTCCCCTATTTCCTCTAGTGGCTGTCTCACTGACAGCCTCTAGAGGCGCTTGCGTGATTCTCACTGTGATTTTCACAGTGAGAGCACGCAAGTGTCCATAGGAAAGCATTATGAATGCTTTCCTATGTGACCGGCTGAATGCGCGCGCAGCTCGTGCCGCGCGTGCGCATTCAGCTGACGGGGAGGAGAAGAGGAGGATCGGAGGAGGAGAGCTCTCCGCCCACCGCTGGAAAAAGGTAAGTTTTTACCCCTTTCCCCTTTCCAGAGCCGGGCGGGAGGGGGTCCCTGAGGGTGGGGGCACCCTCAGGGCACTCTAGTGCCAGGAAAGTTGAGAGCTGAGAGTTGAAAGCTGAGAGTGTCAGATAATCATTCTAAGCCTATGATCTCCGCCCTGAATGGCCGGCCTTAGCTCAGTGGGAGGGCTTCCGAAAGCAGAGATGGTAGTGGTTGGCATCTTGTGGGACCCAGGTAAGTTGTCAACTCATTCTTAAGTTGTTTGAGTACTTACTCTGGGAGGGCTCCATGGCAGTCCTGGCACGATAACCACTTCAAAGAATAGATAGCAATGTATTATTGGTCCTTATGGTTTAAGGTTTTTAGGCAGAAGAGACGATCTGCAAGCAGACTAAGCATAACCAGAGACAAGCTGAGGTCAATGGGATTCAGAATTACACAGAAGTGAGAAACAGGCCAAAGTCAAGGAATACAGAAAACCACAATAATCAAATAACACCACAGAGCCAAAACCAGAAAAAACAAAAAGCAATAAGAACGCACTCTTGGGTAAGCAAAGACCATGACAGGACACATGAACCCCAGAAAGAATTGCTATTAGTTAGTGTCAGATTTGTGAGTTTGGAACGTCCATTACTGGTGTCGCAGGAATGACACCACCTGCTGCAGCTCTAAAATATGTGGCAACTCTCTGGCTATAAGGTGCTTCAAGTGTGGAATGGCAGGAGTCAGAAAGGACACCATGTGGAGCTCAGACAGGGCAGATCTGTGACAGCTAATATGTATATATAATTTACTTTATCACTTGCACATGTCTCAGTGATTTTTTTTATTTATATATATTTTTTGTTGATTCTTGACATATTGGTTAGCCTACATAACTGTTACTGATGTATACATGTTTGCCAAAATATTCTGCCATGATTTCCTATAACTGAATAACAGGAAAATGTCTTTTACATGGTTTAACTCACACGTCGTTATTAATATTTTACTACACGCACCACAGAATTACATGTGTTACTTCCATATATTGCATCATACATGTCTTGTATATAAGATATCACGTGTGTATGACTGACGTGTAGAATACCTGGATGGTTTACAAGTGTGGTTTTCATCTGTCAAGAAGCATATCACACACATCTGGCTGATTTTATATGGATGTTATTTACCAGCACACACATCTGGCTGATTTTATATGGATGTTATTTACCAGCACACACATCTGGCTGATTTTATATGGATGTTATTTACCAGCACACACATCTGGCTGATTTTATATGGATGTTATTTACCAGCACACACATCTGGCTGATTTACACGGATGTCATGTACCATATCATACCTCTGGATGATTTACACGGATGTCATGTACCATGTCACACATATCTGGCTGATTTTAACGGATTTCATATACCATATCACACACGCCTTGCTGATTTATACGGAAGCCTCTAGCATGTAAGCTCATTGAGCAGGGTCCTCAACCCCTCTGTTCCTGTGCGTTTGTCTGGTTACAGTTACATGTCTGTTAGTCCACCCATTGTACAGCGCTACGGAATTTTGCTTGCGCTATATAAATAAAATAATAATAATGCCATGTACCAGATCAGGCTATGTGTGCATTTCCTGTATTATAAATATATCACTATTATTTGGAATGCCCATTATATTGATATAGCAAGTTTCCTGGCTATTGCTATTATAAAGAAATTATTCATGCATGGAAAGTAAACAATGCATTCAACACACTGATTTGATGTGATTCTGCTGTAGCTGTATTTGAGGTGACTGACAGGTTTTGGCTATTATACTGGTGATTATGGCAGTTGTGTTGTTGATTCCTGTATGATCTGGATGTAATTCTAACACGATTTCTAATGTTTTGGGATGATTGCGTCACGCTCCGGCTACTTTTAGGGCTGCTTCTGGCAGGAGTTGTGAAGCTTGGGGGTGATTCTAGCAGTTTCGGGGTGAATGTGTCAGACTAGCTGCTTCTGGTACTTTTAGAGTGATTATAGCAGGATTTGTACTGCTTGGGTTGATTCTAGCAGTTTTGGGGTGAATGTGTAAGGCTTTGGCTACGTTGCGAACGCTGGAGGAAGTTGCAATATTTTTTCTGACTAGTTCGTGTCCGTAAAATAATACGGGGAAGGGGGGGCGAGGGCTGGCGCGGCAGGGATCCGTTACCGGGGAGCGAGGGCTGTAGTGGCAGGGACCCATTACCGGGGGAGGGCTGGGACCCAGGGCTGGGGGGCAGGGACCCATTACCGGGGGGAGGGCAGGGACCCATTACCGGGGGGAGGGCTGGGACCCAGGCTGGGAGGCGGTCCGCGAGTTCCACTAGTAGGAAGAGCAGAGAGAGCAGTGCGAGCTCGGAGGGAGCATGGGGGGCACCCGGGGGCCCCGCAGGACATGATGTCGCCCTGGGGCTGTCCGGGGCATGGCTCCTGGGGAAGACGCTGACATGAAGCCCCCCGAGTTGTCCGAGGGGCCCCGGAACGGCTATGTGAAGAGCTGCGTGACCCCCCTGAAGCCGGACCCCCCGCGAGGCACCCTGCGCACGCTGTTTCGGCTCCGCACCCCTGCCGGTTGCGCTGTGGGGGCTGCGGTCCTTGCCGTGCTGGGGAGCGGAGCGGGGTGGGCGCTGCTCAGGACCCCCCACTCCTTCTTGCTGGGCTTCTCCCACGCCCTGAGCCCCCTCTTCAGCTTGGGATGTGCCTTTTTCTTCCTGACCTGCTACCTAGCCCGCTCTCACAGGGGACCCGGTGGGCTGTGGCCCCTGGCCCTGCCCCTGTGCTGCTACTCTGGGGACCTGCTGGGGGCCCAGTTCCTGCCCCACGTGGTGGCCCGGCTCCTGGCTGTGCTGGGCTGTGTGGGACTCCTCACCCTCTACCAAGCTCTGCGGCTCAGACATAGTGTGCTGGTCCTGGGCTTCTCAAGCCTGGTCTGGCTACTGGCCATCACTAGCCTCAGCCCCCTGCCACAAGCCCTCAGAGCCCTTGGAGCGTGCCTAGTGGGACTGCTGGGCTCCTTGCTGGCCCTGGGCTTCACACACTTCTTTCAGATAAGGGAGGCCCACCCTAGGGCCACCATGGTGGAGGACAAGGTGCCTGTGATCAGACCCAGGAGGAGGTCCAGCTGTGTGTCCCTGGGTGAGAGCTCGTCAACTTACTATGGCAGCGGCAAGATGTGCAGGAGACCTTCCCTGCCCTGTATCTCAAGGGAGCAGGTATGTTGGATGGGGTCTTCCTTTAATTGGGGATTTGGGGGGACATGTCCTGTGTCTCCAGGGAGCAGGTAGAATTGATTGGTGTATGAGTAAAGACTCTGGTGGATAGCTCTGGAGTCTGCTTGAAACAGGCAGGAAACTCCCTCTGGATACATTTTATTTCCCTTCTATCTGATAAAACAAAGTTTGCAATGTCCTGGATGTGACATCCCAAATAAGCTTTAGATCCTAGGGATAGGGAACTCTGTTGATTAGGAAGCCCCCAATAGATGTACAGGATCTGGGCTGCACACTGTTTCCCCACCCCACCTTGCACTGTTGGAAGTCTTATACTTTTCTACTTGTTTTTCTGTAATTTGCTTTGTTTTAAGTGCTTTATGGTGTGCAACCTTTACGATTTGTCAATAATTCACAACTTCTGATTATGTAGAATAGCATTGTACATGTAGTATATTGATTTTATCTGTGTGTTTTTATATAATTTGTGCATGTTTTTATATATCTCTTGTTACACCTGAGTTACCAGCTGCACAGGAAAATTGTTAAAGGGGAGGGGGGGGGGGGGGGGAACACATACACAATTGGTTTTTATACACTGAACATCAAGTTTTAGTAAAATGAAGCAGCAATAGCAGTTTTTCAACCAGCTCAGCTGTGGTCACGGTGTTATTTTAGCAAAATGTTTCTATTCGATTTCCGTTTACTATAATTTGCTGTTAAGTGAATACACCCCAGGTAAGCTAATGCGCCATACCAAAGGATTGGGGCCAATTGACTGTGTAATGGCACATTTAAGGGTATAATAGCTGAGCTGAGAAACCTGTTTTAATTGGGGAAAAGTTCAAATTTGACTATTTCGGTCTAACATTTGCAATTTCTGGTTTAGTGAATACGCCCCAGTGTTGTTATTGTAGAAAGTAAGTATATAGTCTGAGTATGGCGTCTGCAGGCGTTTGTTTATGTAACACACTTTATAATGGCTGTTTATCAGATCAAGTGTGAACACAGGGATAATAATTGCTTTGTTCAGTTACCCTTGATGTTCGCCTTATTCTCTCTTTATGTAGTCTTGAAGCCAGTTTTGAAATGTTTCAGAAATTGCTAAAAAAAAAAAAAAAACAATTTGCTATTTTACTCTAAAATTTCTTTCAAGCAACATGACGTGTGCACGAGTGAAATACAGAGTAAAATGTACTTCCCATTCTGTCATTCTCCACACCAGCCTGGATCTAGATTAATAGGGAACTGATTTGATTTCACACCTGATACTAAAGAAGTTTTATAAGGACTGGACCGTGCAGAACTGATTTCTATAAAAGTTTGTAAATGTGGGAGTTAAAAAATTCTAGTAGACTCATGTAATTTTAAATCTGCCATTGTGTTTGTTTTGGTAACTTGCATTCTGTATGCACACATTGTTTGTATAGTGGCCATTATATATATTTTTTTATACTTTTGATGCTCTGTCTAGGAAATGTTTGGATGTGCGTTCGTTTTTTTTATTTTTATTTTTTTTAATCTCTGCCTTAATGTAGGCTTTCTCCTCTATAATTTAACACGGGGGCATGTTTGCTAATCTGTGATCGGAAGTCCCTGCAATGCATACGTTAGAAACACATTTTTTTGAATAAATCTGAGTGTATGTCATTTAAAATAACAGTGTGGTTATACGGTGATTCCCACCAGGATCACCGCACTTCAGCATGTATTTCCAACCCTAAAAGGGCTACCGTAATTAGGAAATGTTATGTTTCCCTTTAAAAGAAAGCAAGGGTTCAAATAGGCCCAAACTTTAGCTCTTCACCTTCCTCCCTATCATGGGGTGCTTTTTATTTAATATTTTGAATAAAGAATTTGTCAGGCAATGATTTTTTTTTTTTTAACATTCGAGCAGTTTTTATTTTTAAGTCCTCACTTTACATTAATGGGAGAAGGTCTATTTGGTGGGTTTTCGTTCTGTCAGTGGCATTGCTGGTACTGCCATGAGTTTGGTGCTGTAGGCCCAGCCTGGGCTTATTGCAGGTTTGTCTGCTCTGAACCTGTTTTAGTGCTGGAGATTGCACTGTGCATGATTTATGTGTCGGACACATGACACTGTATCCTGCCCTCAGGGTTACCTTACTAGAGGTCAGGGGTCGCCTCTCGCCAGCTGGACTGTCTCCTGTTCTGGTGGTTTATGTATTTTAGTTTTTAGACTTTTTTCTTTTTCTCATGTCTGATACGTTATTTGTAATACATATAAATGTCACATCCATTGTGGTCTTTGATAGAGTATATGCAGCGTTTACAGATTTTTTAAAATACATTTATTCATGGTAAAGTGCTGAGGTACAGATGGATTACTAATTGTGTAAACTAAATCCATAACCCCTAATTAACTTGTTCCAGACAAATGACCAGCCAGCACTGTCACATTACCCCCTGGTTCTGGAGCGGTTAAGTTTTTTTTATCTTGCAGTTTTATTTTTTATCTCCTAAGCTGGATAAAAAGAAGTTTGCACTTTGAAGAAGTACTGTTGGCTGCTGAGTCCTGGCTAATAGAAAAGCGCTGTTTACTTATGATTAGAGAGCGTGAGGACCTGCATGCAGTGACAGGTGCAGCTCTGTTAATCGAGGTCTCCCCATGTCTGTGACTCCATTTCCCAAGATGCTCAGCCATTAGTGTGTTGGCAAGAGTTTTCTTGGGATGTATATGTGACAAAATTTATAGCATATTTCTCTCTCTGAATTTACCAAGTAGGTTTGTCAAAGTGCAGAACCAACTGCTTGTTTTCTTTTTACTTCGGAATAGTTTTTAATCTTTAGCAAATACAAGAAAATACAAAAATTTCAAGGCACCCATTTTAGAAAAGCCATAGTTTACAATCCACCAGTAACTGCTCAATTCAATGGCATGCCAAACGCTACCCCTGGGACTAAACTACACAGCTGCCATCATCCTCTTTGAGATGTAGTCTGGGTGTTTTTAGTCCAGCGGACTCGCTCTTTGGTTTTCCTGATGAATTACTGTGAAATGTGGGCAAATTTAAATTCCCAAAATAAAAATATTGTTATTGTGTTAACAGTCTGTACTGGTCTGAAAAATGTTGGGGAAAACTTTGCAGTGAGTTTGAAACTGTGAGTGAAACTGCTTGTGAGTTTGAGTAAGCTATAGAGTATCTCACACTATAATGGTCCTATGCATTGTATGTATCTGCAATGCATAGGAGGGCAGACACTGTAGGAAGTGTAGGCTTTTCATCTTCCTAAATCTTCTACCAGACATTGTTTATCTAATTCTTCTTACATTTAGGCTGAAATCAAAAGCCACACGTAACATTCGCTATGTCACTTGGATCTGATGCCTTTTGGTATTGGTGGTATGTATATGCTCCATTTCAGCAGTTTTCCCAACTTTTATTTTTCTTTTCCTATTTGATTTCCATTTCACAAGTTAAAACTGTCTGTTTTTGGCCGGAATGTTTATTTTATAAATCTGAGATTATTTAGCTTTTTTTTTTAATTTTTAATTTTTTAAATTAATATTGCCACTTTTTAACTTTTTTGTTTTTAACCAGCTGACAGTTTATTCAACTTGTTTTCGACTACAGCATCTATTAACCAGATGCTGGTGAAGTGATGGGGCCTGTAAGAAAACAGGTGGCTTAACTAGTCTAAAACCAGTTGTTATTTGTAAAACGCCAACAGATTCTGCAGCAGTGTATAATAGGTCAGGGGTAGGCAACCTTTTAGCAGCACTGTGCCGATATAGGATTGTGATGTCCCGTAGCGTGCAGTCCTATTTTTTTTAAATTGAGGTGTGTATGCTGCGGTATTCTGCTTGTGTTATTTTTACTGTAATTGCTTTGTATCGTTGTATATGTGCGTATATGCAGGGCCGTCTTTAATATTGACTGGACCCTGGGCAAAGCATTTGCTTGGGGCCCCCTCTGGATGAGCTATTATATTGTATATGTTCATGAGTAGTTTATGGTATTGTGTATGATACTTATGAATGTAAGCTGTGTATGGGGGCTGCTTGTGGAATTGTGTGTGTGGATGGATATGTCACATTGTGTGTTTGGTAGTGTGTGGGGCTGTTTGGGGTATTGTATGTGAGAGGCTGCATGTGGAGTAGTGTGCATGCATGTGGATTGTTAGTGGTGTTGCGTTTGTGTGTGGGCTGTCCGTATTATTTGTATGAGGGAACGGTTATTATGCATTTCTGTGTATATCTAGCAGTGTGGGTGGCTTCCCTGGGTTCCAGTGGGGACCAGGCCGGCCAGGTACATGTCAAGGACAGGAGCTGCAACAGAAACTGCGTGCTGCTCTACTACTGTGTGGATTGTCATTCACAAGTGCTGGGAGGAAGTGATCTGAGATCACTTCCTCTACGTGCTGCAATGCATAAATTGAGGATTGTCCTTCACCACCTTTTCGGATTAGCAGAAATCTGAAGTTTTATTGGAACTCCTGATAGGCCAGAGTCTGTTTGGCTCTAGCAGCCTTGAGTGCCGTGCAAAGGCACCTCGAGTGCCGTGCATGGCACTAGTGCCGTAGGTTGCCTACCCCTGTAATAGGTGGACTAACGAATAGGTAGTTGCAATAAGACAAACTGGACATACAGGAACAGAAGGTGCTGAGGACAAACAGTTCACTGAGCTCCTGTTTACCAAAGCTTGCAATCTACAGAGTTAGTCTGGTTTTCAGGTCATGGTCTACAAGCTCCACGGTTGTCGAATCATTAATTTTGTTTAATTTCTGGCTACTTACGTGTGATCCTCAAACTAGACTGTAACCGATCTCGTTTTATTTCCAGATACAAGGGAGAGGAAGCCCTGTTCTAACGTTTACTAAATTCCTCTGTTACATTTTAATCTGCTGTCCTGCAATTTACATGTGTGACAGTTTCTGCACCCTTTTCATTGGGAGTTGGCTGTAAAGGAAGCCTTTCCTGATGCTTGATAAAATCACCTTCTCAATGGCTGGCTGAGAGTTAGTAAGTTAAAAGTCTACAAAAATTTAGAGCTGCATGCTGGTTCACCAAGATCTCTAGACAAATCTATTTCATTACTCATTTATTTTATATATATATATATATATATATATATATATATATATATATATATATATATATATATATATATGTATATGATTTTTTTGTAATTTCTATTTGGGACAATAAAACAACTTGGATCCAAACAGCAGTTATTAGTAATATCTGCATTTCTGACTTACCGTATTTATGAAGATTTTATTTCTTCCTTTAATTTTTGCACCAACTCTGCTGTGCAGGATTATAGTTTGTGCTGGATTTGTATCATGCTGCTAATTCTCTGGAAAAGCCACAGTCTATGTACAAAGGTTCCAGAAAGTTCAAGTATGTTATTACAATGTAATTTGTCATCTTATTCATTGACTCCACTAACAGTCCAAAACAAACAAAAAAAAAATCTTAATTCATCTGCAGAGTGTGGCCTCGAACCCTGTACTTTTTCTGTTCCTGAGATTCTTAGTCTGTGTAGATTAACCAGTGACAGATTTTGATATATGCCAGTCCTTTTTTTGTTTTGATCAGTTCAGACCATAACAGATCTAGATATGTATTTGTAGCTTCGCAGGATGTGCTGCAGTGACTTAAGCTCTCTGTATTGCACTTTATTTAAAAAAATTGCCTCAACTATTTCACGATTTATTAGTGACAGTTAACACTGTTTAGATACATGGCTCTGTCCTACCAATGAGTGTAGAATATATATAATTTTTTTTGTCATTTTAGTTATGGTTCTGTTTTCCTTCCCTTCATGTCTCTGGATTTTACCGTTACCATTTCTCCATCCAGTCGTGTTCCACTTGGGAGATAAGGTTTTCACGTGAGCTGATGGGTATTGTGGAAAATGTGACTTTTTAATTTAATAAATGCTCAGATTCTTAAGAATATATTTTACTCTTGACTGCTTCACTTGTTTTTATATGTAAATTGCTGTCATTCCATGATTGTGTACAAATGAGCCAACATGCTCTGGAACAAGTTTAAAGTTTAAACTGTGGTATGAAATGTGGAATATTCTGCTGCAAAGAGCTTGCATATTAAAGAGTTTTTAAAGGACAACTGTCACCTACAAACTATTTCATTCATTCATTATATTCATTTAAAAACAAAATCTATTTCCTTTAAAAACTTAAGTAGAGTAACATATTAAATGTTACTCTACTTAAGTTTTGAAAGGAAATAGATTTTGTTTTTAAATGAATTATGTTTAAAAAAAAACCCACAAAAAAATCACTTGTCCCTACCTTTAATATAACAGGATCCTTCAGCCATATACATATGAAGACATTTGTAGTTACAACTGAATTAAGGGTATCTATATGCTTAACTGTAATAAAAAAAATGGGGTAAGATCTTCAAGATAGGTTCTACCTGTAAAATTCTTTGAAATGCTCTTCTAATTACTTACTTCTAATATGTAACATACACAAAACTTTGCTACAGAACGATGGTGACAAAATCTGAAGCTTCCCATTATATACCGTGAGGGAAAAAAGTATTTGATCCCCTGCTGATTGAACGTGTGCCCACTGACAAATTATCAGTCTATAATTTGGATGGTAGGTGTATTTTAACAGTGAGAGACAGAATAAAAAAAAAAAAAAAAAAAGAAATCTGGAAAAACACATGTCAAAAAAGTTATAAATTGATTTGCATGTCAATGAGTGAAACAAGCAAGATTTCTGGCTCCCAGGTGTCTTTTTATACAGGTAACAAGCTGAGATTAGGAGCTCTCTCTTAAAGGGAGTGCTCCTAATCTCCGTTTGACTATATAAAAGACACCTGTCCAGTGGTGTATCTTGGTTTTGTGCTGCCCTAGGCAGGACAAAACTCAGACACCCCCCCCCTCTCCGCGCGCGCGCCACCCCCACCCAACCCTTCCCCCCTGCCCCGCCTTCTAAATACACACACATTCACTGACAGATACGCATACACTAGCTAACAGACACACACAGTCAGACACACACAGTCGGACACACACACACACTAGCAAACAAACACAGTCGGACACACACACTAACAAACACACACAGTGAGACACTAACAAACACACACAGTCGGACACACACACTAACAAATACACACAGTCGGACACACACACTAACAAATACACACAGTCGGACACACACACACTAACAAACACACACAGTCGGACACACACACTAACCGACACACACACTAACAAACACACACAGTCGGACACACACACACTCACAGACACACACAGTGAGACACACACACACTAACAGACACACACACTCACATTAACACATTTTTTTTTTTTTATTTACTCTCCCCCCTCCCCCCCAGCCTCCTTACCTTTGGGAATGCTGGGGGTGGGGGGGTTCTCCCATTCCCTGGTGGTCAAGTGGCTGCAGGGCGGCACTGGCGGGCAGGCTGGGCGGCCGGCGAGGGAGCTCTTCCCCTGAGCTCTCTGCTCAGCTCCCTCGCGCGCCGCCCGCAGAGTGAGGCTGGGAGGCGGAGCCGGAATATGACGTCATATTCCGGCTCCCAGTCTCACTCTGCGGGCGGCGCGCGAGGGAGCTGAGCAGAGAGCTCAGGGGAAGAGCTCCCTCGCCGGCCGCCCAGCAACCAGCAACCAGCCCAGCATGTCTGTTAGCCACAAGGCTAACAAGACATTTGCCTTGGGCATTTGGGGGCGGCGTTTTTTGCCGCCCCCTGGAAAATGCCGCCCAAGGCAAATGCCTTGTTTGCCTCGCGGCTAATACGCCCCTGCACCTGTCCACAGTAGCAATCAATCAGACTCCAAACTCTCCAAAATGGTGAAGACCAAGGAGCTGTCCAGGGATGTCAGGGACAAGATTGTAGACCTACACAAGGCTGGAATGGGCTACAAGACCATCGCCAAGCAGCTTGGTAAGAAGGTGACAGCATTTGGTGCGATTTATTTGCAAATGGAAGAAACACAAAACAACTGTCAGTCTCCCTCGGTCTAGTGCTCCATGCAAGATCTCACCTCGTGGAGTTTCAATGATCATGAGAACGGTGAGGAATCAGCCCAGAACTACACGGGAGGATCTTGTTAATGATCTCAAGGCAGCTGGGACCATAGCCACCAGGAAAACAATTGGTAACACACTACGCAGTGAAGGACTGAAATCCTTCAGCGCCTGCAAGGTCCCCCTGCTTAAGAAAGCACATGTACAGGCCCATCTGAAGTTTGCCAATGATCATCTGAATGATTCAGAGGAGAACTGGGTAAAAGTGTTGTGGTCAGATGAGACCAAAATCAAGCGCTTTGGCATCACTTAAACTCGCCATGTTTGGAGGAGGAGGAATGATACTTATGACCCCAAGAACACCATCCCCACCGTCAAGCATGGAGGTGGAAACATTATGCTTTGGGGGTGTTTTTATGAAAAGGGGACAGGACAACTTTCTGTATCAAAGAGACAATGGATGGGGCCATGTACCGTCAAATTTTGGGTGAGAACCTCCTTCCCTCAGCCAGGGCATTGAAAATGGATCGTGGATGTGTATTTGAACATGACAATGACCCAAAACACGCAGCAAAGGAGTGGCCCAAGAAGAAGCACATTAAGGTCCTGGAGTGGCCTAGCCAGTCTCCAGACCTTAAAGGAAAACTCTAGTGCCAGGAAAACAGTCCCTCTCCCTCCCACCCCCAATCCCTGGTTGCTGAAGGGGTGAAAACCCCTTCAGTAACTTTCTCCTCCCTGTTATTGCGTCTGCCGGTGGGCGAGACTGATCCTGCCGGTGGGTGAGACTGACATTAGAGCTCCCCATAGGAAAGCATTAAAAATGCTTTTCAATGCTTTCCTATGGGGAAATGAGCGACGCGGGAGGTCCTCACATAGCGTGAGGACGTCCAGCGACACTCTAGCACAGGTTTCCTGTGCTAGAAACCAGGAAGTGCCCTCTAGTGGCCGTCTAGTAGATAGCCACAAGAGGTGGAGTTAACTCTGCAAGGTAATTATTGCAGTTTATAAAAAAACTGCAATAATTACACTTGCAGGGTTAAGAGTAGTGGGAGTTGGCACCCAGACCACTCCAATGGGCAGAAGTGGTTGGGGATGACTTGGGGGAGGATCTGCAAAGAGGAGTGGGACAAAATCCCTCCTGAGATGTCTGCAAACCTGCTGGTCAACTACAAGAAACGTCTGACCTCTGTGATTGCCAAAAAGGGTTTTGCCATCAAGTACTAAGTCGAAGGATTGAAATACTTATTTCACTCATTGACATGTAAATCAATTTATAACTTTAACATGCATTTTTCTGTTTTTTTTTGTTCTGTCTCTCACTGTTAAAATACACCTACCATTAAAATTATAGACTGATAATTTATTTGTCAGTGGGCAAACGTTCAAAATCAGGAGGGGATTGAATACTTTTTTCCTCACTGTATAAGGACTGGTTAAAATCTATTAGACAAACTTTTGCCTGATACATGTCATGAATATTATTGACGTCCAACTTAAGCTAATATATACAGGCGGTATTTGGTCCCCTCCAAACTTGCTGCTATGTACCCCCATTATTCTAACAGATGTTAAAGATGTGGTACCAAGGAAGACTCCCATATGCACATTTAATAGGAGTGTGAGCTAATTAAACCTTTATGGTTACTGTTTTTTGATGGTTTGAAATCTCTTACCAAACTCAATTTTAGAAAAAAAGACCTGAAACGGCTTTGCTCTATCTAAATTAAAACTAAAAACAATGATCATTTATACACTTCATTGTAGCTTCATAGATGTTGATATGTAGACATTGGAGAGGCTCTAGTCCAATAACTTGGACTTAATTAAAAACAAAACAAAAAAAAAACGTTTTTATACCAACTTAAAATAGAAAAAGGCCTCGCATGGATACGTTTAACTTCCATTGCCTAAAGTAATGATACGTGAAAATGGTTAGAATGTTTTCAGGAGCAATAGTGACTTTTTTTTTTGTCTTTTAAAGCTGAATTGTATTGGTTCTAAACTAAACACAATATCTATTGTTTGTCTGTCATATGAATTACTCGTATATCACTTATTTGTAATTATCGCTATAATGAATTTAATAAAGACTATTTAATAATGATACAAAAAGACTGTCTGTCTGACCGACCCAAGATGCATGCATATAGCTAAAGTATCCTGTCCTATACCATCAGTAGAGAAAAGTTTTTTTCTCTTTTTTCACTTCTCTTAAACTTCATTTAAAGGATATTTATTTTCAAAACAGGATGAAAGGATTATTACAGAATTTTGAGCTGACTGTTTTACGTTTGAGGGGTCAATATTCTGTGCTCACTTTTGTAATTGCTTGTCAAAAATTTCCAAAGTGTTTGAATTGTTCTTTTCAGTAAGAAGCTATACAGCTGATGTATTCTGCAGACTGCCTCTATCCCCCATTGTTGGCTGAAAGAGTTACTTTTTTGAGACCTGTGCAGCTCATGTATATTGCAGTGCTTTGATCCTCACTGTGGTCATAGGAAGGGTTAAATGCAGGAGCCTGAGCAGCTCATTTATTCTGCATTGCTTCAATACTTCAGTACAGAAAGGGTTAAATTGTGAGCTCCCTGTCCTGTATTTAGGAGCCTCCTGTGTGCACATTGTTGTTGTCTGTGCTTTGTGGTGATGTGTTGTCTTGTAGAACAGGTTGGCGAGGAGCAGTGTTTATGTGTCTGTTTACTCTTTGGCGCACACACACAACTATGGAGTGATGCAAATGTTATTTAACCCCTTGATTGCTGGAGAGGTCTTACAATCCACGTGTCACAGCTCGCACATCCTTAGCTGCCTTTTAAAGCGTTAAATGCGGTCTGCAGAAAATTGGCCTTGAGCATTTCACATTCCCCTCCCAAAAGAAAATGTAAAGAAATTTGTTGAATTGTGCATATAGTGTTTTACCACACTGCTCTTAAAATAGTGTGTGTGTGTTATATAGTGTATTATCACCTTGCTCTTTATATAGTGTGTGTATATAGTGTATTATCACACTGCTCTTTATATAGTGTGTGTATAGTGTATTATCACACTGCTCTTTATATAGTGTGTATATAGTGTATTATCACACTGCTCTTTATATAGTGTGTATATAGTGTATTATCACACTGCTCTTTATATAGTGTGTATATAGTGTATTATCACACTGCTCTTTATATAGTGTGTATATAGTGTATTATCACACTGCTCTTTATATAGTGTGTATATAGTGTATTATCACACTGCTCTTTATATAGTGTGTATATAGTGTATTATCACACTGCTCTTTATATAGTGTGTATATAGTGTATTATCACACTGCTCTTTATATAGTGTGTATATAGTGTATTATCACACTGCTCTTTATTTAGTGTGTGTATATAGTGTATTATCACACTGCTCTTTATATAGTGTGTGTGTATAGTGTATTATCACACTGCTCTTTATATAGTGTATTATCACACTGCTCTTTATTGTGTGTATATAGTGTATTATCACACTGCTCTTTATATAGTGTGTGTGTGTGTGTATATAGTGTATTATCACACTGCTCTTTATTTAGTGTGTGTTTATATATATATAGTGTATTATCACACTGCTCTTTATATATTGTATTATCACACTGCTCTTTATATAGTGTATTATCACACTGCTCTTTATATAGTGTATTATCACACTGCTCTTTATATAGTGTATTATCACACTGCTCTTTATATAGTGTATTATCACACTGCTCTTTATATAGTGTATTATCACACTGCTCTTTATATAGTGTATTATCACACTGCTCTTTATATAGTGTATTATCACACTGCTCTTTATATAGTGTATTATCACACTGCTCTTTATATAGTGTATTATCACACTGCTCTTTATATAGTGTATTATCACACTGCTCTCTATATAGGGTATTATCACACTGCTCTTTATATAGTGTGTGTGTGTGTATATATAGTGTATTATTACACTGCTCTTTATATAGTGTATTATCACACTGCTCTTTATATAGGGTATTATCACAGTGCTCTTTATATAGTGTGTGTGTGTGTATAGTGTATTATCACACTGCTCTTTATATAGTGTGTGTGTATAGTGTATTATCACACTGCTCTTCATATAGTGTATTATCACACTGCTCTTTATATAGGGTATTATCACAGTGCTCTTTATATAGTGTGTGTGTGTTTATGGTGTATTATCACACTGCTCTTTATATAGTGTGTGTGTGTGTGTGTGTGTGTGTTTATGGTGTATTATCACACTGCTCTTTATATAGTGTGTGTGTGTGTGTGTGTGTGTTTATGGTGTATTATCACACTGCTCTTTATATAGTGTGTGTGTGTGTTTATGGTGTATTATCACACTGCTCTTTATATAGTGTGTGTGTGTATATAGTGTATTATCACACTGCTCTTTATATAGTGTGTGTGTGTGTGTATATATAGTGTATTATCACAGTGCTCTTTATTTAGTGTCTGTATATAGTGTATTATCACACTGCTCTTTATATAGTGTGTGTGTGTGTGTATATATAGTGTATTATCACAGTGCTCTTTATTTAGTGTCTGTATATAGTGTATTATCACACTGCTCTTTATATAGTGTGTGTGTATATAGTGTATCACACTGCTCTTTATTTAGTGTCTGTATATAGTGTATTGTCACACTGCTCTTGATATAGTGTGTGTGTGTGTGTATATATATAATGTATTATCACACTGCTCTTTCACTGCATTTTACTACCTCACAGCCCCCATTGTAAATTGTTTCAATTCCTTGATACGTTGTGGCTTCCCCAGTCTGTTTCCTTTAAACTGCAAGAAATCTAGCATAGAAAACTTCCTTTCCACCTATACATCCCATTTAATTACTTTACTTTATTTTTAATGTCTAATTTTGTTTCTGTATGTCTAAACTCTACATAGCAGAGAAAAAAGTTTCCTTTCGTCGAATGTTGCCCAGTCTTATGTTTGTCTGTATAAATAAACAGATTTGTTCACATCTCTCCTGCAAACATATGACATAAAGAGTCGGTACAGATTGGTAACAGCAGAAAAGGTTTGATTATTGGATTTACTGTTCGAAGAATTGCTTCATGTGTTTATTTATTTTAAATTAGAGGCTTCAAAATTGTGTGTGTAATATCTCCCCGTTGCTATCGAACATCTTTAAAAAGAGAATCACATGTAGCCAGTAACTTTGTATTTTCAAGCTCTGAATTTAGTTGGAAAGTGACCTTTAATTCAGGAGGGTGAGATCACTCATCACATTGAAAGTTTACATTTTAAGAATTTTTTTTACTAGATAGAAAATACTTGTACCTATTCAGATGTTAATGTGTGTTGTTTTGTAAAATGTTCTTGATTCTCAATGACATTTTTATTTTTTTCTCTTGTCTCTATGAATTAGTTTATTTTCACATTATAGTACTTTTCCTAGCAGCTACCTTTTGGATTTAGCTAGTACTCGCCACTCATTGTTCAGCAATTAGCTGATCCCGGACCCCTGGCTGCTAAGTATTCTGTCCGTCTGTTCTCTCTTGGTTTCCGTTGGACAGTAAAACCGTGACTCAAACTTAACCTGCATCAAATTAGATATAGAAACACATGATTTAACCTCTTTCTGACGTAGGCTGATGGGTTTCATAAAAAAACTAAAACAAAACCTAAACTAAAAAAACAATACTGCTATAAAATGGTCGGATGTGCGTCTGTTCATTTTGTTGTATACAAGTTATCTGTATTTACATGCGCTCTATGTAGCATTTGGATGCAACTATAAATGTTAGGAGTAGAACTTTATTTTCTTTTATTTATAATTTTATATACTAAACATTTTTGTTTTGTGTCTTCTGGAAACAGAATTGGCTTATTTAAATATTTCTAGATGTGTAGTATATTGGGAACTGTTCTATGAGATCAGCCATGAAAGGGTATATTCAGCCCCCGAAGTCCATTCTAATTGTTTCAGTAGACTGCAGTAACGCTTTCTGCAGAACTGTTACCTTGACGTCATTCGTTAAAAAAATGACAGGGTGCCACTGGATAAATGTTCTAATGAGTGAAAAGAAAGCAAAATCCAGATCATTATAAATGAATACCCCCCACTTCCAACTAGTACAATTTCACAAATCATTGTTATCCATTACATTTACATTACACAAGTAGACTTTAACATGTAAGATCCCTTTCATCCAAAACGTTCAATATCAGAATTAAACAAATTGAAAACAAATTGTAAACAAATTCACACGTCTATCCTCTGTCTAAGTTTGGTTTATTATTTGTTATTGTTTTTTTTTTTTTTTTCTTCGTAGGCCATTATGTCTGAGGGCACAAGTAGGATTGGGGGACAGATATTCTAATGTAAATGTCTACACCTTAACGGCTTACGTTTCTGTAACCATCTAAATACAATGCAGCTTTCAGTGTTCCTGACTGTATAATAAATGTGGCCTCTATTCCAGTCCAGCTGTTTGTCCTGTGAAAAGGGGAAGTGAAAAGCAGTTTGTCGTCACTGGCTGTGTTTACTGTGAAACGTTTTTCTCAGTGTTTTTTAGAGCGTGCTCTCGGGGGTATCCTGGGACCATTCTCAGTCACTATTTCAGTTGGTGTTTTTTGCACGGTGTCTGATGATTTGTGTCTTTGCATGTTCTAATTTAGAAGATAATGTGTCTTTCATTAGGATAGAATTAAGCCTTTCTGTGCTGACAGGAATGCAATTACTGGGAATGTGTTATTATGATTAATAATGTTTTGTTACTGTTGTGAAAATATATATCCGTGCAAAAAAAGTGTTTTTAGATCCTATGGTCTTTCTTTGCTAAAATATCTTATCAAATACTTCTGCAAGTACAATAAACTACCATTTTTTTCTGTTTTGTTTCTTCTTGTTAACAGTTTGAATTTTGCTTTTATTGTGTACTATTCTTGAACACCTGTTGTATTTCAGTGCTCCCTCCCTGTACACCTGCCATGGAATAATTTCTGATCTGTAGGTGGGATACCATCATCCATTTCCTGCATGTGATGGCTAATGAGCATACAAGACCCCCTTGGCAGCCATTTTTCATTCCAACTAGATGCACGCAAGAACTGGCAGAGATTGATATGTGGGTATAGTTTGTGATTTACTGTTGGGCGCAGTGTTTGTGTTGCATTAGCTAAGTATACTGGCAGACTTTTATCAATGCATTTGTTATTTATTAATTTTTTGGGGGCTTTTGTTTTTTTAATAGTATTGCTCCATAAATCCACCAATCTCCCCGCCCTCTCATTTTTGTGTTTTTCCTTTTGGTTCAAAAATCTTGCTGTATCGGATATTGTAAACTTTAGTCAAAAGCTGACAAATTACAATTCCTTGCCACTTCCTTTCTTTAACCAGAAAGCACTCGCTGCAGAAGTTATGGTGCCAGGGGTATGTTATGTAAGTGGCTTTCCCAATTGTAAACCGTAAAACCATTATAAAAACATTTGACCTTACCCTGGCTCTGCTGCTCCTCATTTCCATTAGTGAAAACAGAGCCATAAGATTCCAAGCAGGGGGTTAGAATTTAGAGAGCTCCAGCTTCTGCCTCTGTGTGTGAAGTAGTGAAGGTGGGGAGCAGCGTTCTAAAATGGTTTGACTACAATGTGTGTCAGGGCTCTCTTGGCACCATAACAATGATCATTGTTTTTAGTTTTAATTTAGATAGAGCAAAGCAGTTTCAGGTCTTTTTTTCTAAAATTGAGTTTGGTAAGAGATTTCAAACCATCAAAAAACAGTAACCATAAAGGTTTAATTAGCTCACACTCCTATTAAATGTGCATATGGGAGTCTTCCTTGGCACCATAACTATAACCGTTTACAGTGCATGGACTATGCCTACAGTGATGGTCAAACTTATTATTCATACGGTTTGACAAAAAAATGGATTGCCCTTTACCCCGATCCTTCATGCTTTCCTTGTTTCATCACCCACATTATGCGTCTAAAATAATTGTAGGAGTTGGTCTGATTCAGCCGCGCCCGCAATTCATTTGTTTGCATCATGGATTAATAGTGTTACCCTATTTGGGCAGACAAATGACCTTTCCTCTTTAAACGTTCACTGCAGCTTTTCTGCAGAACGCAAGAAATTGGATTTAGTTTTTTAACCTCCATGGCGGTCTGATTGTCAGTACATTATTTTGTTGTTTCGTATTGAAGGCTTGCAATTATTAGGAATTACTCCCTTAAATCTGTCCATCCAAGAGTCTAGTAGACATCCCGGGTAGGATAAAGTTTAAAACACAAAATCATAAATTATAATAAATAATTAATACATTTAATAATGTAATCAAACCAAAAAAACTGAAATTTGTCCAAACAAGGCTGCAATATTACTAGTCCCTGTAATACAAGACACTGCATATTGGTTTAGTAAACCTCCCGGGTATGAAAAATTTTGAAACATGGGACTGCACAAAGTCCGACGCCACAATCAGGACAATGGAACCTGATTTCCTTTCTGATTTTTCTTTCCACTGTCCTCTCGCTTCGAGCAACAAACCATGCACATCCTTGTAGGTGCTGACTTTTTCTCGGTCAGTGGGATGTAGTCCATGAAGTGACGACCAGTCAGGCGTTTTGGGTTAACAATGCCAACAGCACGACGCTCTATTCATAGCCATTGATGGTGTTTGGTGGTTCACAAAGATACGTTCAGCAACTTTCCAAATTAAGTCAGAATGAACCACAGGCTTGTCACACTTTCTGTTTTAAAAATTTTAAAAAAAAAAAATTTAGGCATTCCACAAGCATTGCTGAAGAAGATACCTAAAGATCTTCTTGTAGTACTGCTTTTGTTGTTTTCTCATTGCTTGGTAGAATGTCATTGCTTGGTCGGCTCTGACTAAACCTCCCATGGTGTTATTGTAGTCTATTACTACTTGTGGCTTCATGATTTCTTTCCCACCTTTCGTGCATACAAGAACAGTGGAGGTATTATTAACTGTACTCATTAGGCACACATCTTTCTTGTCACGCCATTGCAGCGCCATCATTTTGCCTTTTTGCCAGGCAACCATTTCTCCAGTCTTCTGCTTCTTATAGCCAAACATTGGCGGCATGTTGCGGTTAGCCCTAACGGTTCCATAGGCATCTGTTTTTGTTTTGCAGAAGAAACTCTTAAAGTTCAGGAGACTTATAAAAGTTGTCGGTTGTTACGCAATAGCCCTGATTTAGCAATGGCTCAATGAGTGAAAGAACGGAAGATGTTGCCGTTCCATAGTTGCTGTATTTTGGATTGAATTTTGTTATTTTTACAGTGTTAATGGCTGAATTCCAAATGTAGCCAGTTAACGATTCGCATAGCATGTAGTGTTTTACGCCAAAATGTGCTCTCTTTGATGCAATGTATTGTACCCAGCTGATCCTTCCCTTGTAGACAATTAGACTTTCATCTATGCTGATATCTCTTTCTAGCACATAGCTCCATTGGAAATTCTTTAGAATCATTTAAGATACTTCCCAAACTTTCTTTAGTTTTGGTGCAGGATGAGTAGTTTCATCAAATTCTTTGTTTTCAAAGTGTAAAAATGTCATGATCAGGTAAAAACTGTACTCTGACATGACCGTACCAAAGAATGGAGTGGCAAGTAATTTATTAGTTGTCCAATACTACTTCTGCAGGGGTTTCCCCACCACTCCTTGAAGTAGTCCCAGAAATTTCCAAATGCCATCTTTGGTCACTGGTTCCCACTTTCTTCTTCTTGAAAACTTCCGATGCAGAGTAGCTAATTGCCTCAGTAACTATTTTTTCAATAACCTCATCGTTCAGAAATAATTGTGAGTATGCCAAGGGGTTGTTGTGTTCAACGTCTACTTTAATTCCAGATGCTCTTGGTTCTCCCGGCTCCCTTGTGCTTGATTGCCTCAGTGGCTTGGATGTGGATCTGCAGTTTGAGCCAGATTTGCTGGAAGATGGCATCCAGCCTCTTCAATGAATCCGCCATGAGGTCGTGGGCAGTTGTCTGCTTCGGGCCCCGCGTGTAGGTGCGAGAGAGAGGCATCTGCCATTTTGTAGTTTTGGTGTTCCTGCACTGTGACTTTGTTGGAGTGGTAAGTGTGAGTTTCGTCTTTTTTGGTGCGCTCTGGGGGGCGGGGGGGAGGAGTGCTAGGAGTGCTGCAGAGAAAGCCCCTGGGTTGGAGCACCAGTGGCTCGAAAGCTTCCCCCTCAGCTTCGTCCCAGGCTCTCACTGTGGGTGACAACTTTATTAAGTTGGCGATTAGCTAGCCTGGGGGTCCCCTGACCATCTGTATGCAGGTTGGGTTTCGTGGAAGACCAAATATCGGGTATAGTACCCCAAATACATGCAGTAAATCAGGAGTTCAGGCTGAGAGGGCGAAGAAAAATTGAAGAGAGCAGAAAGTAAGAAAAGATGGTAAAATAAGTGGTCAATAGGGCCCTAAAATATGTTAAAGTGGTGTCTTGGTAGAAAATATTACGTAATCTGCCAAAATGCAGGTAACATTATGTTGACTCTGAGTACCATCTCTTCGTACTGTTGGGTTTGATGTAAAGAAAACTGCACCGGCTGTAGTAGAGGTGTAATGCTTGTCTTTCAATGTTTGGCAACATTGATTCTAGCAGCTACAAGAATATGTAGAATCCGTTACTTCTGCAGTTACTTTTAAAAGCAAAAATTTAGAGAGTCTCCCTGATGTTTACTGTGTGCATCATAAAATGAAGGATTGTGGTAATTTGTGACTGGTTAGTTTTAGGTAATTCAAGAACATTATCAATTTGTAAGCTTTCTAATAAACATCTCCAAAGAACCTCCTTCCCCTCCCCTTCCCCCACCCCCAAATCAGCCATCCAGTATTTACCTGTAAAGATACTCAATAAATACAACTGCACAGGTAAATCAATATTCGATTCATTTGGTTCGGACTAACCGGTCCAAAATAATTTTTGGGAAGGTTTGAAAATGTGTACAAATAACCTACAAATGCCTTTATTTGGCCGCAACACAATCTAAAAAGACATGGGGTCTTTTTAGATTGTGTTGCGGCCAAATAAAGGCATTTACATATCTTTTCCCAGATTTTCTGGATGCTTTATTATGATTATTAAGATTATATATATATATTTTTTTACGTTACAAACTTAAATCATTATATGAAAATCCATTTAACCCCCACTCCCCCTCTCACCCACCCCCACAAAGATTTAATGCTGCAGGGACTGACTGTAAAAGCCCACAAAGTGGAGAGTGCACACTAATACACATCAGTGAATATTCACTCCAAAACGATTATTGAATTCATTAACTTGCAATATTCATCCATAGAAAATACACTAATAATTTTCATGTGAATAATAACTGCTGTTGTTTGGGGTGCACTCTCCACTTGTGGATTTTTATTTTTACTATTGTGGTTTAATTAAGTAAGCAGGTTAATACAGGTAGACTTTCATTGTCTGTTGGGTCACCCATGGTATCGATGATATAGGCTATTCATTGAGCACTCTTCTTCCTGGCTTCCCCACTTCCTCTCATCTAGCACTCCTTCCCTTATACTTGGGGATTTCAATTTCCCAGTCAACAACCCCAACTGCACTGATGCCTCTCGTCTGCTCTCTGTAACCTCTTCCTTTGACCTCACACAATGGTTCAATTTAGCAACCCATACAGCGGGAAACACTCGTGATCTCGCCTTCACCAATCTCTGTACCGCCTCTTATCTCTCCAATATTCCTTTTCTATCTGACCACCATCTGCTGATTTTTCTTTCACATCGGCATACCCAAGACCTAATTGACACCACCTTCTGAACATCAATCTCACAGAAACCTCCAATGTCTTGACCTAGAGCATTTCTCCACTAATCTCCAAACTCTCCTTTTACCTATTTCAAACCTCACCTGTCCTAGCTCTGCAACCTCCTTCTACAATTCCACCCTCTCCTCTCAACTAGACATCATGACACATCCTACATTTAAACACAGAAAGCACCCCCAAGAACAACCATGGCACACCAAGCTGACTCGATACCTCTAAAAATGCTCCAGAACTGCTGAACGCTGTTGGAGAAAGTCTCACTGTGCGCCTGACTTTCTCCACTATTAATTTATACAGCTTGGCTCTTTCCTCTGCAAAAGTAAATTACTTCAATACCCTCATAACCACACTCTCTAATGAACCTAAACGACTATTTCACACATTTAACTCTTTCCTTCTCCCCAGTTGTTCCTCTTCCACCTACTAACTTAACCGCTTCAGACTTTGCTACTCACTTCATTGACAAGATCTCTACAATCAGGGAAGAGATCTCTCATCTTTCTTATTTCCTTTACAATACTTCCCCTCTCCTCACTCCCTCTGCTGTTCTATGTTTATTCGCACCCGCTACAGCCGAAGGGGTTTTTGCTCTGCTCTAGTCCTCCCGCCCCACCACCTGCTCCCTAAATCAAATTCCCTTGCATCTCACCCGTACTCTGTCTTCTTCTATTTCTCTACCTCTCACTAAAATTTTCAATCTTTCTCTCTCCTCTGGCATATTTCCATCGCCCTTCAAACATGCAACTGTAACCACAATTCTAAAGAAGCCCAACCTTGACCCTAACTCTCCCCGTCCAAGTGCCGTCCTATCTCGCTACTGCCTTTAGCGTCCTTGAAAGGGTTGTGTATGCGAGATTGACAGACTTCCTCGAGTCCAACTCTCTGCTAGACCTGCTTCAGTCTGGATTCTGCGCTCGTCACTCTGTTGAAACAGCTGTGACCAAAGTATCCAACGATTTAATCGCTTCTAAATCTCACGGCCATTACTCTATCCTAATTCTCCTTGATCTTTCTGCTGCCTTTGACACTGTTGATCATCAACAGCTTTTTCTCATTCTCCATAATCTCGGTCTACGAGATACTGCTCTCTCCTACTGCTCTTCCTACCTCTCCCAGCCCTCTCAGTGTTTATTTCTCTGGCTCAGCTTCTTCTTTCCAACTCCTCTCTGTTGGTGTCCCCCAAGGTTCAGTGCTTGGTCCCCTACTGTTCTCTATCTATACTGCTTCCCTTGGTAAACTCATTAGCTCCTATGGCTTCCAATATAATTTCTTTGTGGATGAAACGAAAATCTGTCCTTTCCTGATCTCTCCCCGTCTCTCTTGACTAGTGTCTCTGACTGCCTCTCTGCTATTTCTAACTGGATGGCTGCCCACTTTCTTAAACTCAACTTGACCAAAACTTAAATTCTGGTCTTTCCCCCCCTCAAGTGTTGCTACTCCTGTGTCTCCCTCCCTCCAAGTCAACGGTGCTACCATCAGCTCCACCACGCAGGCTTGCCTCATGTTCAGTCTATTGCCAAATCCTGCCACTTCCATCTCAAAAACATTGCACGCATCCAACCCTACTTAACGCCAGATGTGACTAAGGTGCTGGTCCATTCCACTATCCTCTCTAGCCTTGACTACTGTAATCCGCTTCTCAGTGGTCTTACGTGCTCCCAACTTGCGCCGTTACAGTCCATAATGATTGCGGCGGCGAGGCTCCTCTTCCTGTCCGCCTGCACCTCCCACGCCTCACCCTTCTGTCAGTCCGTACATTGGCTTCCTGTAAAAGATGGGGTGTTACGAATCCCCTATACTCAGTCTTAGTATATCCATGAAGAATCTCCCGAAATCCAATGTGTTCAGTAATTAGTCTCCTCGAATGGTAGCAGAATAGGGGAATAAAATATTAGGGAAATGTCCGAACTGAGTAGGAGACTGATTTTGGGGAAAGCAAAATAAGGGTTTTGTCACATAGGGCGCAATTTAAAATTCTTGTTCTTGCTTTCAAATCTCTACATAAAGCTGCTACCACCTTTCTATCCTCCCTAACACACAGGTATGTCCTGTCTAGGCCCTTGCGCTCTGCTGAAGACTTACGTCTATCTTCTGTCCGTACTCCCACCTCTGATGCTCGCCTTTAAAACTTCTCGAGGGTTGCACTGTTCCTGTGGAACTCACTGCCCTCCTTAGTTCGATGCTCACCCAGCCTCCACTCCTCCACTCCTAAAGCGTATCAATTAAACTGTTAATCGCTCCCGACTGATTCCTCTCTTGCAACTGTCATTAGTCTAATACTGTCCCTACCTTTTTGTGTCACTTTACCCCACTTTATCATGTACGCTCATTGAGCAGGACCCTCAACCACTCTGTTCCTGTGTGTCCATCTTGTCTGGTTACAACTACATGTTTGTTAGTCCACCCACTGTTAAGCGCTGCGGATTTGTTGGTGCTTTATAAATAATAATAATAATAATAACAATGAAGGCAAACCTACTTTATCAAACCATAACAATTTTAAGCACTGGATGTGTCTCCTTAGCCCATATGATGAGATGAGGAATATTGTTTAGAACAACTGTAAGAAGAGGTCTTATGATCGGAATCAAAAATGATTTAACATGGTTTAACTTGGTAAAAAGTAACTATATCAATTACAATAGGATGTTGACCTTTCATAAGAACAATTAGTGGGTGAGGTTGTCCCTCCGTCTGAAACGAAGTGAGGTTTCAAAATGATACTAAACAATTTGTCTTCCCGAAAGTAAAAAGAAAAATACATTTATGTATTAATGGATAAAGTGGCGATATCTCTGGAGAAAAACAATATTTAGATTTAACTTTCCTGCAGATCTTTATAAAAGGGGATAGATCTCTAAAAAGCAATGAAATGGGGGCAGTAGGCCAAGGTAAATTATTTGGGAGGCTGACACAAATGTAGGTTGTAAGTGCCTGCCAGATATTGGGGTTGGATGTGTTGCATCCGGTGATGGCTTTCTTATTGGATTAGCAAGTTTTTGGTAGTGTAATAATTATAGCCATAGATACTTAGCAGAGAAGTACACTTAATGTGTTTGTGTAACGAAATGGTCCATACAGGCAAATGTCTGTATAATTGGAACAAATAAAGATCAGGAATACAGAGATCATGGTAAAAGGATAATATGTCTCTCAGTTAATCACATCTAATGTTTAAACTACATTTATTGTACCTGTTGTTTAATTTAGAAGTTCTTATCTCCTACTCTGTTAATAGCTTTTCAGACCCTGCAGCAGCAGGAGATAAAAACGTCTAGAGCAAGTTAACATCTGATTAAGAAGGAAACCATTGTTTTCCATGCAGGCTGTGTCAGTCACAGCCAGGGAAGGTGTAACTAGGGCTGCATTAACAGACACAAAAGTGATTTTACTTCTAAATGGCAAAGAATTGAGCAGTGAGACTGCAGCCGCATGATCTATACACCAAAACTGCTTCATTCAGGTAAAGTTGTTTTAGTTCCTATAATGTCCCTATAATGATTATACTCCTCCATCCCATGCCTAATTTATATTATATATTTTCTTTATGCCAAATGCCAACACCCGAGCCATTTTAACAAATAGTGTTTTATTTTTTATTATATCTTTCACATTCTCTTCTTCATTGTTAAAATATAATGATTCACTTTTTTCTCCAAAGTAGAACACTCCTATAACTCCCCAGTTGCATATGCTAGGTTTTTATTTATTTTCTAACAAAATACTTATTTGGGAATAGATTATGAACAGGCTATAACGAACATGTCTTGTGAAGGCTAAAAAGCCTATGATCTGTCTTGTGATACCCTAAGTACCCAGAAGCATAAAGTTAACAACTTTTCTTTATGAATCTAATGTTTTGATTTAACAGTATGTCTTTCTTTAATGTCAAATGATCGTCCTACCAATTCATACGATGGAGATCTTAAACTAGGTAATTTATTGTGGCAGTGGAATATGTGATGGAAACACTATGATATCTATCCTAATGCTCCAGTCCTCCTATCCGCTACATGTGAAGAATCGTGCACCTTGACCTCTCCAATTATTTGATCAGAAGTGGGCCATTTACAAAAGATTGAATGATTCCCCCTGAATTTATTTTTTTCTGCACCTCTTTACTTTTTATAAACCTGGGGATTTTCAATTGTTTTTTTTTATTTTACACGTTGTAGGCATTTAACTAGTCAGAGATTTGTAACCTCCTCATTTGAGAAGCAACTGGCTGTGAGCTTTCTTTATTAAATTCTTACTTTAAGCCTTTGGAGCTGGGGACCTTTACTGTTTTCTGTGTAGTGTGGAGAAGGATCCCCTGCTCTCATTGCTGTAAAACCTGTAAACGTACCTACTTACCCTGAATCCAGCACCACACAATGCTCAGGGCACACCCCCTTCTGACAACACTGGGGGGGGGGGGGGGGGGGTGAGGTTCTGTCACATGTTAATGATAGAGAAACCTGTGATTGGACCAATTGCTGGCTCAGAGTGCATGCTGGTGTTGCGGCCTAGCAAGATGAGGGAGGCAGGTAGAGTGAGGAAGTGGGGAGGTTTTGTTTTTTTGTTTGTTAAATAAATAAATCCGGGAGGGGAAAGATAGCTTCCCCTTGCAGGCGCTCTGACTTCAAGGAGAAGATTTTAATGTCTGCAGGCAGTGTCTGCTGATGACAGATGTTAATTATGCACAGAACTGACATTAGGCAGCCCTGAACAGAGTTCTGGGTTGCCAATGCCATGTGGACTAGGTGTGCAACTAGACCTCTGTATGTGCAATATTTCTACCAAGTAAGTGGTCATGGTGGTGGCAGTTGCTCTTTTTAATGTAAAATGGGAACAGTTCCACAGACTGACCTTGTTGTATGCCTTAAATGTAGCATATTCTCTAACTCTTAGCTTAACATTGTCCATACATCTTACATGGCACAACAAATGGGTGAGGAGGAGGGGGGCTGAATTACCTTAAGATAATGAGTTATCTGAGTGATATTTGCACCCAGAATGAGACGGTAATGCATATCCGACCTAGGCCATTGTAACTTTGATTACAGAATAAGATTATGGTGTGAAATTCCAGCTTTTGGCTTCCTTGTAGAGATCTAGAGTGGTCATCACATGTCATCACATGTCATTCCAATCTACCTCCAGTATAAGACGAGATCTTTTTATTGGTGGAAATCTTTTTACTGGACACTTTATTCCAACAAATTCACTTTTATTGTAGGTTCCTCCATAGAACAGAGAATAGGACTGCATTGTACAGAGCTACAAATCTGCCGGCACTATAACAAATTATTTAAAACTTATTTTTTTCTGTAAGAATATTGTAAATACGGAAGCAATATGTGGGACAAGTTTAATGTACTTTAATATGAATGTGGTTGCTGATACATATGCTGTTTACTCTAACTCATTGCTAGTAGTGCAGGTGTTGGCAAACTATATTCAAAAAAAGGCTGGCTAAGCATCATGAGAAATAGTAGTTCACTAGCAACAGTATCTAGGCTAGACATCACTTGGTTTATCTGTGTTGGAGTGACTGTTGGTAAAGGAATCTGCAATGTTTTAGGACCAGTCTACATTCTGCAGCTTCTCCTGAGTATGTATATCTGTGCATAGGTCCTAATGGCTATTGATTTCCCATGTATTGGAAACTTGAACCGTATCAGACACTCCATATAGCAGGTGTGGCTTTCATGTACGGGCTGTTATTTATGTCCTGGGGTGGAGGGGTTAACTTCGGCTTTCATTATGTCAGTCTGTTTACTTTCTCTCTGTTGGAGGACTGAATTGTGAAAGAAACTGACACCGAGGCCAAGCGATCTGTACTTTGTGTGACATTAGCTTTAGCCATTTCTATGTTAAAAGTACAGCATTGTGATTCCAGACATCCAGTACCTCCTCAGGCAGAAACTGGGCCGATTGTTTAACCCCTTAAGGACACATGACATGTGTGACATGTCATGATTCCCTTTTATTTCAGAAGTTTGGTCCTTAAGGGGTTAAGATGCAAAATGTTGTCCTGAGAAAAGAACCCTGTGTGTGTGTGTGTGTGTAAGTGTAAGCTATGCAATTTTTCTCTCTCGAATATATAAAAAACATCAAAGACTTTCCAATTTCCAAGCGTCAAGGTAAACTGGCATATTGAATCCTAGCAACTGAAAGCAAATAGATTAATACGTCAATCCCACATTGATGTCAGCAGTCGGTTCCATTTGCTTGTGGTGATCTCCCTTTGTCTTAGAAACCTGTCTACAATGAGTTCTTTCAATGGAGCTTGACCATCGATAGGCCGGGGGTTTCATTAATATTGTTATAATGCACATTGGGCACTAATAAGAGGTGTATCTTAAATCAACCTGAATGCAGGATAGAGCCATTTGCTGGAAGGTGCCTTTTGAATCTGAGATTACACACGTTTTTCAATGTACTATTCTTTTTTGCATTAATAATTTTGCTCAACATTAAACGCCTATAATCTGAGAAAAGGGTTATAGGTGATGCAAAAACTCTCACTGCAACATCAAAACTCATTTTTATTTTTAGATCTTTTTGGAGTTCTTTTTTTACACAAGACCTAAACAATAGCTTCATCCAGAAATGCAAATAAAATTAACTCTCTCTGTCTGGAAATAAAACTGAAATTCAAATAAAGGAATAAAGAAAGGTGAGTATAAACTTACGAATGTGGAAGAACAACAAAATTCACTTTACTATGCAGACCGTATCCTGGCTAATGCTGTTACATAAAGCAGGCAATATTCCAGTCAGGAAGGCTAGTCCGTTGTATGGTAGCCACTGGTATATGTGAAGTGATGGCTGATGGCAGTATGGTAAGATCCGGCATAACTTCACCTGTACATACACACCATGGCATCACAGAAATCCCTCAAAAGGGGATAGCTGACCCTAAAATTAAAGGACCACTCTAGTGCCAGGAAAGCATACTCGTTTTCCTGGCACTAGAGTGCCCTGAGGGTAAAAACTTACCTTTTTCCAGCGGTGGGCGGAGAGCTCTCCTCCTCCGATCCTCCTCTTCTCCTCCCCGTCGGCTGAATGAGCACGCGCGGCAAGAGCTGCGCGCGCATTCAGCCGGTCACATAGGAAAGCATTCATAATGCTTTCCCATGGACGCTTGCGTGCTCTCACTGTGATTTTCACAGTGAGAATCACGCAAGCGCCTCTAGCGGCTGTCAGTGAGACAGCCACTAGAGGAAATAGGGGAAGGCTTAACCCATTCACAAACATAGCAGTTTCTCTGAAACTGCTATGTTTATGAAAAAATGGGTTAACCCTAGAAGGACCTGGCACCCAGACCACTTCATTAAGCTGAAGTGGTCTGGGTGCCTAGAGTGGTCCTTTATGCTTCAAATTATTTTGATACAGTAACTTAATGGAAGAGAAAGGTTTACCCTGCTGAGAATAATTTCATTTCCACTAATAGGATTGGAATGTGTGCACTTTCGTAATTGTAGAAGCAGTCTCTATACCTTGTAGATCATGAGTTTGCTGTGAATAAACTCAGGTTTGTGATCGATGTTCTAAGTTGGTGGACTTGTAGGATTGCTGCTGTTTCTGAGAGGCTAAAACTAGTGGTAATCCTAAAACAAACACTGCTTTGATCAGAAGTTGTCATGTTTGACTAGACCTGTGGACCATGTCTGCATGCAGTATGCAGGATTCAAATTAATGCTGGGAAGTAAACTTTACTGGTTAAAATTGGAATGTAATTGAAACAGAACCACAAACTACACACAGGGGTAGGCAACCTTCGGTACTCCAGATGTTTTGGACTACATCTCCCATAATGCTATTACAAGCACAATGCTGGAAAAGCATCAAGGGAGATGTAGTCCACAAGATCTGGGGTGTCAAAGATTGCCTATCCCTGATATCATAGTTTATTCTGTTCTCTCAGATTAACACTATCATAACCTTTACAGCTCCACCACCTGTTCTCCATATACACTAATTCTAAATGATGAATGATGGGGGTATGGTTAACAGACCTACCTTACAATGTTGAATCTGTGTTTATAACCTTGTTGCATCCCCAGCTTTTCTGCAGTAACTATCTACTTCTTTTTTTTTTTTTTTTTTTTTTTTTACATTTTTCCTATTCATCATTTCTGTTTGTCCCTTTGTGCCCTAACATTCCGGTAGAGTTGACACCACTCAGCCACAAAGTTCAAAAACATGAACATGTGTGAGCAATCCTTTAAACTATATACATGATACAGAAACACCACACATGGCAAAAAAAAAAAAAAACTGGGACCCACCCAAACAGATTATCTATTAATGTTTCCATCAGCCCCCATCAATTTGGTAATCCCGACTCTGTGATCCAAAGCCGCCAGAGAGTTGGAAATGGGAATTGGGTGTTAGTTTGAGAAACCGACTGCAACTCTACTTCAAGATTTCTTCATAACTTAAGTTTGTGTATACGCTTTTATATCTTAGCAGCAATCCAGAAGAATATATATATATATATATTTTTTTTTTTTTAAACTTTTTTTGTGTGTGTTTTTTTTTTACAGATCATATTGTCTTTAAAGGACTACTATAGTGCCAGAAAAACATACTCGTTTTCCTGGCTCTATAGGGTCCTTGGGTCCCCCTCACCCGCTGGGTCCCCCTCCCGCCGGGCTCTGTAGGGAGGAAGGGGTTAATCCCTTACCCTTTTTCCAGCGCCGGGCTCCCTCGGCGCTGGGGACTCTCCTCCTCCTTCCCCGTCATCGGCTGAATGCGCATGCGCGGCACGAGCCGCGTGCGGATTCAGCCAGTCTTATAGGATAGCATTCTCAATGCTTTCCTATGGACGCCGGCGTCTTCTCACTGAAAATCACAGTGAGAATCGCGGAAGCGCCTCTAGCGGCTGTCAGTGAGACAGCCAGTAGAGGCTGGATTAACCCTCAGTGAAACATGTTTAGAGCAGAAAGGGTTAATCCTAGATGGACCTGGCACCCAGACCACTTCATTAAGCTGAAGTGGTCTGGGTGCCTATAGTGGTCCTTTAACCCCTTAAGGAAACATGACATGTCATGATTCCCTTTTATTCCAGAAGTTTGGTCCTTAAGGGGTTAAGGGGATGTTTCAAAGTAATTTGAAGTGTGTAGCTGCCATATATGTCATGAGTTAAGGGTTTTGTGTGTTTGAATGTAAACAGGTTTTTGTGTGGAATATGTTTGTATGTGGTGTTGACGTGATTGCAAGCATGTATTTGTGTAGTGTTGGTTTTTGAATGCAGGGGTGTATTTACATATAATTTTGGTGTGTAACACAGACATGTGTTTGTATGTAGTGTTGACATTTGTGTGTAGTGTTAGTGTGTGAATGCTGAGATGTATGCACACACACACAGATATGTACACCTGAAATGCGCGTGCGCACACAGATATGCTGACACACACACAGATATACTGACACACACAGATATACTGACACACACAGATATACTGACACACAAAGACATACTGACACACACACACACACATACAGATATACTGACACACACACACACACATACAGATATACTGACACACACACACACACACACACACATACACAGATATACTGACACACACACACACACACACACAGATATGCTGACATACAAACATACTGACACACAGATATACTGAGACACACACACACACACATACTGACACAGACATACACTTTAAAACCTAAAATACATACAATGTAGGAGATGATTCACACTTCTAGAATGGTTCTGCAAGAAAGGACAGAAGCTTTGAGCTGCTGCCTGCAGGAACTCAAACACATAATGAAAGCTGGAAACATTATACACTTTAAAACCTCATACACTTTAAAACCAACCCTCCCGTTTCCTACCTTTCCTGCTGGTGGCTGAAGGTGTTGGGCGTTGGGGTCTAGCGCTCTCGGCCAGCCCCCCTCCAATCTGCCTACTCTTCTTTCCCGCACGCTCCTCTCTTTGTGGGAGGAAGTGATGCGCGGCCGTCACTTCCTCCCAGCCTGCTGCCGAAAAGCAAGGGGCCCGCTTGCGCTGTTAAAGCGCCTCAGTGTGCGACCGGGCCCCTGCTGACAGAAGCCCACCTGGTTGTCCTTTGTGCATGGGCCACCCGGTGGGCCTCCTTAGTGTGCGGATTACCGGCCAGAGGGTTAGAAATAGTTGAGGCCAGCAGGGCTCACGGTGCAGCTGGCCAGTTTTTTTTTTTATAATCATTTTTTTATTATCAAGTGGATAAAGCAAAATTAGGGCTCGCAGGCCCTTTCCAACAACAGAATTCAAGATTACAATGAAGGAACAGTATATATCCATAAAGACAGTATGGTTAGATACAAATTCAATTGCACTTCCAATGTCCGTTTATAACAGATAACATTGTACATTTATATTTGCGTCCCACATCGGGAGTTGCACTGTGTTGTTGTGGTGATACCTCATGGAGCTGGGTGTGCCTGGTTAGAGCTAGAGCGATGTGGACATAGTAACGACTCCACAGATGTCCTGAGGTTGCGGGTCTGCAAGCAGTAAGTATCTACAATTTTCGTCGATGAGTGTGAGATTGTAATGTGTTGTGTGGGGTTGTGGCCTCACAGGTTGCAGCTGGCCAGTTTGCCCCGCGTTAAAGACGGCCCTGCGTGTATTGTATATGTTCATGAGTAGTTTATGGTATTGTGTATGATACATATGAATGTGGGCTGTGTATGGGGGCTGCTTGTGGATTTGTGTGTGTGGATAGATATGTCACAGTGTGTGTTTGGTAGTGTTTGGGGTATTGCATGTGGGGTTGTGTGCATGTATGTGGAATGTTAGTGGTGTTTCGTTTGTGCGGATTGTGTGTATGTTTGTGTGTGGGCTGTCCATATTATTTGTATGAGGGGAGGGTTATTCTGCATTTCTGTGTATATCTAGCAGTGTGGGTGGCTTCCAATGGGGACTAGGCCGGCCAGGTACATGTCAAGGACAGGAGCTGCAACAGCAACTGCGAGCTGCTCTACTACAGTGTTGATTCCTATTCACAAGTGCTGGGAGGAAGTGATCTGAGATCACTACCTCTATGTGCTGCAATGCATAAATTGAGGATTGTCCTTCACCTCCTTTTCGGATTAGCAGATATCTGAAGTTTTACTGGGACTCCTGATAGGCCAGAGCCTATTTGGCTCTAGCAGCCTTGAGTGCCGTGCAAAGACACCTCGAGTGCCGTAGGTTGCCTACCCCTGATCTATACACTAAAACTGCTTTATTTAGCTAAAGTAATTTAGGTGACTATAGTGTTTCTTTAACAATTCAGTTATGTCCTCATCTTTGTGATCATATGTGACATTAACACTTTGACTGCCAGAGAGTTGAGCAGTTACAGATTGGTAATCTGCCTTTTATTCGGAGAGAAGGCTTTTGTATTTATATTTTCTGAATGTTCTGTGTATAAAGATATGAACTTCTACCAAGTTGGAGTAAGAGGGAAAACAAATCTGCAATCCACAGGCAGGGTGAATCTGATCCCATAATACTGTACTTTTAAAGGAATTTATAATGGGACCTGCCATTTATGTGCCCTGTAGTCAGTGGGCATAAAGTGGTTAACATTAGCAGGTTCTAGAGCCTGGTGTGCAAGTGTTCCAGATACCAAGTTTTAAATCTGTATAGAAACCAAAGCCAAGCTTAAGAGATCTCTAGAGTTTCTTATCTACTAACTGTTTAACTTTTATGCAAGTAATGGATTTGAGTCTCTCTTCACTTTTTATTCACTATTAAGCTATTACATCTGTATTTGTTTCACAAGCATTACAGGCTGTGGTTTTTAGCCTTTCTGGCAAATGGCTTGCTGCCGAGAATTATTTAACCATGTGGTAACAAGGTTAACCGCATGCAGCATAGAGAATTCAGAGAGCTAATTATTGCCGTCGTATGCTGCTGTTTTCGAAAAGTGTACACAACGGTGCTAGAATTTGCCATCAAGCTTAGCTTTTCCATTTTTGTCTTTGGTCATTATTGGTATGTGTTCTAGAATTTTATATGACTGACTTTCAGTGTGTCATGGAGTGCGGATAACTGATTGGCTAAAATTAGCCCCAGGCTTGTGCTGTTTAAAATGCCTGAATTATTGATTACGTTAATTATGACTGATGTATTGTTTTTTATTTATTTATTTATTTGCCTTTTATCTAGAAAGTCTTTTAATAAATCAATGCTTTAGAGAAAAGTGCCAATTTACTTATACTCCCGCCTCCACCCCGCCCCACCCTCCCATCCCCCATGTGCGTCTGTTTTTTTTTTTCTTCTTTTCTTGCTAGTAAATGCTCGACATTTTCACGGTAATTTGTTTTGGTTATCAGGTCTGTGAACTCTGCGCATCCTTTTGGCACACTGAGGGTTAATTGTGTGAGTGGGGTCTAAGAGCGAGTGAGTTCACTGACATAATTGTAATCAATAGTAACCACATTAACTGCTGTGTTCTATTTAGGGCTGGTTACTGTTCCCATCTAAACGTGCATCACTCTTCCTTCGTGTCCTTAAGAGCTATATGTCCAATTCGCTAATCCTTCCTAATGTAGTTAGAGAAGCTTCAAACCTTTTTCGATGCATTTTGCGTGGTCTGAGAGAGTGGTTGGGTTCTGGCCTCCTTTACTACTCCTAATGGAGTGTAAGAGGAAGTGGATCCTAAAACCGAGACAGTGACTTTAAATGGAGTACAACCCAGCTTGTAGTGTGGATTGCCATGTGCAATTATTCCATTGTTACTTGTCTATTGTCAAGGTATTCATTTTATTTATTTTTAAATGATAGACTCGTGTTTTGCGGCCTGGGATGTTGCACTTCGGCTTGGCTTTCTACGGCCATGGATGTTGCACTTCGGCTTGGCGTTCTGCGGCCAGGGATGTCGCACGTTAGACTTGAGTCTTGCGGCCAGGCATGTGGGACTGGTGTTCTTGCTTGTGGTGTGCCTATGTGCTTTCTCAGGCATGGTATATGGGGACCTCGCATGTGATGCACTTTGCACAACTTCTCCGATTTAAAATGAGACTGTTCCTACTATACTGCTGGCTTACCAAAACCTGCTTTATGTAATTTTTTAAAATCTAATCATGATCGTGCTGGTGATGCCAGAGCTAACCTTTAATGCCATGGGATTGTCTTTTTTTTGTCTTTTTTTTTCTTTGATTGTGGTTAACTTTTTGCCATTGCATTCAGCAAGGAGAGAATAAGAACTTTGTGACCTCAATACAACATGTAATAATTTGCCAAGAGATGAAATTGATATTGTTTGGTTAAGATATATTCTCCAATCTTTGTTTTGTATAGGGAGCAATAGACCACGCACTGATGTGTTGCTTACCTATAGATCATGTCCGTTTATAAAAATTTTTTTTTTTTTTAAATTTAGTAAATAACTTGTTTGGTGGCAGCCAGGTGAAGAAACCCGTCTCCAGATGTTGGCTCTAGAGAGTGAGCATATACTACCAATTGTCCGTAGTTCCCCATATAATGTTAGAGCGAGACAAACATCATGAGGATGTATACCTTCCACGTACCACGTACCACAATGTCTGTGAGAAACTGCTGGTGGATATGGTGCTGGAAAATGCAACATTATGACACAGTCTAGATTTAGATTTACCACTCAAACAGCATGGTGGCAAGGAAGAATATATAGGACTTGTTTCATTGTTTGTGAGTGTGTGTGTGTCTATATATAACGATCAAGTTTATTTTTTATCAATTAAATGTTTTTTTTTTTCACACCCTCTGTCAGTGATATATATATATATATATATATATATATATATATATAATTATATTATATTAATTTGTGGTCAGAACTTAAATCGTATATGGAAATAGAGGCAAGGGGGAAAGTTGGTAGTGGCGTGCTGAAACCAATGTACGGGTAGGTCTGTAATAAAGAGGACAAAAAGATTTTGCAGGAAAACACACTTTATTACATACTCATAATACTAAACATCTAAAAGCTTTCCTGAGTTCTTTCTCAGGCTGCGGTATGTATGTGCTGTAGACATAGGATTTCCATCTGCCCATTTTTTTAATGATATGGACTGGTGTGTCCGTACTGGAGGCTCCCCCAATTCTGAAGAAGTGACCAGAAAACGAGACTGGGTTATGTCCCAATCTTAGCAGCAATGTTCTTGCATAAAATATGAACTTGAAAGTGGTAAGTCTGTGTCCGTGAAGAAGTAGTAAGGGAGAGTTAGCTGGGAGACTGTTCCGCATGGATTGAAATCAGTCAAGTCTTTTAACGTCTTTTACCAGAAGTTCTCTGTTGGAAAGAGAGGGATTGTAGTAGGATAGTTAGTGTGGTTAGTCTTTGATGTATGTAAAGACATAACCAAATGGTAGCCGTGTTTGACCATGTGCGCATATCGGATTGACTGACCACAGTGAACTCTCGAGGTCTAAGGAAGCCGTACAAAGGCGATGTAAACGGCTACTTTGATGATTGTTAGTCTGGACGTTCAAGGAGTTTGTGTCCAATAGGTCTGATATGTTCCTGAATATGGATCTGTCTATGGGTAATCTATTGGTAGTAGGAGGTCTATGTATTTTGTTGATGCCTTTAAGAATGGTTATGATGGGGTATGTAGAAAGAAAAGCTGATTGGGAAAGGTAGTGAGGACATGGTGCTGTAAACCTGTAAGATATAATTTGACAGTGTCATGTGCTTATTTGAGTTGTAAGTGACAAAATGAGGCAAAAGCCAACATGGTCTCGATACCCAATAAGTATCGATAAGTACCCAATAAGTAATAACCCAAAATGTGAAACTCCCCCCCCCCCCCCCCCAAATTTGCAGAAAACAATCAACGCCATGTGGGCTGCTGCATCAGTCAAAATTACAGGGGATGGGTCGGTCAGTGAACATGGAGAGTTTCACTCTGCCAGAAAGTGCCTCAAAATGCATAAATCGGCTACGACCGGGGAATTGAGGACCATGGTTATATCGTCAAGCACGCCGAGCAGGAGGCAGAGTAATCTGAAGATAAAGGATCTCCCCTGTGGAATGCAACGCATTGCGAAATTGAGGTATCCCAGTAAAGACTGGAGATCCCTCCGTGTACCAGAACCTTTTTGGAGGAACTGGTCCAGTTCTTGTCTAATGCGCATCAATTTCACATCGGGGAGGCTTGTCTTCATAGACATAGTCTAGTGAGATACCCAGGAATTCCAACTGTGTTGTGGGGCCCATCGTTTTGTCAGGGGACAATGGAACACCTAGTGTTGAAAACAGTACTGTGGTGCTAAGGATACTATGTGGTGTGAGGGAACCTGCCCTGACCAGTTAGCAATTGTCCAAATAGTGTATGACCGTGGGGCATTGGATCTTATTCAGGAGCAGCCAGCACAGAGTCTCTGCAAAGATGTTGTACGGTTTCGGGCTGCTCCTGGAGCCGAAAGGGAGTCTAGTGGCAAAGTAATAATTATCCCTCCATTTGACGCCATGGATTGGTAGTAATTTTAATGCATTTGTAATATCCATCTTACTGAGCCAGGCTTGTTCACCGGCCAGTAGAATAGCTTGTATGGCATGATCCACGGTGGCGTAATAGAGAGAAAATTCTTCAGCCGGTATTAGTGAATTTAAACTACGGTTGTGAGAGGAATGAGGTGCGGACAAATCGATGACCAAACGTTATTAGATGTGCTGTTGGTAAGCACTCCAATAGGGTTCGTTCGCCATGTGGAAAAAGGAGGCTGCGGAAAAGGACCAATCCTTAAACCTGACGTGGTCTCTTTCCATAGCAACTAGTCAACAGCAGATGGGTTGTTTGTAGCAGAGAGTAAGTTAGGGCATTTTACTGTGACAGAAGGGAGTGCTACTAGCCCTGTGTGAAACCCATTGGGAAAATCCTGAAATCAAAAATTGCACCAGGTGGTGGGAAGGGTTGGTGCACAAGTGGTAGGCTAACATGTCGATGTTGATCTCCGTCAGTCATTTCCTAGGGAAAAGCTTAGAAGGGCACATGGTTTTTGTATGTGCCCTGAAGCAGATGGAGCAAATGTGCAACAACCTGCAAGCATTGTAATTACAGGTTCCTGCATTAAAGTTTTTGCACACCTGTGCCTTTCCCAGGAATACAACTGGTTTGCCTAGCTTCTCTCTTTGTCCCCTATCCTGACTGATGAAGGGGGTGGTGAAGGGTCAGGAAGTGGAGGGGTGGGATGTAGACGGGTCTGCTTTGCAGGGACACAAGTTGGAGGAGTGTGAGATAGAGAAGCAAACTGCACAAGATGGGGGTCTCAAGCCAACGAAATGCCTGCAGTACAGCTTTGTGTCCAACTGATTCCAATTGATACGAGTGTTGGACTGGGCCAGAGCTGCTGCTGCCTTAGATGATACCGCCTTGTGGTAATCGTAGAAGGCGAAACCCCCATACTTGTGCCCTAGATCCACCACCTTGTGTAAATAGAGGTCGCATTTCTCTCGCCTCTGAGGGTATACAGAGCAGATGACATCTCTGTATAGTCCAAAGCCGAGAACGAATTCGGGGATGGAGGGTTTTTGTTAAGACGTGGGTCCCTTGTTTTGAGGATCACGGAAATATCTCCGTAATTTAAAGCTCTATTTTCTAAAATGTCCTGCGAAAACATGAGAGACTAGGCTGACATCCTTGCCATTTAGAATGTCTTTCTTAATGGAAGCTGGAACCGAATATGCAGGGGCGATAACGTGTGAAGTGGAGGGAGTAATCGCAATGGCACTAACCTGTATGTTTCAGGGTGCAGGTGCAGAGGCTGGAACGTCAGATGCGTTGATAACTGTAGGGATGATGGTCATCCTCTCGTTAAGCGACTGAAGGGTAGACAAGATAGAAGACAAGGTGTTTTGAACTTGTCCCAAACCGCTGACATGGGACTCCTGAGAGCTGGACTGGATCGCTAGTAGCTTATACAGTTCTGCTTTCCTAGCTGTGGCCGGGAAATTAACATTCCTACAGTGTAGTTATGCTGCCAGTTTAGGAATGGTCCAGGATCAGAGACCCAGGGGTAGCTGGAACGAGACATTCAGCAGGTGAGCTTGGTCTAACAGGCGTGCTGGGCCTGGAAGGAGTGCCCTGGAGAGACATGTCGTCTCCTTGGATTGATTCTTGCGACATCCTTTAAAGAGATTAGTAAATTAAATACTTTTTTGAAAACCAATGGTGATATCCCCTATATAGAACTGGCTTGCTAGCTAGTGCCGGTGGCGAATAACTTAACTGTCCCGTGACCGGTAAATCCCTGCGAATTGCCAAGTGGTGAAGAGGGGCTCTACCTATGATTTGGCCTGTGGGGAAAAGTGGCTACAAATCGGTTTGGCGGGATGTTGACCTCTCGGTGACAGTACGGAGTAAAAATGCGTATGGTCGTGGCAAGTAACACTCTAAAAAAGCAAAACAAACAAAAAAAAACCTGCAGAAGGGTATATGAGGCAATTAACCTAACGTGGGGATGTGTGGGCGATACCCCTGCGAGAGGTGGGGAGTTGGCCTCATGGGAATAGTAACGTAACCGGACGTATCTAGGCTAAAAAACAGAAACCGAGCAGGAAAGCTGGAGGGAGGATGTAGCTGGAAATGACAACTAAGTGAAAAAAAGATTGATTAACCTATGACAAGTGAAGTACTGGATTATAGCTTGGTGTAAATATACAGAATGTACCCTAATCAGAGCTGATTAGAGTGTACTATCACCAGAGAGGGGTCTGTTAAGTGCACCTATAAATAAATGTAGATACGTTTGAGTAAAAGGAGGCATATATTTTACCAAAGCCTTTAAGAGAAATTAAGAATTACCTGATAGTTGTTGGAGTAACGCTCTGTTTCTTAGTTTGTCTAAAGTAGCAATTGTCAAAGCTGGAAACAGTAAAACAGAAGATCCTTGTAAGAATGTAACATATTGAGGACCTAAACGTGGGTCCGATGCAATGAGACAAGCCTCTTAATTTAAAGTCTAAATGTAAAAGGCAGAGCGAGGCCTTAATGTACCGGTTAAACAAAATATATGCACGTAAGGAAATTAAAATACCTGAAACAAGATTGCTGGAAGAACACCTGTCATAGGTTTCACTAGCAAAATTGCTAACAATTTATATAGACACCTAAAATACATGGTATGATAGAACAACACGAGTACCGAGTTGAGGTAATACAGGGCTTGACAAATTTGTTTGCAATCTAGGAGCCAGCTAAAAGTTAGGAGCCAGTCATTTTCAATGAGAAAATGCAATTCTTAAAGGGACACTATAGTCACCAGAACCACTACAGCTTAAAGGACCACTATAGTGCCAGGAAAACATATTCGTTTTCCTGGCACTATAGTGCCCTGAGGGTGCCCCCACCCTCAGGGTTCCCCTCCCGCCTGGCTCTGGGGAGAGGAAAGGGGTTAAAACTTTAGGTTTGGGAGCAGCTAATTACACTACAAGCTACAAGACCTATATTCTCTCAATACTTCTATCATTCCTTCCCTCTTATATTAAGGGGTGGTTATACTGTGAGCCTCAAGTATTAATCTCAGGTCTCATTACAGTTATCCAACCCTATGACATAAGGATATGGTTGCAGACTGGTCTTGTATAGAAAGTGTAAGACAGTTTTTATTTCTTTTGGCTCTATCTAGATATTTCCACAGTTGCTAACTGTGGCTCTTCAGATCATTCCTACTTAGACTGCTCCAAGCCTTATGACCAAAGGATCCTAGTCAATACTTCACTTAGCCTCTTCAAGCTAAGTCTATTTGTTGTCTGGAGCTATCAGAATTGACCCACCATGATTAAAGTCTAATATCTGTATCTTTTTAGAGACTAATTTACTAGTACCGTATTGACTAAGGTATGTTGAGGTGTGCCATTGAAGGCTTGACTTACTACCCAATTCGGGTATTTGACCACTTATTAAGCTAACTGACTCTTTACGTTCATATTATTTATTAATTTGGCAGATCCCATTTTGCAATCTCCAGTTCTTACTTTAGACACCTGGGTACCGTATCCAGATGATCTAAGTAATTTTCTTTCTTTGTTTCCTCAATAGGGGTTAAGCCCCAGGACACTTCTGGAGTGTCCATTCTAGGTGTATTTCTGCCAGCGTTGAGAGGTTCCAATATCTGGACCCACCAACAAAGGCAGAGATTTATCATTTTTTGTTACGGGGTTAAAACTTGCCTTTCTCCAGCGCCGGGCGGGGAGCTCTCCTCCTCCGATCCTCCTCCTCTCCTCCCATTTGTCTGAATGCGCACGCGCGGCAAGAGCTACATGCACTTTATTAGATATAAACTTGGTTCACATTTTATATCCACTTTATTAATCTTTTTACTCTTGGCTTATCTATATGTCACCAAGTCATTGGGTTGTACATATTAAGGATTTAGTTCTTGAGTCAGTATACACATTAGTTATAGCTGTTATCAGCCTGACTTTCACTCCAGTCTTATGTAGACGTTTTTGCACGATGTATTATCATGTTTATTGCACTTAAGTTCCAGTGTGTCTCCTGATTTGATCACCACTCTCATACACACGAGCGGTGATGTTGTTGATAGCGTTGCCTTGGTGATGGGCCGTCCAATACCTAGGTACGTAGACGGAGGGGGCGGGGCACGCATTATGGTGTGCGCGCATACCCGGAAGTTCACTTGGTGCCGGCGGGAACAGGGAGGAGAACACCTGGGTGAGCGTCTTTATTGATTATGATGGTATATATGGTCATTTGGTGTACAGTATTTTGTTGTCTTGTTGTCTTTTTTACCCTGAGGAAGGTCCTGAGCGGGGACCGAAACGTTGGTCGTTATTTTTAATATTACTCAATAAATTTTTGTTTTAAAATCTGGATATGAGTGTGTGTATATGAAGACATGTATACTGAAATAGTGTTTAACCTATCGAGCGGGCGTAAATATTACCAACCGTGTGTGACTACTTAGTAATAGTATCTTGTGAATAGTATCCTAGACAAACTGGAAAATGTTTTAATAGACTACATTTAAATGGTGCATGTAAAACCATATGAATGCATCTGTGAATTGAACTGTGTTGGATTTAAAACAATGTAAAGGGGGGGCAGAGATTAACTGCCAAGCAGATCGGACGTGCTGTGAATCAGCTCCTGCACAAAAGCGACTAATCTGGGGGTAAATACCCCAAAAACAGTCACGTCCACGAGCCAGAGGGCGCATGCAGAGTCGGGGAAACCTAGGGGCAATGAACCAACCCACAAACGAGACCTAAACTACCCGGAAACCCGTACAAAGCACGTGGGGCCTGCCCTGCGGCCAAGCCATGGAGAGACGGCCGCTCTCCTGAATGGTAATGCCCAGCAAAGATCCCTTAATGCACTCTACTCCCTCCCCCCCTCCCCCCCCCCTCCCTGGTGGGGGTTATTCGGTCCCCGCCTGGCTCTTGCGGTGGCCAGCCGAGACAGCAACAAGAGACTTACTCTAAGACACACAGCTGCAAACTCTCTTACAGGAAATGCCTAAAATGGCGGCCGGCAACGCGACCCGCATGGCGAGTATGATGCTGACACCAACATCGCAAAACAAACCCCACAGAACCTAGTGATACTCCTGTACCGCTTCTGGGACACACTCCTGAGGCGGCAAAAAACTGCTCGACCCACGATACCTGCTTCACCAACAATGGGTGAGTTGAACCGCAGATGGCGGGGAGAGAGGGGAAAGTCCTCGGGCACAACACCGCCTACGCCACTCACACGGAAGCAACCTAGCCCACCCGGGCTGCAGGTCATCGGGCCAGGAGCCTAGAAGCATCGCCCACATGGGCGGAGGAAAAAGCACCGCAAGGGACCGAAAACGACCAGCTCCTCCGTCACTCCCACAAGTGGAAGTAACCTGGGCCCTAACGGTAGCTGAGGTTGTGGAAAGAAGATACAGGCCAGCCTGGGGCTGGAAGGACACCCTCAATGACACCCACACAGTGGCAGGACGCAGAACCCCAGCGCCGGAATTACTCTACTTCTGCAAAGAAGGTATCGGGTGAAAGGGACTCTGACAGGGGCCCAGTGGACTCACTACAAAGGGACACTGACAAAATGCCTGCCCCCCTATACAACGCCGACCGGCATAAGAATGCACGTCTTAGTCTGAAGGATAATTGTATGACCCACTCAAGAATGCATTGTACTTTTATTGTGCATAGGTCTTAGCAATATTGTATACTTTTAAAAAAGTGCATAGATATAGCCTTAAGAACTACTAGAACTGTCATTAATGTGCATAAAATAGAAATGTTACTTTTATAGACCTATCCTTGCCTGTTAGGAATGCAAGACATAGCACTAAATGTAAGTCTTGTTAACTAATTAACATACAGTATGATCTCCGCGACTAAGCCTGCTAACATTAAAATAAAATTGTACTTGTTAATAAACAAACTGTAAAAGTGTATGCAAACAAAGGGAGCCAATTCCCGCGTTTGGTAGGCCCGAATGTGGGAACACCGCGAAAGGATGTTCCCACGAGTACATATATAAGTGTGCCGGGTTTCGTGGGCGGAAGCCGGCGTCTTGCGATACCGGCACTGGGTCGGAGACGGAGAAGGCCAGAACTTCGAACTAGAGCAGTGAAATTTGGAGGGAAAGACCAGAACGGAAGTGCTGGTTGTCGTGGCAACCTTTTAGTAACTGGATCTGTGCTATTCTTACTGTTATTTCATGCAGATAGCGTTCTAGATTTCCCACGTTGTCAATGCAGAAAGATTGAATAAAATTTACCAGCCCCCCAGATTGCTAAAACATTGAGGAAGGGGATTCTGTGGCAATGTAGACTACTGTTACAACACATGCGTCCTCACATGTTTTGTAGGTATGCATTATATGCAGAGCCGCCGTCAGGGGGTGACAACCATGACTGTTGTCATGGGCCCGGCGGTCCTGGGGGGCCCGGGCACCCAGGCCCCACATTCCCAAAGTGCATACATATATATAGCGGTTATCGCTATATATATGTGTTTTGGCAGTGGCAGAACTACCTGAGGGACCCCATCAGGTAGCCCATGCACTTAGGGCCACCTGATGGGCATATCTCTAAAGGGGCCCGATCAGTGCTGTGGATTTTTAATAGCTAGTCCGGGCCCCTTTATGGATCCTGGCAGTGCTGGGAGGAAGTGAGCTCACTTCCTCCCAGCTAACACCCGTGCGGGAGGAAGCACTGGAGAGTGTGAAGAGGAGAGGAGGACAGAGTCAGACCCACACCCACATCAGCCCCAGCCAGCAGAGTCCACCCTCCTGCAGCCTAAAGGTAAGAAACAGGAGGGTGGTGTATGTCATTGTGCATGTATCTATGTGTACCTGAGTGTGTGTGTCTGTCTGTATCTGTGCATCTATCAGTGTGTCTATCTATGTGTTTGTTTGTATCTGGTTGGTAGTGTGCACCTGAGTGTATGTTTTTGTTATTGTTTTATTCTTTGATTTTTTTTTTTTTTTTATAGCAGTGCTGCAGCTTTTATGTTCATGGTTTTCTAGTGTATGTGCTTTTGATTTTTATGTACACTTTTTGTCCACAATCATTTTCACTACTTGATATGCACTACTTGATATGACTAGTTGATATGCCCCATTTATTTTAGTTTTAGTTGGGGCTCTATTTAAATGTTTAATCAGATTGTTACTGTTTGTTTTGGTAACTTTGTGGTAATGTGTATCTTTTCCACTTGGTGCTGTCTGTCCTGGCTTTTTGAACTTTAAATACAGACTGTCCATGTTGTGTACATTTTTATCTTGCATAGCCTGTCTTATATTTTATGTGCATGGCCCATTTTCTGTCCTTTGCATTTATTTTTTAAAGTGTGTTGTTTAATTAGTGCAATGAATTATTTCTATATATATATATATATATATATATATATATATATATATATATATATATATATATATATATATATTTATATATTGCTGGAGCGCTCACGCTTTCTTTGTTTTCTGAGATTCTCAACTAAATCTGTGTTTATTTGGTGTGAAACTGCCCATGGAATTGATTACTTTATTATTTTTTACACATATATATTTTATTTATATTTTGTTTTTATGTGTATCTGTTTGTGTGTCTGTATGTATCTGTGTCAATGTGCACCTGAGTATATATGTGTGTGTGTGTGTAACTATGTGACAATATGTGTCTGTATTTGCATGTATGTTAGTGTGTGTGTGTGTGTGTGTGTGTGTGTGTAAGCACTACAGACAAATGCACACCTGCATTCAAACACCAACATTCAAATGCACACATGCTCCGTTCAAAACTATGTTTATATTCAAGCACACATACACTGCTAAATACTGCCCTGCAAATTGTAGCTCCCCAGCTAGCAAAGCATTCTGGGACTCACAACAGATTCGGATCTACATTTGGCTACTTTACACACACTGTTCATTGACTACACACACAGAGACTGCATTCACTCTACACACATACATAATCTTTGTGGGCAGATTCAAGGACGGCCCTGTGGGCAGACTCGTGAGTGGGCTCTAGGGCCCAGACCTTGAACTTTGTCAGGGGCCCGAAAATTTCTGATGGCAGCCCTGATTATATGTGCCATCACTGGTTATGTATTCTTTTGGCTGTGACATCACTGAAAAAAAGAACTAAAGCATAAACCCGCTATCTGTCACTGAGGCCAAATTTTCTCGCATCCTGAAACTCATCTGGTGGCGTCATGCCTGATCACTGCAGGGGAAAGGAAGCCCCGAAGGACTGGCTCTGTCTGGCTCCAGTGTGCCATTTTTGCACAGAAATCACATCTGTCAGATACTTTAACTTTGTACATCCAGCGTTTCTCAATGACAGACTTAAAGCGCCGTGTCCACTTAAAATCATATGAATAGATGGAACAACGTTCCCCCCTTTCGTTCTTTTCTTTCAACATGTTTGAATTTTTTCTAGATTAATTGAAACTAGTCACCGGTAGAAGCAGTCGACAGAACTGGACTTTGCTTGATTGTCGTTTGGGGTAATAATCTACCAGAGCAATTACATATGCTGCTAGGAGAGCGGCCTATACATTTTATACATAATAAAAACATACCAGAGAGACACATAGGCAATCCTGTCGAAGGCAATTGGTGGAAAGGTTCAATAGTTTTTAAGGCTTTATTTAATTTTTAAACTACTTCTTATTGCGCTTTGCAAATTGTAGCAGATCTTGAACCAACCTCCAACGTAACCCAGGGGATAAATGTCTTGTATAACTACAACACTTTTAATCTACAGGCTTAGAGCCCCCAAGGACTTGTTAAAAGATTAGTGAGGAACAATGTCCGTTATTGGCACTATGTAGTTATCCACTAACTAGTACCAGTGGAATGGATGGTTACTAATTCAGCATCCGTGACTGGTAATTTCACAAGATGTGTACAGTTACTGGAATCTTTCTTAACTGGAGCCTTCACTTGGAGCATGGAATCTCCACCAAGGTGACCTTCCATCCTAGATGCAGAGCTGCTCACATACACATGCAAGCTATTCAGGGGACCGCATGAAATACTTCCCCCATCCCTCTTCTTTATAGCTTCAGATTCAATGTGAGCGTCCAACAAACGCTCCGTGTTCAGACATCAGCTCATGTGTTTCGCATTAACTTGCACTTATTTCTTACATCTTCTGCCAGATCGCTCACAAAGGGCAGAAAACCGGGACGAAGCCTTGTGCTCTTTTTCAAAATCGGAGCCACGCGATTTCCTTTTAAAAGTGGACAGTCAACAAAATAGTATTTAACCGTATGAGAAAAGTACATAGAGCCTGAAAAAAATTAATCATGGAATAAATAGAGGTAGCTCATCCCTGGGCAAACAGAAAATGAACACAAGATACATGGAACTATCCAGATTGCATATAAATAGCAATTTGATACTTCACGTTACTGAGGCATTAACTCATTAAAGGGACACTGTAGGCACCCAAACCACTTCAGCCCATTGAAGTGGTCTTGGTGCAAACTCCCATCACCGTTAACCCTGCACATGTAATTATTGCAGTTTTCATAAACTGCAATAATTACATGCTAGGGCTAACTACTACTCTAGTGGCTGCCACTAGAGACAGCCACTAGAGGGACTTCCGGGTGCTAAGATGACTTTTGGTCGTATAAACAACGCTGGACTTCCTCACGCTATACATGAGGACTTTCAACGTCGCCGGAATCCCCATAGGAACGTATTGAATAATGCTTTCCTATGGGGAGATCCTAATGCGAGCGTGGCAATTACTGTGCATGCGCATTAGGTCTTACCTGTTGGGGGGAGGGGAGGGTCTTGACAAAGAGAGAAGCTATAGTGCCAGGAAAACGAGTTTGTTTTCCTGGCACTATAGTTTCCCTTTAAGGACCAGTGATGGACTATTCCATCATGACAGTCCATGCCAAGAGGATCAATGATGGAATAATTCCGTCATGTAGTAGAATTAATGCCAAATGATTGCGGCGATCGTGGGGTTAAATCGATTACTTGGGTGCCTTGATGTCCGAGGCAGATTAGCAACCGCAAATGGCACTGTTCCAGCAGATGTGATCGCTGTGGCAGCCAGTCACATCGATTACAGTGCTCCTAGGATATCTGAAGGATATCTTATCTGCCTCCCTCATCTTGTTGTGAAGTGGTGAGAGACTGATCAGAGAGTTACTTTGTGTGCTGATAGTAATTATATTGTATCATAAAAATTAAAACTCCTTTTCGCCCTCTAAACCCAATTTTAACCCCTCCTCTTCCATATGATCTCTGCTGTATTGTATCACAGTACTTTACTGATCACAGCACTTTACTGGAATGACGCAGGTGACTGTGAATATGTATCTGAGATATAAAGAAGCTCGGATTCTCCTGAAAGCTGCAAAGATGCAGATGACTGCCCCCCCTCCCCCCCCCCTCCCAATGATTTTACCCCTGACATTCTTATCTTTACTGCAACTCCAGACATACAGACTGACATGTCCAGCTATGGTCCAGTGGTTTGTGCAGTTGTTCCTGGGGGATGATATTTTAGGGAAGATTGTCACGCAAATCAAGCTCTATGCTGAGCAGTATCTTGCCCAAAACCTTGCATAATTTACTGCCAGGAAAACGGCATGGAACCCCACCACTGGCCCTGAAATTAAAACAATTTTGGGCACTCACAATGTTAACAGGCATCATATTTGCTTTTATTGGATATAGAATCCTATCTGCTGTACTCGGGTTTTGAAACATTATGTGCTTTATGCATTTTAACGATAATGAGTGCCTACAAGGAAGTAATCCACGGTATGACAAATTGTTAAAAAAATCTTCCCCTATCGACCAATCCTCCCCGCCCCCTCCCCCCCCCCAAAAGAATATATCTATATTGACAAGTCCCTAGACTAGAGCAAATAGTATGTTCTTGTTCATAATTTGAATTGATGATCTGCTTCTATTTAAAAATTTATGTGGCATTTGTATGGTAATTAGCCGTCATGGTCTGCTGAAATTCTCTAAAATGTTACAAAAACTATTTATTCCCACTACACATGATACAAACTAGTGAAAAGTATAAGGATCAAAATATGCCATTTGAGGTAACCTGAAGTTTTTTTGTTTTTGTTTGTTTTAAAGAAATGGCAGGTGTTTGTGGGATACCTTTGTGATAGGTCTTTTGTGAACAAGCAACCTGCTAGAATGCTTTAAAATTGACCATGGACCCACCATCAAAATCCAAAGTTTGAAATAAAATCCCTGACACGGCTGTGTCTCATATTTACCACTTAAACATTCACATGTACCTTGCAAAGGTACAAATGGAGGTATTGCTGTACTCTGTAGACATAGCTGAGGCACATATTAAATGTTATAATTCTTTAGCACACACAAAGATTTTAAAATTCTGAGTGTGTGTCAAAAAGGTGGTAAAAACACCTTTTCCCACTACAATTAGTACAAAGTGTAGAGTAAATTTGGCTCCTAAGTATCAAAATATGCCACCTGAGATACATTGAGGTGTCAATGTATGTCAACATTTGGCACTGCAACTTCACAAGATAGTGTATATGGCAGTCACTGTTACCAGAAAAGTTAGCTGAGCATAATTGTTATTATATATGTATATATATTTATCACAGTGGCACAGGTTGGATTTACAAAATGCATAGCAAAAATGCAATGTGCATGTCCAAAATGCAAACAAAGTTTGACAAACCTGTATTCCTCACCCTATAGAGTTAAAGCAACCATTTAGATGGCTTGTCCCCACCCCTTTGCCTCCTTAGAAACCGTTAAAATTTACATTATTTCCAGCTCACTATGGATCTGCAGGTGCTGGCCCTGCCCCGTTCCACCTCTTTGCATGAGATTATCAGAATTGATGATCTGTGCCAATCCAATGCTTTCCCACAGGGCTGATATAGTCAAGGAGGTGGGGAGAGCCAAACGCCACCCTGGCCATCTGCATCTCCTCATAGAGATGGAATAAATCAGTGCATCTCTGTGAGGAAAGCTCAGCATCTCCATGCAGAGCGTGGAGATGCTGAACATCCATGTTGCACACTGTGCAACACTGACACAGGAAGCACCCCCAGTGGCCATCTGAGGAGTGGCCACTGGAGGTGTCCCTAGGCTTTAATGTTAAAAGACGGTGTTTACATCAAAATGTCTGCAGGGACTGACTTTACTACAGTGTCCGTTTAACTGGTGAAACAATGGTGACACTTAAAGTGGCACTGTCACAGTCTGGGGACTTTGCACAATATGCAGAGACACCTGACTGTGACATTGAGGCTGAGAATCTGGTGGCCGAGGTAGGGTCAGGTAAAGGTGAAACCTATCGGGTTAGGAACAGAAACATGTATTCCTGACCCTATAGGGTTAAAACCACCATTTAGCACCCTGTTCCCCTCATGCCTCCCTAAATATAGTACAATCTTACTTGTATTCAAGTCTGAAGCTGCTTGCTTGTCCCACTTTCCTTTAGAAGTGGTAGCCTGATCCAATCACAATGCTTCCCCATAGGATTGGCTGAGACTGAGAGGCAGATCAGGGGCAGATCCAGCACAATTCAAACACATCCCTGGCCAATCAGCATCCCCTTATAGAGATGAATTGAATCAATGCATCTCTATGAGGAAAGTTCAGTGTCTGCATACAAAGGGTGGAGACACTGAATGTTTGGATGCATTTTAGGCAGACACGACCCAGGAAGGATCTCTAACAGCCATCTGAGGAGTGGCCAGTGAAGTTATCACTAGGCTGTAATGTAAACACTGCACTTTCTCTGAAAAGACAGTGTTTACAGCAAAAAGCCTGAAGGCAATAATTCTACTCACCAGAACAAATTCAATAAGCTGTAGTTGTTCTGGTGACTATAGTGTCCCTTTAAGGCACAATATACACCATATGAGATACTCTGGAGTGTCAACTTTCATAAATGGTAGGCCTTTGAGGGGTAATTTGAACAACCAAACTGCTAAAATGACTCAAAATAAGACATAAGCCCATAAAATCAATTAATCAAGATTCCAGCTGTAAAAACTGAAATGGTCAAATCTCTTATGACACTGTAGCTTCACGGGATCATTTCTACGGTATACAGTATTGCTGAAGATGTAGCTGAACACAATATTGAGTTTTGTAAAGGAGTACACATCAGGTTTACGAAATACACATAAAAGACAAAAACCTTGGGTTGTGTGTGTGTGTGTGTTTCAAATAAGAACAAAAACACAATTCTACAACAATATTTAGCAGAGATTGGCTGTTAAATAGCCACACAAAAAGTGTAATAATACACATAGGTAAACATACACTTCCGTGTGGCAATTTTATTTTCTGTGATGGATATTAAACTTACAAAACAAACTTACCAACGTCTAATATTGCTTCACTTTGAAATTTAATTTTACTGCAAGCATTTTGTGACCTATAACTACCAAACATAAACTGTAATCCTTGACATATGATGTACTCTGTAAAGCAGGACAAATTCATTTACTTTGAATTACTTTATGTAAGCTGCACTAATTATGTATACATTAGTATTGCCAAACCCATGAAAAAGCGCTTTGTATTATTTTTATAATAAATGCGAATTTTATATATGTATATGTCAAATCAAATTAAAGTACCTTTTGTCCTTTAGAAAAACAATATCTAATGTGTGTCTGAGCAATAAATGAAAAAAATGGATTTGCGGTTGAACACACACAGCAAAAATACAAACATTGCGTTGGTCCTTAAGTGAAAAAACGGCAAAAGAAGCTTGGTCATTAAGGGGTTAATCTGTAAAGGACAAATCTTCCTTCTGTTATGTGAATATAGCAATGTAAAAACCCTCAGTTATTGTTCCTGTACAAGAAGCAATTTGATGAATCCTAACATGGCAGTGAACACTGGCCAACACGTAACGTGCTGGTGCTGTTGGTACACTTAACTGTAACTGTGCAATACGTGGTATTATATTGTTTCTGTATGTCATTTTGTCTGTGGCATTCTTCTCTCATTCTGTCTGCTTCCCAAACTCCCCGTCCGCAAAATGTGCGGTATAGCATGTTTTGTTCCTAATAATCTGCTCTTTGTTTAAAGGCGCCCATTACTCCTGTTCAGTAAAAGTAGTCACTCCTATCTTCAATGTGTGCTGACCTGGCGTTTCTGGGCACTTCTCTATACCGCATGTCCCTCTGTTTTTAACGTTCTTGTCCACCATGACCACGGAAATGAGGACTTTCTTATTCTCTTGTAGAAGAGATCTGCGTTTTCTACCAAATTATGAAATCCATAAAACTGGCCATTATTTACCGAACTGAGTCTTTGCTCCATCCGTGTGTGTGTGTGTTTATTTTTATTGCTTGTATTTTTCTACTAAAAAGTCAGTTCTAATGTCAGATTATAACCCTTAAAAAATTAGAAATGCATGAAAATAAATGATTTAAAAAAAAAAAAAAAGAGAATTTTTTTGTGTAAAGCAGGCTCTGTCATTATAGAATGAATTGTGTTAACACATTCAGCACTATAGTGATAAGGTGTATGCACAGATTGTAAACTCGTTTGGGATGCACTCTCTTCACCTACTTTTGCAGTATGTCAATCATGTTTTGCTAGAATTTAGTGTCTATTTTTCTTTATCTATTGTATAGTGCTGCGGAATATGTTGACTCTATGTGTTTGTTTTTTAGTTGTGGTGGTGTGATTATCTTGTTTCTTAGCAGAAACTAGTTGAATTAATGTTCTCCTAGTTAGATGTAATTTCTACAGACTTTATTAAAATCTGCCTACTGAACAGAATAGCAAGTGACGCTCTATTTGAACAGAATAGCAAGTAAACAAAATCCCTTTCAGCTGGGCTAAACAAATCAAATGTCTGTCCGTCTATGAATGAACGAATTAATTTATTCATATCTGCTTAATGAATCCGTTTGTGCATGGGTCTAATGGCAAATGACGTTCTACGTGGTGACGTGGAGGTAGATTTAGGCCCTGATGTTTAGCAAAGAATGTAGTGCGTCCAAGTTGAGTCTCTGAACACGTATTATATGCAAGAAACATGTTGATGATATTACTCTTTCTGAAGACTTTAATTCCTTATATGGCTGAGATTGGAATCTCTGTGCATCATGTACCCAATTACTCTATAATACAATATATGGGTCCCAATATAAAGGTGGTTTACAAACACACTCGTTTTTGTTAGAATAATTCTTTCTATCCTGGTCCCCACTTGGTGGAGGGAAAAAAAGAAAGGCTACAACAAGCCTTCCATTTCAGTGCAGACACCAAGCCTTCGCTTTAAACCGACCCTCCGCCACTGACGTCACTCCCACTCTTTGGAGGTTGATAGATGTCATGTAGGTGGACCGAGGGGAGCCTGGTCATTTTCTTTTTAGCAAATTATTTAATTTCTGTGCAGCATTTTATCGTGAAACACTGCACATGCAGACTCCAGACATGTGGATGCAGTGGCCATGTCCTTTTAACCCTGCAATGTTTACAATGCAGGTTTAAATCCACCTCTAATGCCTGTCTTCCTGACAGCCATTAGAAGCACTTCCTCCTCCAAAACCAAGGGAAAGTCGGTCCTCGAATCAGATGCTGTGGATAGCAGTATTTGGTTGGAGGAATGCGCCATTTGGCTGGGCATGTGTACATCCAACCCATTGCTTCTCTATGAGAAACTGTGGATTAGAGGAGAATTGCAGACATCTTCGAAGGCGGAGAGGAGTCCCGGGACTTGAAATAAGGTAAGTAATCTGTATTTCTATATTTTTTTTATTTTTTTTTTATGCAAAGGGGATGGACAGACGGGAACTTATAGAAACCTTTTGGGCAGTGTACAAATTCAATATCTCAATCATCCAAAAATTAGAATAGTGTGGGCTGCTATTTTACTGTGCTAGCCAATGGCAGATGCGTTTCATCATGGTTATCCCAAGATAAATGCAAACCTTTGTGAACGGTTGTTATATTAATGTGTAATATTATATTTAATCTATGTGCACTTTTATTTTATTCATTAGATGGTCTGGTAAGCAAGTTCAAGTGTATTTAAAAATAAATAGTTTCTGCTATTATTTAGGTAAGAATATTTGAGTGAGGGATTTTCAGTGAGTGTCACACAGTGACAGGTGACATCCAGTCCTCTTTTCATGCAGCGCCAGTCTCTGCTTGTAGCTGTAAAATGATCCAACCAGACCAATCTATTACTATTGCAGGTCCTTATCTTAAATTGGACGCTCGATGATGAGATGAGTTCATTATTTTTTTGCTCTGCTAGTTTTGCATACATATTGTAAATAGCATTGTCCTATGTCTGTTTAATAAATAAACTTTAATAAATCCTATTTAAAAGTCTGCCATTCATTTCTAGTGTGATTGGATTGTGTTGGTCTAACTTCCTTTTTTTTTTTTTTTTACTCTCCTTTTTTTATTTATTTATTTTTACAAAAAAGTGTGCTTTACTTATAGACAATTGATTCCTGAAAAAAGAGGACTGTTTTTTTTCCCACAAACAAAATATGGATTGCAGTATTACTTGATCCAACTTTATAAAAGCTAAATCTTTATCAATTTTGTTTTTCCACTTAAGAAAATAACTTGTACTATGTTTTTTGCCCCCACTGATATGTTTTATTTTATGAGTAAATGACAGCCGACCAGCTGCTGGGACATTTTCCACATGTGTACAGTTTTGTGCCATTTGCCAAAGGACAGAGTAAAAAAAACAAAACCTAAAAATCTCAATGTGGAAATGTTCTATTTACTGAGAGATTAAGCCTGGTGGTGAATTCTTATGGGAATATATCATGATATATTGTGGTGTCCTCAGCCATAGGGCAAATCACGGCATAAACCTAACTAGCCTTTCTCTGCGAAGATTCGGGGAGAAGGCTGGATAATTATACTCCACCAGCCAACGCAAGCATTCCAGTCTGTATGGGGTTCAGCTTCTTATTACTAAATGTCTGTAATCCATGCCTTGGCTGGTGGGAGTATCCTGGCGGAAAAAGGCTGCAAACACTGTGTTTGGGCCGAGAAGGGTTAAACTTGGCTGCAGATTGAGACAGGATGCAGTGAGCGATGTCTGACTGCTGCAGGGGGGTATGAAGGGCTGAACACATGACGAAGTGCTACAACAGGCACTCCAGAACTTTGACTGTTACCGTGGTAACCACTGACGTCACTCCCACTAGCAATTAGCTTCCAGATCTCTATTTGTGATGATAGCAGCGCTGCATTAAAGATGGGGTGGGGGGGATCCTGTATGAGCCTGGGGGGATGGGTGTCCGACTTACTTACTAATCTGGGAGTTGTGAACAAGAAAATAAAGTTTAAGAGTTGCATGTGGGACGAATTCCGCTGTTTTATTATAAACCATAAAAAAAACCTGCCTCTTCCCTCCCCGCACTCTTTGTATTAGCTTGCTGTGCTGGGTCAGATCTGCTGCAGTTTTATGACGGTTTTATTTTAGAAATATAGATCTAATTTTCTCTGATGTGGCATGGATGGAGCTGACGCTCTGTCTAGAGTGTGTTTTTACCCTATAAACCGTGTCTTCACAAAGTAAATAGCTTTCTCTTTTTATGGCATAGGGCTGATTTTTACTTACTGTCTTTTTCTGCCTATCATTTCCCTACTTTTTCTACTTTTGTTAGAAAGACAACTCTTACATATTTTGCAAATATTTAAGTGATTTAATTGAAAGCTAGGATGTACTTCATGCTTGTTGATACGCATGCAGTATCTCTGACTTTATTTTATTTATTTTTTTTCACCATATTTGGGGGGATAGGGGGGAGGGGTTCAGAAAATAAACCTTGACCTGATATTATACTTACACAAGCAGTAGCGCAGCAACTTGCACAAGATCATATGTGCAAATTGTTTACATTTCTTCATACTGTTGTAATCCTTTGCTATTAGTTGGATGGTGGAAGTGTTTTGAGTTTACATTGAAAGCAGCAAATAAAACAGAAAAGGTTCTGTTGGGTATTTTTGTAGAATTTATTTAGTAAGAGCCTATTCTGCTTTCCGGATAGATCATACACAGAGATATGCAGAGTATTTGGTCATTAGTGCACACCCCACCAACGTCAAACTTTATACAATCAGTGTGACCTCTTAAATCCCCAGGTTTTGTTTCTTTAATTTGCATTCCATCATTTGCAAACCCTCTTGTCCTAAGGCTGTCTTGGCCCTGCAGCTGTGTCTGAACTGACCGCACTGTAAGATGCTGCCATTAATAGTCAATTTGCTGGGCATTCTTATTCACTAAACCTGGAGTACTTGCTCGGTGTGCAAAGTCTTTCCGGGTGTATTCAGAATGGGCTTTCCTAACCAAGGGCCGATTATTTACCAGTCCCCATAGCTTGCCCAGATGTTGCCGTAACATTCTGATTGTGCAAGTTAACCTGTAAACTATGTTCTTTTGATTTCTTTATATAAAAACTCAATGTGGAAATTTAACCCTTAAAGTAGTACAGAAATCAAATTATTTTAGCACAGCTAGTGTCTGTCTCTTTGGTAATAAACACATTTTATACAAGGGTTTTTATACACTTTAATGGTTTGTGTATATACTGTACGTTTTGCAGTAGTACCTGATCTGAGTTTCACGTTTGGGATTGAATATCAAAGCCAAGTATGGAATTTAAAAAAGAAAAAAAAAATCTACAAGTTTCTAATTTATAATCTTGTTTGTAGTCTATAATCCAAACCTCTTAATTTAGCCTTGTGTATCCTGTTCATGTTTTCTTTAAACCCTTCCTTCCCTAATCCGTCTTTACTGGGATATTTCTTACTAAAACACTTGTAACGGCTGACCGTGCTCTGTATTACCCTTGTAATAATTGACCGTGCTCTGTATTATCCTTGTAACGACTGACCGTGCTCTGTATTACCCTTGTAATAATTGACCGTGCTCTGTATTATCCTTGTAACGGCTGACCGTGCTCTGTATTACCCTTGTAATAATTGACCATGCTCTGTATTACCCTTGTAACGGCTGACCGTGCTCTGTATTACCCTTGTAACAAGCTATCGAACACTGGTATTTATCGCATCAGGAGCTTTTACAGTTCTTTTACTTGCAATCAGCCGTCTGTGGTAAGATGCAGCGGGGTAAGTGCATTTGGTCCAGTTACTATTGCCACCATGCTTACAACCTGCCTAATTATACAATAAAGAAAATAATTTTCTGAAAAGCAGCAGCATATTGAGTGCATATGGTTTTACAAAGTTCTGTTTTGAAAGCTGATATGCCCATATCTGTTGTTTTCAAAGAAATTGGTCATGGGATCAAAAAACCTTAGTGTTTGAGACGAGAAGCCTTTTCTACATGTGTTTCAAGGCAGGTTTGCTATCTGGTCAGACACACAGTACACCTTTACAATGAGAATGAGACTATCTGGTTATATCAAACTAGCCAAAATGGAAGCATAGCTGACGTTGAGACTTTTTCCAGTTCAGCAACCTTGACCTTTTTGGATTTGAAATTAACCTTGAATTCTCACTATTGTGAATGTCTGTCGGTTTAACAAACTGATTCAAATGGCAACATCCTCTTAGATCATAAAAAAAAAAAAAACATGGTAATGTTGACATAGGCAAATTTGAGCAGTAACATATACCGTATTTTTCGCTCCATAAGACGCACCACACCATAAGACGCACCTAGTTTTTAGAGGAGGAAACCCAGAAAAAAAATATATTTTGAACAAACTATCCCATAGTGTTTTTTACTATGGGAAAGTTTGTTCAGAATATTTTTTTTTCTCCCCTGTCCAATAATGTTCCTTACCACCCACTCCCCTCTCCTATCCCATAATGATCTTTAACCCCCCTCCCCTATCCCATAGTGATTTTTAACCCCTCCTCCCCTGTCCCATAGTGTTCTTTAACCCCCATCCCCTTGTCCAAGTGTTCTTTAACCCCCTCCTCTACTTGTCCAATAGTGTTCTCGTCCCATAGTGTTCCCCCCTCCCCTCCTCTCCTCCCATAGTGTTCCCCCCTCCCCTCCTCCCATAGTGTTCTCCCCCTCATCCCATAGTGTTCCCCCCTCCCCTCCTCCCATAGTGTTCTCCCCCCCTCCCATAGTGATCCCCCTCCCATAGTGATCCCCCTCCCCTCCCATAGTGATCCCCCTCCCCTCCCATAGTGATCCCCCTCCCCTCCCATAGTGATCCCCCTCCCCTCCCATAGTGATCCCCCCCTCCCCTCCATAGTGTTCTCCCCCCCTCCCATAGTGTTCCCCCCTCCCCTCCAATAGTGTTCTCCCCTCCCCTCCAATAGTGTTATCCCCCCTCATCCCATAGTGTTCTCCCCCTCCCCTCCTCCCACAGTGTTCCCCCCTCATCCCTTAGTGTTCCCCCTCCCCTCCTCCCCTAGTGTTCCCCCCTCCCCTCGTGTTCCCCCCTCCCCTTTTCCCCTAGTGTTCCCCCCTCCCCTTTTCCCCTAGTGTTGCCCCCTGCACCCCTCCCACAGTGTTCCCCCTCCACTCCTCCCACAGTGCTCCCCCCTCCTCCCATAGTGTTCCCCTCTCCCCTCGTCCCATAGTGCACACCCTCTCCTCTCCCCTCCCCTTTTCCTATAATTACTTACCTGTCTTGTAGCGTGGGCCGGCTTAACAGCGGCACCGCGGTACTGGAACTTCAATTTCAGGTTCCGGTTTCCGGCGGGACTGAAAGGAAGTGTGCACACTGAGTGCGCACTTCCTTTCAGTCCCGCCGGAAACCGGAACCTGAAATTGAAGTTCCTGTACCGCGGTGTGCTCTGTTAAGCCGGCCCACGCTACAAGACAGGTAAGTAAAGCTTCATATTCGCTCCATAAGTCTTTTGAGGGGAAAAAAAGTGCGTCTTATGGAGCGAAAAATACGGTACCTGGATAATATGGTTTTATACATAAACCTGGCTGACTGTAGCTGGAATAATGACATGATAAAGTTGATTTAGTTTTAGTTTTAAAGGGATAGAATAAAGAAAGCTCCATGTGTGATTAACCCTTCCATGAGATAAATATTGAGCTCCGTGTCAACGTTGTAGCAAAATAATAAGACCTCGGGAGGTGGGGATGAATTTTAATTAATGATCTGTTTGCAGATACCTTGTTCTCTTGTATTGGGCCTGAAGCCTCCCACGGTTACAGATTCCATCCATAAAATTGTTTTTTGTGCATCGCTGAACTATATGATAGGGTCATGCGTGAAGAGTGGCAGACATGATAAATGTTCCTTTTAAACCGGTGATGTTCAACCTTGCCCACCACCCCTTGAGCTAGCTGCTGGGCACCATTTCATAATGGTTGGCAGAGGATTGTGGTATATGTAGTCTTGCAGCACTGCTAAGGCCTTTACTCCAGTACTTTAAAGGGGTACTGTCACATCCCAGTATTTACATTTAAAGGGACACTAAACACACCAAAACAACTTTAGCTCAATGATGCAGTTTTGGTGTATAGATCATGTCCCTGCAGTCTCAGTCTCACTGTTTAATTTGCTGCAATTCAATTTTTGGTGAACTTGAGGCCAATAAGTAATGATACAATTGATCCAGAACCACATTCTTTCTAAAGATTGACCAAGATCCCCCACCCCATCTTTAAAGGAATTCTTTTTAAAAATTTTTTTAATTATTATTTATTTATCCCGAGCATGTGGAACAACTGACCCTTGCTTCATTACAATTTCAGGAGTTTCCAGGAAAGCTGTAGCTCTGGCCTGGTTCTTATTTTCGACACACCAGGTGTTGTGGACTATATCTCCCGTGATTGTTTGCCAGCATTGAGGATGTAGGAGCATTATGGGAGAAATAGTCGACAACTTCTGGAGTAATGAATGTTGCCTACCCTTGACCTAGATCACTGGTCAATTAAACTTAACTTTGTTTCTACATGTGATGCAAACGTGTCTATCTGCTGTGCAGTGCTTGAATTTGCCGCAACCACACTTTATTCCTTTTGTTGGGTAAAGTGTGCTTGAAAGCTTTAGATTGGTTTAGAAAGGTTTTAGTTACTATTCCTGTAAGTTTTCTTGTAATTGTCTTATTTCTTGTTACATCCCCCCCCTCTCAAAATATTGTAAAGCGCTACGGAATCTGTTGGCGCTATATAAATGGCACTAATAATAATAATAATAATAATAATCTTTGCGCTGCTTTATGCCAATGGCTTGAGCACATGAGAAATGTAGTTCTCTTACTTCTTCTGTGCCATGGCAAGCTGCTCCATATTGCCACTCCCAACAGGTTCAGCAAACCACCCCATTTCTGGTGGCTTTGTGACATTCGTTAACCCGTTCATTGCCAAGACTAAGTCATAATGTGTTTTAGACAGTGAGTTCTATGTGGCCATTTCAACGACCATAGATGTTTTTAAAGGAACAGTACATATGGATTTACATTTTAACTTTTTTTTCTTCACACCGTTTAATTGATCAGCTGTTCTCCTCTGTCCCTCCTAATCTGCAGTCTTTCTATTTTCCTTGCTCTCTATGAAATCATGTGCTATCTCAGGAGGCTTTATGGGCTTTCTTGTGGCTTGAGAAGCAGTTTGCCCTGTCACGGATGGCATTTCCAGCAATAATGTGCTTCATTACAGCGCAGGAACACCTCCAGCTATAATTTAATGTTACAGTAATCATAGCATACTTTATTTCTAAAAAAATAAGTTGAGCCTCAGCACTCTGTAAAAAGTTTGGGGCAATGGTTAACTCCATCATCACTGAGAGGCAATATTTCGAGACACTACGTGTCTTCCTCAAGCCACGTCTTCCACTTGCAGAGTGCTGAGGCTCTTGTTTATTTTTCTCGTTTATTGGTCTTGTGGGACACGGATCTTTACACATTGTATACATTTTAGTCCCTAAATGGACACTGTAGGCACCCAGACCACTTCAGCTAATTGAAGGGTCTGGGTGCTGTTACCCTTTTGCACCTAGTTCCAGAGAACTGCAATGTTTACATTGCAGCTCCAAGTCTGCCCTCAGTGGCTGTCTACCAGACAGCCACTAGAAGGCTTCCGGAATCCAAATTGACTTTTGGTCCATTATCTGACACTGGACTTCCTCGTGGACCTCCAGCATCAGATTTTCCCCATTGGAAAACATTGAATAATGCATTCCTATAGGGAGGTCTAATGCGCGCGCGGGCAATGCCGCGCATGCGCATTAGGTTTCCCCCGCCAGCTGACGTCAGCGGGGGAGAAGCGTAGACGGGCCTGACCCAGCGCTGACTGGATTCAGGTAAGCGGTTGAAGGGGATCCCAGAGGGAGGGGGCAATCCAGGAGCCTATAGTGCCAGGTAAAAGGGTTTGTTTTCTTGGCACTATAGGATCCCTTTAATCTGTATATTGTATAAATCATGGTCTCTACGTCGGCACCATTACTGAGAAATGCATGTTTCAGTGGCAAACTTTTTTTTACAAGTTTTAACAAGAATTTACCCACAATACTTGCTGTATGTGTGAGGTGTGCTTTAATTCCATAACTGCCAGTAGAGCTAAAGGAGAAAAGCAGATTTTGCGGACTTCTAGCAAGATCTAGGAAACCTATTTTTATCCCATTTTTAGCTTTAGCTTCATTTTAATGCATTAGAATAAAAAGGCATTTAAGAGTTGAAAAGCCATTTAAAACACAAAAAATCCAGATTTTTATATTTTAATGAAATAATTACATTTTAGTCGTTATAGCCATTAAATTGTGCATTTCCACTCCGTCATTACTGTCTCAGATGGGGCAAGAAATTGGAAGAGTCTAGTTATTCCTATGAGCAAGTCTCTGCCTGTACTCTTTAAATTATAGGATACATGAAGGCTTCAATTTTTTTTATTTTTTTATTTATTACAAGTGTGCGGTCTTTATTTCGTGAAACCCTAATCCTCACTTATTTACTATTGGTGCTGCTGTGTGTTGTTTTTTTTTATTTATTTATTTTTTTGTATTTGTTGAACATCGGGGATGTGCTTCCAAGTCTGTTTCCATACATGACTTGATTGACCTTGTTTTAATATTCACCGGTCATGCAAATGGCGGGTTTGTTTAATCCATCAAACGTGACACATTTTGCCAACAGGTGTTTTAAATAAAACTTTTAGTTTGGAATTTGCAGTGTTTGTAATCTCATCCTACGGATATATATATTGATGACATATGTTAGGTGAACACACGTGTTCATATCAACAAATCTTGGCACGTGTGTTTGGAGCATGCAGTTGTGCACAGATAAAGAAGCAAATTTTAATAAGATAAAAATTAATTCTCCCCAAAACAAATTCAGAAAATGCTACAAATTACACCATTAAGTGAGATCTCCTATAACAACTAAGTTATTCAAGAAAAATGATCTGCAAAACCCAGTTTTTTTTTTTTTTTTTTTTTTGTTTTGTTTTGTTTTGTGTGTGTGTTTGGGTTTTTTCTCCCATAACGCAGTGCTGGTAGGATTTGCTGTGATCCTCCTGCAGTGCTATAAAAATCCACTATTTGTGGTGCTGGGGCTAAGGGACATTCTTTAGCTGATCTGCAGAAGCATTTTGGGAGAGAAAGAGAGTACTTTTTGTTTGTTTTTTAATTCCCTCCTTCCATCCAGGCTGCTGGCCAAACCCAGTTTACTGTCACCACTCTTTCAGCCTCAAACTCTCGTTGCTCTACAACTTTTTGCCCTGAAAGTTGTTGCTTGGATACTGTTGACGTCAGTGCGTGTGCAGCACAAGAGCTGTGTGTGTTTATCTGCGGAGGGAAGACCCTTGGAAAAGAGCAGAACTACGAACTACTATTACATTTTTTGCTGAGTTTTTTTTTTAACCTTTGTCCAAAGATTTGCCTGTTTTGTTTCCTAATATGCAATTAAAATACCTTTTTATGTACTTGTGTTTTGGTAATTTTTCTCATATTTGCTGGAGAAGTTATTTAGCTACAGTCCTGATGTAATGTTTGTCTTCTGTTTTGTTTACATTTTTGTGGTTTTTGTTCATTTTTTTTTCTTTTTGTAAGGTTGTAATTTTTCTGCACTTGGTGGGTCTGGTAGCACTCGTAATACTAGTGTGTGGGCTATTGTTTGGGTGTTTTGTTGGGAATCTGATGTTCACATTTTGTATGTTAAACAAAAACTATTGCTGTATAACGATGCTGGCCGGGTAAGGTATTGGGTTACAGAAAGATCAGAGTTTAACCTGTTAAGTAAAATGCATGCTCTAATTTGGCCTCAAAACAAACCCACGGGGAAGCGAGGGCCTGTCCACTGGTGGCCTGGGTTAATGTGTATGTCATAAACAACACAGGAAGAGTTCTAAAAGCATTGCTAAAGGAATCTTGTGAAACTTGTAAATGTGCCGCAATGGAAATTATGGTTTTCAAGAAACACCTGATCTGTTTTTGTGGGAAACAGTTGTTTTTTTCTTTGTTTTTTATTAGATGATTTTTTTTTTTTTTTTGCAGGTTTCCTTTTCAGAATTCAGACACCACTAAACCAAAACCATGTTTTCTATTCTTTTATTGTTCACGAAATGAACCTAGGTATATTTTCTTTATTCTAGTTTTTAATTATGCTGTGATTTTGTGGGTTGATATCACCCATTGTAATGGCTGTTTTTCCAGCTGCCTGTGTGAATTGTAACCGGACTCTGCCTAAAGAGAGCTGGTCTCCCCGACCGTTCTGCACTTTAACCACCAAACAAAGTGCTCTCAAAAGGGAAACAGACCACTCCCCGAAAATGATTGCATGTTACTCCTACTTAATTAATATTGTTTGACTATCTGTATTATGCCATTTGTATATTTTGTCTTGGATAAAACACGTTTTTTATGCATATGTTTTTGCCTATTATTGCTATATTCAAAAGTGAATAAAATACTTTTTTGTGTTGCATTCATTTTGTTTCAGAGCTTTTTATTGTCGTAGACCTGTTCTTAAGGTTGACGTTTGTGTTCTAATGCGTTTATAATTTGTATTGTTTTAAGACCTTTGCACCAAATGGAAAGCTGCTCCAGTGCACAAAACTCAAAATCTTCAAATGTTTGCGCATACCGCTTCTAAAAAATGGCTGCACAAATCGTAGGAACGTAAAGTACCTTCTCTGATATTGCTGCATAATCATGGCTTCTCAGATACTTAAGATGACATTTAATGTAGAGAAAGGCAAAGTTATGCATTTTGGGGTCAAGAATGCACAAGCAACTTACACCCTAAATGGTAGTGAATTAGGGATAACCACACGAGAAGGATTTTGGAATTGTTATAGACAACAAATTAGGCAGCAATATGCAATGTAAATCTGCAGTTGCTAAGGCCAGTAAGGTTTTGTCATGTATAAATAGGGGCATAAATTCTCGGGATGAAAATATAATTTTGCCTCTTTATAAATCGCTGGTAAGAGCACACCTTGAATATGCTGTGCAATTTTGGGCACCTGTTCTAAAGAAGGATATCATGGGACTAAAAAAAGTGCAGAGACGAGCTACAAAATTGATAAAAGGAATGGAGCAGTTTAGTTACAAAGAAAGGTTAACAAATTTAAATCTCTTTAGTTTGGGAAAATGGCACCTTAGAGGGGATATAATAACATTATACAAATATATTCGGGGCCAGTACAAATCATTATCTGGAAATCTATTCATAAAGAGGGCTATAACATAGGACACGCGGTCACGCATTTAGGCTGGAAGAAAGGAGATTTAAAATAAGGCAAAGAAAAGGTTATTTTTTCTTTTTTTTTTTTTTTACAGGAAGAACAATAATGATGTGAAATTCTCTGCCTGAAGAGGTGGTTTTATCAGAGTCCATACAGATGTTAACAGCTATTGGATAAATACGTCCAAAAACATAACATACAGGGATATAAATTCTAATTAGTGGGGTAATAGCTGCTTGATCCAAGGAGATATCTGACTGCTATTTTGGGGTCAAGTAGGATTTTTTTCCTAGTTTGTTGCAAAATTGGAAGCGCTTCAGACTGGGTTTTTTTTGCCTTCTTTTGGATCAACAGCAAAAACATATGTGAGGAAAGCTGAACTCTATGGACACAAGTCTCTTTTCAGCTATGTAACTATGTAAGAACTAGGTAAATGCTGGCTAAGCATCATGGGAATTGTAGTTCACAAACTGCCACAGTGCAGAGCGGTCTGTTTGCCTTGTCGAACAAGTCATAGTCTGACTACGTAATGTGGTGGTGTTTTTTTTGTTTTTTTAAACCAACATCTTTGCTATGATCTTTAATGTGCACGTATAGACTGTGCGAAAGTTTTGTTTTTTTTCTTCATTTGTAGTAGAGACAGTAATACTGTGGTTTGTAAAGATCTGTTGAAGTAACAAAAAAGCAAATAGCAAAATATAGCCTGAAAGCTCCACAAAGCTGCCATTAACCCCTTAAGGACCAAACTTCTGGAATAAAAGGGAATCATGACATGTCACACATGTCATGTGTCCTTAAGGGGTTAAAGGAACACTGTAGTCACCTAAGCTTAATGAAGCAGTTTTTGTGTGTAGGTCATGCCCCTGCATTCTCACTGCTCAATCCTCTGCCATTTAGTAGTTAAATCCCTTTGTTTATGAACCCTAGTCACACCTCCCTGCATGTGACTTGCACAGCCTTCCTAAACACGTCCTGTAAAGATTCACCTACAGTTTATCCATCCTTTATTGCAAGTTCTGTTTAAGTTAGATTTTCTTATCCCCTGGTATGTTAATAGCTTGCTAGACCCTGCAAGAGCCTTTCGTTATGTGATTAAAGTTCAAATTACAGAGAAAGAGATACAATTGTTTAAGGTAAATTGCATCTGATTGAAAGTGAAACCAGTTTTTTGTTTTTGTTTTTTCATGCAGGCTGTGTCAATCAGAGCCAGGGGAGGTGTGGCAAGGGCTGCATAAACAGAAACAAAGTGATTTAACAACTAAATGGCAGAGAATTGAGCAGTGAAACTTGAGAAGCATGATCTATACACTAAAACTGCTTCATTAAGCTAAAGTTGTTTAGGTGACTATAGTATTCCTTTAAACAATTGTATATCTTTCTCTGTAAATTGAACTTTAATCACATACAAGAGGCTCTTGCAGGGTCTAGCAAGCTATTAACATAGCAGGAGGTAAGAAAATCTAAATTAAACTTGCAATAAAGGAAGGATAAACATTAGATGACTCTACAGAAAGTGTTTAGGAAGGCTGTGCAAGTCACATGCAGGGAGGTGTGACTAGGGTTCATAAACAAAGGGATTTAACTCCTAAATGGCAGAGAATTGAGCGGTGAGACTGCAGGGGCATGATATATACACCAAAACTGCTTCATTAAGCTGTTTTGATGGCTATAGTGTCCCTTTAAGTAATAGAGCTGTGCATTTATCTATGACTTTTGGACCAATAATCTGCAGTTTTGGATACATTAACAATGCACTGTAGTGGTTATTTTGCCAGGAATGTCCAGTGTTTGGGAACAGTTTGATTTCTCACCAGGGATCTGCTGAGCACCATTCCCTTACACTCTCCTTCCAGTGCTTAGATCCAGAAGCTCCTTCTAAACTCTGCAGTGCAGGGCTAGCTTTATTTTCCTCAGCTGTAACTCTCAGCCAGTGAGCTAAGCCCTGCACCGCTGACAGACCCCAAGTAAGAAACCAAACCGTTAACCAAAGGTTTGAATACTTACTTGGGGGCTGGGGCATTCTGACAGTTTAACCACTGCATGGTGCTTGGAGTATTCCTTTAATTTTATGTCTTATAGCTATTTTAATGGCTTCTGACTTTTGACTTTATATGTAATCTATTATTTTACTATATTTTATGTGATTTGACTTTTAATTTGTGGATATGTGTGCAATAGAGGGAAGCACTGGTTCATCAGCCAGTTCTATAATTTAGTTTGTTTCCTTCCATATCTATTAGGTCATTGTGTTGTCATTGTTGCTGCTGCATTTAGGACTGTCGTACTGCCTTTGTTGCTTTTCTGGTTGTTGTGTTCTTATAATAGAATTTTGGGTGCTGCATGACCGTTATAGTTTGGTGCATTTTTAGATTTAACTTTCTCGTTATTGTCTGGTGCGTTGCAAGATGTTGCTTTAACGCTATTGTCCGGTGTGTGTTCTTAGATTCTATGTTCTCCTTATTGTCTAGTGTAACTTGCATTCTTGTGTGACCAGATGTGGTGTAACTTTACCCTTTCTAAAAGATAAAGTATGTTTCTATGGCTTTGCATCATGGGAAAGATAGGTGTGTGTCTGGCTGTGCATTAAGGCAAGGATAGGAGTGTGAAGGTGGATGGCTGCATGTTGCAGTAAGGGCAGGAGTCTGCGTGTGGCAGGCTGTGTATAAGGGTAAGGATAGGAGTGTACCTGTGGTTGGCTGTGCATTACAGTAAGGATAGGAGTGTGAAGGTGGCTGGCTGCATGTTACAGTAAGGGTAGGAGTGTGCCTGTGGCAGGCTTTGTATTAGGGTAAGGATAGGAGTGTGCCTGTTGCAGGCTGTGTATTGGAGTAAGGGTAGGAGTCTGCCTTTGGTTGGCTGTGCATTGCAGTAAGGATAGGAGTGTGAAGGTGGCTGGCTGCATTAGTTGTAGGAGTCTGCGTGTGGCAAGCTGTGTACTGGGGTAAGGATAGGAGTGTGCCTGTGGTTGGCTGTGCATTACGGTAAGATAAGAATTGGCTGTGTGTTACAGTAAGGATTTGAGTCTGCCTGTGGCTGGAAGTGTTTCAGAAAGGATAGGAGTGTGCCTTTGGCTGGCTGCGTGTTGTGGTAATCAAAGGCATTTCCTTTATTTACAGATGGTAGTAATTTTCACACAGCACTTTTGGTAACCACTAGATAGATTGCTGAGCAGACTAGCTATTTTATTATTTTTTTCATGTTATCTGTAGTTCCCTTTCCAGTTTAAAAGGTTTCAGAAAGGGTCTGTGGGTGCAGATCTGTGGCTGTCTAACATCCTCCTGTTTAGTTTATGAAAGTGCACTCATCACGTGAGCTGCTGGCCATTGACGTAATGTGCCTGTGATACGCAGACAAAGCTACCACAAAAACACATGTGTGATCGCCTAGCAAAAACCATACTTTTAAAACAAAAGCGATGAATAGTGTGGGGCCACTGAAGTTGTCGGCTTATAGAAATAAAGAGTAATAAAGTAAAAAGCATGTTTCATTAATTCTCTATATTTAATGCCAATCAGTTTTAATATGTTTGCGTTGTGTATATTTTGTATCTAAAAATATAAAAGTATTCATCAACTTGTAAGAGATGATCCCTGCTTCAAATGAACTTTGCTTTCAAATCCCTGAGCATGTTTTGGTTCCAGTGATTTTGTAAAATGTTCTCTTTCTAAATGCTGCGCCCCCCGTGTTTTTTTGATGTGGCTTTTTTTTTTGCTTATAGGCCATCTTGAGGGAGGAGGGAGAGAGTCATTTTACCCATGTTGTTAAACTGAAGGAAAATTCATTGGAAACTCGATTCCACAATTGCCACAGTTCTTTTGGATTTAAAAGGCTTCTGCAACCCTCTAATTATCCAATATTGTATATGGGAGATCAAAGTCTCTTGTTAATGTACGATAACAGTAAGCTTAATAGGGTTTAATGTGTTCTGTAAAAGAGATTGTCTCCAATATAGAAACACTACCTGGCCCTCAAACCATCCAGCAAGGGAGAGCTTACTTCACATTATCAAATCTTCACACTCAAAAAGTTTAAAACAATCACCTGTCTAGACCTCGATTGATTAGAGCTGTATGTATGTGCATACGGTACATTATGTGCGTATGTTTGAACCAGCAGTCTCCTCCTCGTTTATCTGGACAGTTTCTCACCCTGTGTTTTACTCGTGCAAATATATATTTGTGTGTGTGTGTGTGTGTGTGTGTGTGTGTAAATAAGGGTGCGCTCCGGCACGCTGTGTATTAGGGCAAGAATAGGAGTGTGCCTGTTGCAGGCTGTGTATTGGAGTAAGGATAGTAGTGTGCCTGTGGTTGGCTGTGCATTATAGTAAGGATAGGTGTGTGAAGGTGGCTGGCTGCATGTTACAGTAAGGGTAGGAGTGCGCCTGTGGTTGGCTGTGCATTGCAGTAAGGATAGGAGTGTGAAGGTGGCTGACATCTATTTGTTTAATTAGTGCTGGGAGAGTGCAGAAGAGATACTTTACTTTATTTTATATATATATGTATATATATATATATATATATATATGTATGTATATATATATTCACAAAAAAACGCGGTCCTGCACTCCCTCTTCTGTTTTACTTGCAAACTTTATTCACCAATTTTCAGTAATCTTACAGTATCAACGTTTCAGTCCTCATCCGGAATTTTGTGTCTGTCTATCTATCCTTATTTCTCCTCCCACCATTTCTGTTTGGGGTTTATTGTGGCGACTGGTAAAATGTTTGTTTATAAACTGTCAGAAAGGCTGAATTTATTAATGACTTCAGGCAAAATTATTTTTTTTTTTATTTTATTTTTTTTCCTTTTCTTTTGTTTGAACGACAAGTCAGGTTTTACAGAAGTGTCCTGTAATTTCTCATATGACTGTAGCCTAAAATTAATTCATAGTCTGTGCTAAGATAGCCTTCCCGATTTCAGATATTCACTGTGTTTTGTTTGTATAAATCTTATACTTTGCGTGACTGCAAAATTAGTTTATTTTGTAAAGAATAGGGGCTGGCATGGAATTCTGGGATATGTAGACCAGCATGACCCGCTGGGCTGATTGGCCGTCCCTGTAATCGAATGGCTTAAGTCCATACATTTTACTTTGGGCCATATTTTGCTGTGTTTGCTGACTTGATTCATGTATCAGGTGGACTATGTTGTGGATGTCTGGCTTCAGGTAGTGAGAGTGTGCAAGACTGCTGGATTGTGTTGTTTCCAGTAAGTAGCGCTGTCACAGTCTGATGGCGAATTTTACAGGATTCTGTGAGAAGTGATATGAACACAACTTTGTGTTTTTTTTGTGTTGCAAAGAATTTGATTTTGTCAAGTAAGAAAACGAGCCCACAGCCCTCGTACCGGTTTTATTTTGTATTACAGGTGGCAGATTATAGCAGAATGGCGGTGTGCGTTCAGCTGTATCAATAACACTGGCTTTCTGCATGCTTTTTAGGTGACATGAAAAAAAAAAAAGACACTAGTGTTAGGAAGGATTTCATTTATTTATTACATTTCATACTTTGTTTTAATACAAGGATTAGTTGAATTGCAGATATTGAGAGTATTGCTTTTCACAGCACTTCACAGCATTTAAACTCAGCAATGTATGTTGTCTGTCAGAGAGCTCCACAATAATAAAACTCAATAATGTGTAATGTGCAGTGTGTATGATTGTATCACAGAGCTCCATGGCAATACAACTCACAGTAATTTGCAGTATGCATGATTGTATTACAGAGTTCCACAATAATAAAACGGTAATCTGCAGAGTACCAGTGCATCCTAGAGCTCCAAAGCAATACATCTGTGTAAACTCCAGATATGTGTGGTGTTTACATGTGTGTAAATACTTTTGCTTTATTGGAATGTTTCTTGAATGATAAGATGACATTAAATTGTTGATATAAAGCCCCCCATTTTTAAACAGTCCTTTATTTTGCTGTTTGAATGGACTTGGCTCCACGTGGTTAATTCAGCCATACAGCTTTCCATCTGCTGGATGTTTATATTTGTTTTTGAGACAGTTTTTCTTCTTCTTTTAACCCCTTAAGGACAGAGCTTCAGAAGCTTGTCTTTCACTTAATGACAACGGCATTTTTTGCATTTTTTGCTATTTGCGTTCAACTGCAATTTGCTTTTTACTTATTCATTGCACCGACACATATTATATACCGTTTTTTAAAGGACAGAAAGGGCTTTAATTTGATGTAACACACATATATATAAATGCTTATTTATTATTAAAAAAATACAGAAATATGCAAAAAAATGAATTTTTGTGTTTTTTTTTTACAGTTTTTGCAATAATAATGTGTACATAATTAGTGCAGGTTAAGGAAAGTAATTAAAAATAAATTCATTTAGTTGTTCTGATTTACAGAATATATCATGTGTCTGGGATTTTCAGTTTTTTTTGGTAGTTACAGGTCACAAAGCACAAGGAGTAAAATACACTTTTTATGTGGAGCGATTTTAGAATTTGGTATGTTTGTCTTGTAAGCCTAATAGCCATAAAATAAAACAAAATTGCCACACAAAAGTATATATTTATATAAAGTAGACACCACAGGCTATTTACCTAAGGTTGTTTTGACACTTTCTACGTAGCCATTTTACCGCCAACCTCTGCTAAATATTGGAGTAAAATTGTGTTTTTTGGGGGTTTTCGCACACAAACTTATAACAAAGAACTTCTCATGTGTATTTTGTAAAGTTGGTGTGTGCTATTCCTGTACAAAGTTTTATTATGTGTTCAGTTACTTCTGCTGAGTACAACGGTACCCCCATTGTATGTCTTTGGCACTATTTCGTGAAGCTACAGTGCCATATAGGAGACCTGTCCTTTTCAGTATTCACAGTAGAATTTTGAGAGACGGATTTAATGAGCCTATGCTTCCATTTGGGGTATTATAACAGTCTGTCTGTTCGAAAAAACCCCCAAAGGCCTACCATTTGTAAAAGTAGACACTCCAGGGTATCTCATAAGGTGCATATTGTGCCTTAACATGCCCCCATTTTTTTACCAATACATGCCAAAGTATGTGGTAAAAAATAATTTTGTGCGTTTTTTACATATGGATTGCATTTGTGCTGGGCATTTTGTATATTTCACATGTGCCACTAAGTTCAAACCCCCCAAATTATGTTCAGCTAAGTCTTCTGAGTAAAATGACACCCCTATTGTATGTCTTTGGGACTATTTTGTGAAGCTACAGTGCCATATAGGAGACCAAGCCATATCAGTTTTTACCGAACTTTGAATTTTGACGCTGGGCCTATGTGCAATTTCCAAGCATCTTAGCATGTTTTAAATTCAAACTACCCCACAAAGGCCTACCATTTCTTAAAGTAGACACTCCAGGGTATCTCATAAGGTGCATATTGTGCCTTAACATGCCCCCATTTTTTCACCAATAGATGCCAAAGTATGTGGTATAAAATTATTTTGTGCGTTTTTTACATATGGATTGCATTTGTGCTGGGCATTTTGTATATTTCACATGTGCCACTAAGTTCATACCCCCCAAATTATGTTCAGCTAAGTCTTCTGAGTAAAAGGACACCCCTATTGTATGTCTTTGGGACTATTTTGTGAAGCTACAGTGCCATATAGGAGACCAAGCCATATCAGTTTTTACCGAACTTTGAATTTTGACGCTGGGCCTATGTGCAATTTCCAAGCATCTTAGCAGGTATTAAATTCAAACTACCCCACAAAGGCCTACCATTTCTTAAAGTAGACACCCCAGGGTATTTCAAAAGGTATATCCTAAACCTTAGTGTAGGATCATTTTTTTGTTAGTTTGTACCAAGTCTAGTTGCAATTAGCATTTTTTCTGCCTTTTTGACACACACTTGGAGATGTTACTATATATTTTGCTATCCTTATGTGTGCTACGGCAGTATAACACCTAATATGTTGCTCAGCTATGTCATCTTAGTGCAATGATACCCCCATATACAGAATAGTTGGGGTAAACTTATCCGGGGGTAGTACACAGTTATCTGCGTCCCGGGCAAAGCTGTCATGGATTCCGAAACCAAAACACAGACAGACCACAAAGAGAGAGAACACAGAGAGAGAAACTTGTAATACCGGTCCTTAGAATGGCCGGGCTATACAAGCAGAGAATTGTCAAGGTACAAGCCGAGGTCAAAGGAGTAAAGAGAAACGGAACAACGATAGGACAAGCCGAGGTCAAGGATCAGAGAAGACAGGATAAACGGTAGACAAAGCCAAGATTCGGTAACCAAAAATCACACCCCAAAACTGGTCTACTTATTCGGCCTGGGTGTGAAATTTTTTAAAACAATGGCCAATACATAGGCCGGGCTGAGAGGGGCAATCAGGGCAGTAATAGCTGGTCTCAACTCTTACGCCCCTCTTGTAACACACCCTGCACCTTTTCTGGGGGTTTTGTTTTTTAGGGGTTGGTGGAATCTTAAAGCAGAAGTGACCTGCCTCCATTCTTCTGCTAGGCTCCACTGATGGTCTCCTTGTGTGGCATTCTAGCAGCTTAGAAATTAGCTCAAACTGGAAAGAAAGAAAAGTGCTTTTCAGCCCAGCATTTGCCTTTTTAAAAATAACAAAGGCATTGTGGATTGCCATCTGCAAAAGGTATATGCCCACTTTTTTATACCATGCCCTGGTCTTTCTCATGATCAAATATGGCTGCATCAGTTGATCGGACAGGTCAACGCCCCCCATATGCCGATTATATTGCCGTATGCAGACTGGCACCCGTTTATATTCGTCTCTGCCACGAACTGCGACCCTCCGAGTGTTTTCACCATGGATGGTGGTTAAGATGAAAACATCATTTTTATCCCTGTACTTGAGTGCCAGCAGTTCATTCTGGCAGAGAGCTGCTGTTTCCCCCCTTTTCATTTTTTTGTTTGCCAGAGCCTTTGGGAAACCTGTGCGACTCTTCCGAATAGTGCCACAGGCCACGGTCTCGAAGCAATACAACATTTGTAACAGTGGGATGCTATTATAAAAGTTATCGATGTATAGATGATAACCTTTATTAAGTAGTGGCATTATTAAGTCCCAGACAATTTTTCCACTTGTCCCTACTATATCTGGGCAACCTGGGGGATCAAGGTGGCTATCCCTTCCTTCGTATACACGGAAGGTGTATACGTAGCCACTGCCACTTTCACATAGTTTATAAAATTTGATCCCATATCGGGATCTTTTGGATGGGATATATTGTCTAAACCCCAGTCTTCCCTTAAACTTCATTAGGGACTCGTCAATGGAAATGTTTTTATTGGGGGTATATATAGCGGCAAATTTACTGTTAAAGTGGGCAATTAAAGGGCGTAGTTTGTAAAGAAGATCATACTGCGGATCACCTTTTGGGGGGCACTTGTTGTTATCACTAAAGTGCATAAATCTTAGTATGTCTTCATATCTTTCCCTTGTCATTGTCTCGGCAAAAATAGGAGTATTGCAAATAGGATGTTTAGCCCAATACATCCTAATTGTGGGCTTTTTAATTAGCCCCATTAACATGGTCAGTGCCCAGAATTGTTTAAATTCTGGCACACTGGTTGGGTACCATCTCTCTTTCCTAGAGATAAGAGAGTCTGGATTGCGTGCCAGATATTGCTCCGCATAGAGATTAGTCTGGGTGACTATCTCCCCAAAAATCTCATCCCCCAAGAACAGCTGCATAACATCCAGCGCACTATAGGCAGACAGGTCCGCCTGTATGCCAGGATTGCCTGTAAACACTGGGATGTCTGGGGAAAAATTATTAGGGGGTACCCAGTCATCTGCGCCATGGTCAGCATTAGGGGAATCGTCGATTTCTCCTGATGGTCCTGCAGTATCTGGCACATAGTCCATGTCCCCTGCATCCCCTGCGTCACTCCCTGCTTCACTCTCTGAGGCAGTGTCAGTCGCCTCTGAGTCTGCCGCTAACAGGGCATAAGCCTCCTCCGCGCTATACTTTCTAAACATTAATACAGCTAACACAGCTAACAAAACTCTAACAAAAAAAAAATATATATATATATTTTTTTAATACCCTAATTCCCACTAAATTCCACCCACCAAAATAACTAAATCACAAATTAATAAAATCAAATAATAAAATTTAACCCCTTAGGGTTACAAAAAACCTAAAAATTAACCCTTGAAAGTAAAAAAAAAAAAAATAGATCACAGTAGAGTACTGTGACCTGTATATTGATCACTGCTAGCAGTGATCAAGCAGCAGGGAAAGGGTTAATTTTTTTTTTAACTCCACAAAAGTGAATTTTATACTTAAGTATAACTCTGCAATAAATCAGGGACACAATGTAGCACCGATCCGTCTCTCTCCACTTCACAAACCCACACGAGGTGGAGGGAGGCGGATCAGATATCCCAGCAGCATTGTGACCGCTGTGACTGGCTATCACAGCGATCACATGGGCTGGGATATCCGGATTTGCTGCTGCCGGTCTGCCCCTGACTCGGAGGGACCCAGCAACAGCATTAACCCCGCGATCGCCGGCACTGCGCGATCGCGGCGTTAATTTTAACGCGTGACGGACAAGGTCCGTCACTCGTCATTAACGCATTCCCCTGAGTGACGGACCTCGTCCGTCACTCGTCGTTAAGGGGTTAATGTTTTTATTTATACCAGTGTAAGGGCCTTGGACACTTCATACCATTTGACCATCTCTCCTCCTACTTGTGGAGTGTTGTGGATGTTCTCACTCCAATATTTTCATAGATTTGTATAACTTATTAACCCTGTGTCTTTTGGCTGCTCATGCCTTCTGCAAGATAAATTATTAATTTTCTGGCTACAGTTCCCTGATTATTTTCTGAGCTAGTGATGTTGATGATGATCTTGATGTTGCCTCTGACAAGATGTGAAATTAAAATCTTCCATGGTGGTTTATAGGAAAAAAAGCATTCACGTATATACTTGGCAGTGTACCTAGAATGCATACGGAGTGTGTTTTAGGCTGACAGTGTGATATGTTTGTGCTTTCGTAGAGCTCCGGGGTGGAGGTCAGGGCTTCCCCCAGAGCTAATTAAATTGTTATTGTTGATTTGTGCTGGCATGACGCACAAATGAGCCAATCAATGGTACCCAGGTCGTTGCTGTTTTTTGTGCAGTACTTTGAATTATATTATCAATAGCAATTAGAACTCATGGCAGACTGTCACTGTGGAAAAAACTTCTATCAAAGCCTGAGTACGGATTATAGGAGCTGTGTCTCACTAGTTACTTGAGCGTTGCAGTCTTAATTAAACAGATAAATGGATGCTTCTATGTTTACAGCTAATATCTTTCTTTTATAAGGCTTCATTAAATACTGTACTATTAATGTAATGACGAATGTTGATTGGTGGGAAGAAGTGTACACACTCGAGGAAGGGGATATTCTGTTATTGTAAATAAGGGTACATGCAAAGTGCAGGATTACTTTGTAACTGTGTTATGGTTACAGTTAGACTAAATTACAATCAGAAGTGCTTCATTTTCTCACCACTCAACACTTGATCACATGAAGATGGACGTCTGCTATTCTTCATGTTAACACAACAGAGAAAACCAAGTGGTATCAGCAAGAGAGGCCCATGATTTGAAATCATCCCTACATTTACAAAATGTAACACCTTAGACGTACAGCTCCACATAAAACGGTGGAGATTGTATCCAGTTATCCCCAACCCAGTCCTCGTGGACCAACAACAATCGAGGCTTTATGTATTTCCCTGTTTTATTCCAATGGAGATACTGACAAAACCTGGACTGTTGGTGGTCCATGAGGACTTGGTTGGGGAACACTGGTAGACAAACTCTGCTTTAATTTGTTCCTTACACAGAAAGAAAGGAAAGTGATTGCATGGTAGATCAGGAGTTATTCACTAAAGTGAGCTTAACATTTGTGAATTTCAAATTTGACACCAAAATAGCCAAACTGGAAGCATAGCTGAATTGGTGAATTTATTTATATTTTTCCTTTGAATTCTCTAATTTTCCCCCCTTTAATGAACCACGGAATGTCTGCATCGAAGCACAAAGCTGGGCTGACCTTTGGACGCTGCATTAGGTCTCCTAGTGTCATTCCTTTTCCAGTCCCAGGTGCGTTCGGTGAGGAGTTGTTAATATTTAACCAGACGTGCTCCGCTGCGTTACTTTCACCATGGTTATCATTTCACTGCCTGAGGTCGTACTCATTGCATTATATTGTGTATTGATAATATATTGAACCCCAATATCGAGCTTCATATATCTGTTCTCCTTGTATTGTTTGGGATTTGGGCAAAATGTAACTTTCATTCTGCTTTTATTTCACTGGCAATAAGAAAGAATGAACCCCTGATCATTTGTGTGTCCTTTTTTTTAATGTTTTGATTTCTCACCCCTATTTCTCTTCTTAATATATGGCATATCCTCTGGCACACAGTGCTTCTTATTGTATTAATAAAACCGTGTGCAACATTGCTATCTGCATTGTATAAATAACGGGTCCTGTGCTGCGTCCATGGAACTCGCTGGTCACGCACTTGGTAAATAATATGGCGGGTAATACAGCTGAAATGTTTGCAAGATTATATACTAAAGTGAATTTCAAATGTTGAGGCCAAAGTAGTTGAACTGAAAACATAACTGACTTGGTGAATTTTTCAACTTCGCCAGTTTGACCTTAAATTTCAAATACATTTTGAATTCCGCCACTTCTACCTTTTGTTAGTAACCCTATATAACTATAAGGTTATAAATAACCCTGCTCATGTATTATTGACATGTAAGCTAAATGGCACAAACTGGTGCAAAATATCCTTAACCAGGCTAGCGGTATTCCCGAGCGTGACTCGGGGTTAATTTTCGCTGCCAGAAGCGGTAACCCCGAGTCACGCTCGGGGTAGATAACAACAGAGCTGGCAGCGGAATCTCCTTGCGATCCAGCGATGTCCCCGCGCTGTGATTGCCGGTGAGAGCCCCGGCGGATGCCTCCATCTGACTTCCTGGTTCCGTCTCTGTGAGCCGCAGAGGCTCATGGGTGCGGAACTGGGCGGGTAATTCAAATGTTTCAAGCATAAAAGTGACACACACATAAAGTTAGGTGATACAGTGAAATCCTGTCAGATTACATTGTATCACCTCAGATTTGACACAGTATCACCTCAGATTTGAAATTTGATCATCCTACACTGCCCTGCCTGCCCTTTTTGCTGTAATTTCTGCCCATAAAATAAATTTTTTACCATGGCATCAAAGCGTCACTTTAGCATCTCCAAAGCGGGTTTGGATCAGATGAGTGACAGCGGCAGCGACACAGAGCCCCTCGCAGAACTGAGCGACTGCGATAGCGATTCGTGGCAAGATTCGTCATCCGACTCTGACAGTGACCAGAGAAGTGGCGACAGCGACGATTCTGCACCCGCTCAGTGATGTGCGCACTTGGTGCCTTATTGATTGCAGTATGGATGAGGTACCGCCGCCAAGATTTCCGTTTACTGGATCACCTGGGATGAAGGTAGACGTTGAGCACAATGATCCTTTGGCATACCTAAAATTATTTCTCACAGATGACGTCATTGAAAAGATTGTCACGGAGACAAATCGCTACAACGAGCAGCAATCAGCTACTCTGCATAGCAAGTTTTCCAGGAACAGAAAATGTGAACCGGTATATTATTTATTAGATTATAATTCATGATTTTATGTTTCGAACTTTATCACATCTGAGAGTACTTTTGGTCAGGTTTAAGAAAGTAATTACTGGCCTACAATACATAACACCAAATTTCCATGCAAAAAAATGGTACCGCTTTTGGTACAAAATTCCTGACATAATCATACCGCCAGGGAGGTTAAAGACGCTACATTTTCTGATTAAAAATAGTTTTGCAATAAATATATAACTTATCCCTGTATTATAATTGACATTTATAGAGCCAACATATACCACAGCACTGTACAGATTTAAGTGAACTTAATTAACAAATGAGACAAACTTTTACAAATTTTAACAGGAACAATAGGTTCATGAGGACCCTGCTCGAAAGAGCTTACAATCAAATTACCTTTATTTTTGCTATTGGTGTTTTTTGTTTTTTTTTTGCAATTAGAATTTTATTCTTTTTTTTTTTTTTAATAGTATAGGTGTTGAAATATCTAAGCTTATAGTAAATAAAAATAAAGTAACCTTTGTCACCTTCCGCAATCTGACTTGTGCACATTTCCCCTCCCCCATTCCCATTCTGCAATGATTAACCTGTGACGTCTATACGGGACCTTTAAATCATGTACCTGAACAGGTGGCATATTGCAAAATGCTTGTGGTCAAAGAAAGAGCCCTTCCAGTCTTTAACTTTACCCAGTCCTTTTATAGGGATTTCATTCCTTACACAACACCGCCTATATCTTACAACATGGAGGAACGACAGACATTCATCAACTGTGCATACCTCAGGGACATAGGTTCTGTTCCCAGTAAGAGCAAATATGCCTTTAAACTTTCTTTATTTGAAAACATGATTACAAGTTGTTTGTGTATATAAACTTATATTAATCAGTTTCCTATTTGTTTGTGTGGCCAAATGATGCTCAGTTTCCCCTTGGAGAGAAAAATGCTATAGAAAGGATAGACCAGGTGTAGGCTTCCTCTTGGCACGCCAGATATAGTGGACTAAATGTCCCCTGATGCTGGCATTATGGCTGCAAGAGCATTATGGGAGATGTAGTCCACAACATCTGGAGTGGCGAAGGTTGGCAACGCTTGGTGTAGACTAGTAGAAGTGTTGTTATACTCCTTATTATAAGATGATGACTTGCAGTTGCAGCAAACTCCATCTTTAAGATGTATTCCCAGAACTTTGGTTTACAAAAAATGTTAAGGGACAGAAGGTGCTTATTAAAAATATGATCCAGCGCGGCAACTAACCACCCAGGTATATTGTCACTTTATGCACACTAACCACAAATACCACAACAACCAAAAAAATCATTACAAGTAGGTCTTTTTAAATTTCTTATATAGACCCTGTATGATATAAATATAAAAACACCATATGCACACCCAAATTGAAAAACAGGAGGTGAATTGGAACGCTCACATATTACAGAGCCATTTTAAAGATTGGCTCTGAACTATAGATGTATTTCATCCACATAAAGGGATAGCTGGATACTGTAGTGGGTTCTCTGGACCAAAGTGTTCTTGAAATAATCCAGTAGAAACCGGAACCAAAATAATACATTTTTCTCCAGTTACTTGCTGCTCCCTTGTTCGGTCCTTCTTCTAGAGAACAGACGGTCTGGTAATCATTGTTAGAACCCTGTAAAGCGCCTTCTCTTCTTGATTTAAACAGTCCCATTCATCCTCTGAAAAGTAAACGACCAATTTCTTAACTGAAATAGTTTCCTCTGCTCCCAGCGACTAGAGTATTCCCAGAACTTTTTCTGCAGAGGGTAATCCAGATAAACAACCCCTCTGTGTATATCTGCAATATTAACTTTAAGTCACAACTGCATTTGTGTCCATTTTTCTATGTGAACACATCTGCCTGTTAACTACCCTTTCTCCCATCCTATATACGCTTTCGCAGATTGTATGAACGGTTATGTCATTTTTGTCATCTACAAATCACTGTTAAACAAATGAAAAAGAATCGGTCTACAAGTGAACCTTTTTGAGGTTCTTCCCCTGAGATTTGTATAGATTGGAACGTGTAGAAATGTACTGGAAAGGGCCAAAATCTGGGACAGTCTCGGAAAATTTAGGAAAGGCAGGAGAAATATATTGCAATTTACTATACTGGAATTTGCTATGAAAACTGCCATAAAAGTGCTAGGAAAAAACATTATATATGATTTATTAAATAAAGTCATAATAGAAAAATATTAACTAAAGAAACTGGGTCCCTTATTGGAGAGAGACAGCCAATGCCAGCAAAGCAGATTGACTCAATCCATTTAAATTGGAGCTGTGTGAATTGAATTCCATGTGTCTGGGAACATACTCTACACAGGTTTCATGTGAGAATTGTGCCATTGTGTGATAAAGTTCATTTCTGACGTATGGCTTCTGACCTTCCTTAGCTGGTGGCAGTTTTGTTTTTATGGCAAACACGTGTTTATCTTACAGCTTTTTGTGTGTGTGTGTGTGTTTTTATTTTTTTTCCAACTTGCTGGCGAGGAGCCAGCTACAAACTGGTTTGTCATAATAACAAGGCTTAAAAATATTCTGTTACCTAGAGCCGCTTGTATGTGTTGAATGTAACATGAAAAAACAAATTGTAAATGTGATATATTATTGAAAATAAGACTTCATGTAATACAACCTCTATGTATGTTGTATTGCAATGAATATAACTCGGGTCCTACATACCTCGTGGAACAGATAGCTGCAGCATATTTGGGATCTGATAGCGTCTGGAGCTGATCCACTAAATGTTGCTGTGTTGGGGATTCGTCTGAACTGCGCCACATGCAAAGGTATTTTTAAGAAATTATAGTTTATGATTTAGCCCAATTTCCATGAATTATATTAACTCTAATAACTAACTTCATGCCTTAAAATCATTTGATTTTTTTTCTTTTTTCTTTTTTGTAATTGCGCTTTGCTTATCGATGACGTTTCGATATACTGTATATATATATACACTGATATCCTATGCTGACTGAGACTTATGTTTCTGTTTCTAATCAGTTTTTCTTGTATTCTAATTATATATAAAATATAATGTACTATGTTACTTCTGTGTTGTTGTTTTGCGAATACATGTGAATACATGTTGATTCATGTAACATTTTTAGATGCCATCTAAACTAAAACCAATTTCTCCCATAAAGTTTATTTTTTTATTTTTTTTTTGTTTTTCCATTTCTTGACAGACGTACAGAGTCTCTTAAGTTACATGCAAGAAACTTCATGGCATTTTATTTTTTTATCATTTCCATAAATGCCTGGAGCAACTACTCCAGAATCACCTAAAAAGTCTTCTCAGCATAGCCGTACCTGCAGGCCTGCCCACCCGTGCCCAAAAATAAAATCAAATTAGTCCATTTGGAATATTGTGGATATGGGTTATATAGCCACCTATGGCATGCTATTGTCCACAGCTCTAAAATACCACCTGCTGTGCCACCATTGTGTCCTATCTGTAGTGCTCCGATAAATTGGAAATCAGGGGGAACAGACACAGGTCCTAAATAAGACCTGTCCCTGGATAGTTGGAAGGTGCATAGACAGGTATATTATAGTGGACTGGTCACATTCTTACCATTATTTTGGAATTATTTTAGTTTTAAAGTCTCTCTGTGGTTCAGTTTCTGTCTGTCCATGGAGTATGACTTCCAGATCAAAAGCTTTATCTCGCACCAAATGTGGGAAAGAAATATGGTGTCCTAATGTAAGCCCTCACCATTGTGGAGCAGTTGTAGGAAACCTTTGGAGCTAGCCTATCACAAAACAGTATGACTAGATCTGCAAATCATCATTATCATTGTGGCTTTTGTATGTGGGGCAAATTAAATTGGTTCCAGTTTGCTGTATTTGGTGCTATGTGCTCTACTCTGTAGGTTAGATAGGCATTCCATGCAAGCTCTGTGGCATTGTGCCATCCAAAAAGACAATCTTGATGAATCTGTGGACACTTTCGTAAACTGAGCCAACTGGAATTTCAGCTCCGACTCTGCCCTTTCCAAGTCATCCACTAATTAAGAGTTAAATAATTCTACCTTTTTAAGTAGGGTGTAATTAGAACAGGTCTTGTTGTTCTGTTCTAAAATTCATCTCACCATTTATTATGGGAATTTATTTAGTTACTGTTGCTTTAAAATAAATTTGCTGAAACTATGAACTGAGCACTGCAAAGAAACCACTTTCTCAGCCGCTCACACCCACCCCTTTATCCAAATTAGAGATACATTAATTTGTTTATTTAATACTTTACTTGATGTTCTTCTGAAATCATTACTGCAAATGAGCTTCATTCTTTTCAGTTTGTATTTCTTAAGCTATTGCTTGTTAACAGTTGTTTTTTTTGTTTCAAAGCCGTTTATAGTCTGTAATAGTTTATAATCTTTTCTGTGAAGATGATCTAAATAAGGAAGGAATTCCCGTATTGACATAGCTGCTGTATTGTTAGCAGGCGTGAAATGAGTTAACTGCACGTTAGTGGAAAATGTCCCTAAAATGTCCTTGTCCCTGTGAGATGGCTTAGCTGGTTAGTTCACCCATAGTAGCACTAGTTCAAACCCCTGGGTTTTTATTTTTACATTCAGAAATACCAGATCTGTCTGCATACTTTTATGGTCACTCTTTAAACCATTGAGTTGGGCAAAATTAAGCTTAAATAATTGACCAAAATGAACCATATTTGCGTTGGGATATTAAAGTATGCTATTTATCCTGACAACTACCTAATTTTTTAATTTTGTAACTGTAACTTTAGTGTGAGTGCAAAGCATTGCATCTTTCCCCCACCGCCGCTCTCTCTGAACTAATTGTCTCTTCTCTTCAGATGAGTGTAAGGAATTCATCCCGGCAGGTGCAGATACAGCAGCACGCAGGCCAAAAATCCTCCATTACTTTGCGTTTGTATGTCGTAGGAGTCCTGTAAGTTTTTGTGGAAATTATATCTAGATAAAGTGTTGGAAGCATTCTCTGCTGGAGATGTTCTAGGATTTGTTTTTGGCCTGGGGTTGTTCTATTATGTATTTGGAACCTGAGTACTGTACTTTAAATTCTCACTCTGTTTCTGGAGAAAAGCTAAATAAAATGTTTTATGATGCATGGGGTGGCCAACCCTCGATCACTGACTGCCATATCCTGCACGGAATCCTGAGATGCAAATTATTGGTGTTAGATGGTGCATGAAAAGGGCTGTCTTTAACCCCTTAAGGACACATGACATGTGTGACATGTCATGATTCCCTTTTATTCCAGAAGTTTGGTCCTTAAGGGGTTAAATGTGTAGCAATGACGTTAAGGAGGAGTGCCAAAAACTGCTAGGATTAGCTTTTCATGTATGTTCAGGAAAACATGCAGAATTTGTCGACCCTTCATTTAGATCTCACAGAATTTTGATCCATGCACACCCAGTCGAAACACAGTGTCTGACAAATATGTTCTGTAAGGATCCAGAGTGTTTCATAGTATCTGTGTGGTTATTGCTCTAAATAATGAATTGATTTCTCTTCTCCCCCTCCCCCCTCCCTCCAAACTTTATTTAGCTCTTTTGAAAGCCATTTAGTCTTTGCTTCACTTGAGAATCCTTCTATAAGTGGCCACTCTGCGACTTATTAATCTCCGTACTCCATTGAACATGCAGTCCTGTATCGGAAGGCTGGCTGTCATCCCAGATTGCGTCATTGTTCGCTGTATTCTTGCAGCACCCATAAATTAGGGTAAAGATCACTTGCCCATGTTATTAGATCAAACCCTTCATCAAAAAAACAAGCTAGCAAATTTTCCAACAGCTGAAACTGAATTACTGTGAAATGAAACAATAGCAGCGAAACATGGTACAGGTCCTTCTCTTTTTGTCTGTCCATGTCTTGCCTACAGGGTACCTGATAGTAGCCTGAGAGATTATTGGCCTGGAGTTGGCAGCCAATGTCCTGTTATTGGAAAGGGGTTAAATACATTTTATGTATGTTTTTGTTGTCTCCCCCCCCCCCCCACTCATTATTGTGCTTAATGAAAAGTTGAAGTTTGGGAGAGCTGGTCATTAAAGGGACACTCTAGTTACCAAAAGAACTCTAGCTTAATGAATCTGTTTTGTGTATAGATCATGTCCCTGTAGTTTATCTGCTCAATTCTCTGCCATTTAGGAGTTAAATCACTTTTTATGCTGCCCTAGCTACAGCTCCTTGCATGTGACTTACACAGCCTTCCTAAACACTTCCTGAAAATGAACCTAGATATTTTAGGTTCCTGTATTGCACAGTTAGTTTCATCTAGAATTTTTTATTTTGTTTTTTTTTGTTTTATCATTCAAAGTTTATTGTGACACTTTATGGTAATGCACAATATGGTGTAGCAAAAACATTGATAATTAGTACATGAGTATGAGCAGATACAAAAATGGTTGATAAAAGTTATTGGTAGTAATTCAGCACAATATAACAAAATCTCTGTACGTATAAGTAATTGTATGGTAGCAAAACATTACATAGACAAAGGCGTTCATATGTGCAACATGGTGGTAATCTAGAATTTCTTATCTCCTCCCCTTTAGCCTTCAGGAGCCTCCTGTGTGGGTTAAAGTTTAATTTACAGAGCAGGTGTTATAAACCTCTAAAGCAAGCTAACCTCTTATTCAACAGGAAACCATTTTATTGTGCAGGCTGTGAGTCACAACCAGGGCAGGTATATGGCAGATAATTGATCAGTAAGACTGCATGATCTATATACCAAAACTGCTTAATTAAGCTAAAGTTCTTTTCATGCCTGTAGTATCTCTTTAAACAGATGTAGCTCTAGGCTAGCTGATCTTTCCTTGCACTGTACATTCTGCAATGTAAAGCTCGCCTAATACACATTGGCAAATTCTTCAATATTCTACTATTTGACAAGGACATTCAATGCATCCCATCAGCACACAACAGGTTAACCCCAAAGCTCCCTAATTTGCGGAGCTACAGTGCACCTTGATTAAATTGCTAATGTTTAATTTGGACTGGATTTAGCCCCAATCATTAAAGATAAACAAGCGAGCTGTCAGAATGTCCCAAATATTAGAATTGTGTGCTGGCTTGCTGTGGAGTATTATATTGTTTGGATTTCCATACATGGTCTGCGCTGGTAACTGCGAGCGAGGGGAGGCAGACAGGATGGTGCCTGATTAAGAATGTATTCTGTGTTTGACACAACCTTGTTTAGAGTTCATTTTTTTGCTCTGACTTAAACAGCAGATATACGTCTTTTGCACGTATGGAATTCACTTCATCCAGAACAGTATTTTTCCTTTTTGTTGGCAAACGATACTTTGTGTGTTGTGTTTTGATTCTTTTAATCTTTTTTAAATTTTTTTAATTTTTTTTTATTAATTAAAGCAAGGTATTGAGATGCCAGTGAGCCCTATAACAGAAAGCTGCCACTCAATACTGTCATTCTATAAACACGAAACTGTCATAAATCCATGTTTTTAAAAATATAATCTTAATAAAGGGAAAATGTTCTCCCAAGCACAGTCCCAGTTTACGCAAGATTTTTCTTCTGCTAGGTTTACCTGAAGTGCAGCTGAACTAGCTGATCTCTACACATCGGCCATGGTTTGCTAAAACGCATTTCATTTTAATAATTTTGGAAACAGAAGGTTTCCGATTAACCCATTAGCGCTGCATCGGTGGTGTAAAAAAGGTCTCCATGCTTTCTGGACGCACCATGTATCCATTTCTAAGTGGAATTGTACAAAAACAGTCACATCTAAAGCTTTATCTCTTTTTGTATTTAGTATATTTTTTTGTATATGGATTGGGAATACACACAGTTACAAAGATTACCATTTACAATTCTCTAAATGCCCTGCGTGCAGAAATGGCTCTTCCATTCTTCAATGTGGGATATGAAGAAAGTGCAAAGCTCTCTAAAAGCTCCCTTCGTCAAACTAATATTTTTTATTTTTTTTAGGCTTTGCTCCTTGTAGACTTTCCGGTTCTGCTTAATGTATGTTTAAATTATTAATCTGACTAATTTTAACCCCAACTATCCTGTTAAAGCCATTCAATTAACAGCAGCAGGACACCGTAACACAGTATACTCTAGAACTACCTCTCCTCTTTGTTTAGTTGATTTTGTAACTCCTGTTCTTGTGATCTGCACAAACCACCCCACCCAGTAAAATCCCAGAGAAATCCTCTGACATTGCAAGATCTTGTATGGTTACAACCTTTAAGCCATACCCTGTCCGTGCTCTAAGTTACCTTGGTCAAACACTTGGCTCTACCAACTTTTTGTATTTTTTTAGCTCCTGTAGGAACATTTCATTCTGGTGATACTGCCTTTATTAAATGTATTGTTTTTTACATTATTTCCCTATGTTCTCTCCTGTTCCAGTGTATTGTTACATACATTGTGCCATAGCGCCTCTAATAAGAAGGTGCCCAGTATTTGCTCTGTATCATGTATGTGTTATGCATCTCTCTTCTCCTAGCTCTATGCTTAAAGGGACACTATAGCCACCAAAACAACTTAGCTGAATGAAGCAGTTTTGGTGTATAGATCATGTCCCTGCCGTATCACTGCTCAATTCTCTGTCATTTAGGAGTTAAATCCCTTTTGTTTCTGCAGCCCTAGTCACACCTCCTTTCATGTGACTCACACAGCCTTCCTAAACACTTCATGTAAAGAGTCATCTAATGTTTACACTTATTGTAAATTCTGTTTAATTTAAAATATCTTATCTCCTGCTCTGTTAAAAGATTGCTAGACCCTACAGGTGCCTCCTCTGTGTGAATAAAGTTACATTTACAGAGCAGGAGATACAAACTTTTAAAGTAAGTGACATCTGATTAAAATTGATACCATTTTTTTCGTGCATGCTATGTCAGTCATAGCCAGTGGCGGTGTGACTAGGGCTGCATAAACAGAAATAAAAGAGATTTAACTCCTAAATGGCAGAGAATTGAGCATTGACACTTTATGGGTGTGATCTATACACCAAAACTGCTTCATTAGGATAATGTTGTTTTGGTGACTATAGTGTTCCTTTTAATAGTTGCATTTGTTTTTATTCTGTATGTAGATTAACCCCTTCAGGACGGAGTCAATAGTGCACGTTCTGATCAAAACAAAACGTAAACAAAAACTGGAATTTGCACTATATGTCTGTTCAACCGTAATTCACCGCTGTCACATTAAGTGCACCCACACTTATTATATATAATTTTGTTCAGGAGAAACAGGGCTTTAATTTATCATTAACTATTCATATATGGAACATAATTTATTATGAATAAAACTTAAAAAAATGGGAGAAAATAAGATTATTTTTTTTTAATTTGTATTTCCGTCTGACATTTTAGCTGTGAATGTCATAATAATGCACATATTTGTAATCAGGGATGTCTGACGAGTACAACAGTACCCCCAATTAACAGGTTTTATGGTGTTTTGGAAAGTTACAGGGTCAAATATAGAACGTTCCATTTTCAAATTTAAATTTGCCAGATTAGTAATGTTACCTTTGAGACGGTGTGGTAGCCCAGGAATGAAAATTACCCCCATAACGGCATACCATTTGAAAAAGTAGACAACCCAAGGTATTGAACGTGGGGTATGTTTAGTCTTTTTTAGTAGCCACTTAGTCACAAACACTGGCCAAAGTTAGCGTTTGTGGCAAACCTAGCCACTTCTGAGCTATATGTAGTATAGGTTGTCCGTAGGCTGAATGTATAATGTATTCCGTTGATTGTATATGTATTGTGCTATGGCCGTTCGCATGCTGACAGCCGTACGCTGCCAGCATACAAGCATTCGTACGACGAAACACGGTTATTCTGGCCGTTCGCCGTACGAATACGGGCTCCCCAGGTCGACCACACATTCACAAGTTGTGTGGTACCAATTAACCGATTGCAACATTGTTGCAATCGGTACTTAAGGGCTCTCCTAGGTGGCCGTCGTTCGACCACCGACCATGCGGCGGTCGGCCATCTTGGATCCTTTGTCTCTGCAGCGGTGTTCGGTCGTCGAGAGCCTGGAACTGAAAACGGCTACTCAATGATCCGAACACCGCTGGACTTCCAGAGCGTTCAGGAGTCCCGCGTTCGGTACATTATGTGTCCCGTACTTATTCGGTACTTTTAGACCAACTTCCATGTTTAAATGTATTATGTGCGGCGTTCGGTCAATTCAGCTGGGATCAGAGCGGTATTCTCACAAAGTGTGCGCTCCGACCCCAGCTATCTACCGAACGTTCGGTTATTCCAAAGTACCGAATATTGTGTGAATTATATATTTTAAAGTCAATTGTCGGTTTTGCTGCACGAGGGGATAATCCACTTAATCGTCCATTTTAGTGGGAGTATCCATCTCGTGCAGCAATGCCTGTTGGGAAAGTCACAATGCATGTTGGGAGAAATCCCCTGGATTATCTGTGTGGAAACCCCTTGCATGGGGAACTGTATAAATATGCTGCTTGTGAATAAACCGAGTTAGTTGACTCCCAAACTGTGTTTCGTCCGGTTATTGGGAGGATTGGGGATATTGCCTTGCTTTCTACTCTGACTGTGGATTTCCTGAAGATACCAACGGATATCGTGTACTATTATACTGCATTCCGTTACAGCGTTCATATTTGTTTTTGTGTGAAAAAAGCAAAAAACTAATATTTGGCCAGTGTTTGTGACTAAGTGGCTACTAAGAAAGACTGGACATACCCCACTTGCAATACCTTGGGTTGTCTACTTTTGCAAATGGTATGCCATCATGGGGGTAATTCTCATTCCTGGGCTATCATACGCTCTCAATGGCAACCAATCTGAAATGAAATGCAAGCCTTATATGTGACTCTCTAACTTTCCAAAACACCATAAGACCTGTACATGGGGGCTACTGTTATTCTCGGGAGACTTCACTAAATACAAATATTAGTGTTTCAAAACAGTAAAACATATTACAACAATAATATAGTCCATAAAAGTGCTGTTCGTTTGTAAAACAATGCAAAAAACGTCACTTTTACTTAAAATATCACCGTTGTAATACAATTTACCAGTTTGAAACACTAATATTTGAGTTCAGCAAAGTCTCCTGAGTAAAACAGTACCCCCCATGCACAGGTTTTATGGTGTCTTGGAGAGTTACAGGGTCAAATATAGTGCTTGCGAATATGTATATATATATATATGTATTTAAATTCTACGTGTATACTAATGTAATCTTTTATGTAATTATATGTATTTATCTATATATATATATATATTTGCGGTTATTTGTATTTTATATATAGATAGATATACATAGAATGTCATTCTAAGTGTATTTTGTTACCAATATATATATATTAATAACAAAATACAGTTAGAATGAAATTACATCTGAATATATAATTTATATTAAATGTTTCAATATTTTATTTATTTGTTTTATTTATTATTGTATTCATACGTGTGTATATATATAATATATATGTGTATATATCTAATAAATATATATGTAACGTCATTCTAAGTATATTTTAATACTAATATATGTACTTATATTTTGACGTTACATATATATAATATGTGTGTATATATATATATATATATATATATATATATATATATATATATATAAACTATATATACAATATATATATATACATTTCTATTTTATTTTAAACATGTCTAATAATATCTATTTTTTTTACTTTCCCACCAGCAGGGGGACTGTCTGACATTTCAGACAGTCCCCCTGCTGGCAGATCCACAGCTAGCTATAGGGGGCCATGTGATCGCTCTTTGAGAGCGATCACATGGCCCCGGGGGCCTCATTTGACTGGGAGGGCTGCCTGGGCTGTCAGGCAGCCCTCCAGAAGAGGATTGCGGCGGAGGTGAGTACTGCGGACCTCCAGGGGCTCAAAGCCGTCACGGCTTTAAAGCCCACTTAATGCGGGACAGCATATAACGGCGTTAACGGGTTAAGACCTTTTTGGTTTTTGGGTAGTTGGTAGCATATTGTGCTTTGCTCCACTCTGTGTGTCACTGAGCCACAGAACCAGGTGCGGTTTTCAGCCTCCTCCAGCAGAACCAAAGGCCAACAAGTAATTGCACAGGCTACTATGGTGAATCTCAAACTTGTGTGGTTTTTAAATTATCTGTTGCGATTGTAAAGCTTTGGGTGGATCCAGCTGTTGACGTATTAATGACTTGCTGCATTATTTGTTTATTTTACTTGTATTGTTTGGCTGACACTGTGTGTATTTGTGACTGCCAATTGAACTTCAATGAGCAATTTACCCAATCAGTGAAAACACACCCAAATGACATATTACACATTATCCTCTTAACCATTACCTTCCCTCTTTCCCATTCCCAATTCCAAGACAATCTGATGATCCCAAGTAGGGACCTGCTCTCAAAGCGCTTTCTGAATGGGGAGCTACTGATTGGCTTAAAGTATGAGATGATGCTCTCCTACAATCAGCGGCAACCCTGTGTGCGGCTGTCTGTTTATCGAATGTTAGCTAAATGGCTCTGTAGAGGCAATTTTTTGTAGTTAAACAGTTTGTGACTGGTATAACTTCCAAAGGCAAGCCAGCGCTAGGGACTGATGAAGTTGTTATAGTGCACAGGGTGTACCTTGAGTTACCGTTTTTATACAGATTTGTAATGTGTTACCTGTATAATGCTTTAAAAAAAGATCTTGCATCAGATCAATAAAGGATCAATATAGTGATAGGGATACAAACATGTAAAACATGTATTCCTGTCACTATAGTTATGAAAACATATTTTAGGGCCTCTGACCGCAAAGTGAAAGGTGATTTAACTAACCATTTTTACGCGACTGCGATCGTCTGGTGAGGCCAGCCCCGCCCCCTTGGCAGAGATATCAAATTTAATAATCCCAGCCAATCCAAAGCTTTTCTATAGTAGAGCATTGGGAGACTATTGCGCGTGTGCAAAATACACGCATCTCTATGGGGAGTGTATAGTGTGTCCATGCAAAGTGTGGAGATGATGAACGTCAGTGCTGCACATTGTACAGTACTGATCCAGCAAGCACCTGTAGTGAAACTCACTGTAAAGGCAGTGTTTACATTAAAAAGCCTGCAGGCTATAGACACAAGAACAACGTCATTAAACTGTACTTGTTCTAATGATATTGTCCCTTTAAAGAAATTGTGTATTAAGGCCTAGGTATGTAAGCATCTCTGATAATGAGTACATCGAAAGGTGGGAGGGGATCTTAAATCATATTTCTTGCCTTATCACCACTAGTACAAAGGGTGTTGATCTCTATAGTCCTCTTACTTTTTAATTCAAATGCATATATATACCTTGTGCCATTGTTATGGTGCGTGTGCTTGTCCGGTCCTGGACCCCTAATGTTAAATGTTTGGTTTTTGGGGTTTGTATATTAGGATGTCCCCAATATGTTCAATAATAAGCCACATATTGTCCTAATTTTCTGAACCCAAAAGATAATTATTTTGGTGTGTAAAACGATAAACCCTATGTAAAGGGGAAACATATATTGTTTAATGGTTCTAGCATTTTTTACGTGAAGCGATATGAAGGCATATGTGTCCCTTGGGTTGTCGCACGGTACCTATCCACTCTCAGAGCTACGCAATGTGATCTGCCATCACTTTTCCAGCGTGGCAAACTGGATCCCAGTAACTATGGTTAACCAGTCCACTGTAGTCTGTATATTGATAGTTATGGTTTAGGTTTTTTTAGATGTATTGCAGCCTGTTTAGATTTGGTGCTCTATTAACCATTATTTCACCCCCCCCCCCCCCCCCCCCCAAGAAATGAGGGTTTCCCACAGTTTTTTTTGTATCTGTGTCAGGTTTCCATGGGTTCTGTGTCATTGTTTGGTTAATTCTATGCTCCGTAACCATGGAAATGCTTATTTACTGAGCTAATGTCTAACGCTGTCAAGCAGACGCTGCTGCAGCGACAGCATCATTTCCATTCGATCAATAAAATACCTCCTATGTGCAAGGAACAGTCTATTCACTTTAAAAGGACCACGTACCTGCATGAAAGAGAAATTGATACATTAGCGGGATTTATCCGCAAACCAAGAGACTGTGGGGTCTAATAATTAAATGACAGATGGTTCTCCAGACCTTGCTGCTGGTTGACTAGACCCCATGTTCGGAGTCCGGTTTGCCAATTGCAGATACAATGTGTCACTGATATCAATACATTTTCTGAGGTTTGTGCATCAAACTATCCACTCTGTGGGCCATTGGTAACAACATTGTAAATATAGCAGAATCTACATCTCAGCTGTCCTTCCTCCATTGTCCATTTGTTTTTTGACATTATATGTGCGTCATCTACTCCTTTTGTTTTTATAGTAAACACTCATTCCAGTTCCAATACTTAAAGGACCACTATTGTGCCAGGAAAACAAACCCGTTTTCCTGGCACTATAGGGTCATTAGGTCCCCCCACCCTCAGGGGGGACAAAAACTCTGGCACAAAAACCCCTTCAGCCACTTACCTTTATCCAGCGCCAGGCTCCCTTGGCGCTGGTGACTAATTCTCCACCTCTGATGATGGATCCCAGAGCCGCGCACGCATTCAAAACGCCCATAGGAAAGCATTACTCAATGCTTTCCTATGGACGTCACAATCTTTTCACAGTGAGAATTGCGGAAACGGCCTCTTGTGGCTGTCAGACAGCCACTAGAGGCTGGATTAACCCTGCAGTGTAAACATAGCAGTTTCTTTGAAACTGCTATGTTTTCAGCTGCAGGGTTAAAACTAGAGGGACCTGGCATCCAGACCACTTCGTTGAGCTGAAGTGGTCTGGGTGCCTGTAGTGGTCCTTTTATGGTCAATGCGGAGAGCTCTGTGATACACTTAGGTGCATTATTTTATTGCTGTAGAGCTCTGTGATAGGCTTTTACACACTGCACATTACTGTGAGTTTTTATTGTTTAGAGCTCTCCACATCTTCTGTATTAAGGGTAGAGTGTTTTTCCTTCTGGAAAGTGTTGCCAGTTCTGTCCTCTGTAGTTTTGAGAGGTACCAGAGCGTCTCCTAATTGCACTAAACAAACCCATGTTTAGACAGTGAATAATGCATTGGAATTACCTACAATTACAGCTACTGAAGGGTAGCTAATCCCCTTACCCTCCGCTGCTAAATGCTATGTGTCTTGGTAGAATGACTTCCTTGTACGTCTTGGCTGGCCCATCCTGGGATGATTTTCTTCTGACGAATGAGCCAAGATAATTCACTGTAATGTTGGCTGAAATTTCCCATTGAGAAAACCAGCTGGGGGGAGGGAGTAAGGCACAGCAGCACACACTATTAAGGAGGATACGGAATAGCTCTGTGATACAGCGATATCATAACTGATTTTTAACACATTAACAATAGTCTGTAATACAAGGTGTGAATCTCGAGCCCTGCTTCAGGTAAATTAGAAAATATAGCCTATACATTGTGCCAACAAAATGCCTTTCAATAGCAATGGCAATGGTGTTCCATGATGGCAGTGGCCTCTTTCAGAAGGTTAATGCACCCTGCCACACTGCAAACATCGTTTAGGAATGGCTTGAGGAACATGACAAAGATTTAAAGGACCACTAGAGGCACCCAGACTACTTCAGCTTAATGAAGGGGTCTGGGTGCCAGGTCCATCTAGGTTTAACCCTTTTTGCTTTAAACTGCTATGTTTACCTATGGGTTAATCCAGCCTCTAGTGGCTGTCTCATTGACAGCCGCTAGAGGCGCTTCCGCACTTCTCACTGTGATTTTCACAGTAACAAGACGCCGGTGTCCATAGGAAAGCATTGAGAATGCTTTCCTATGGACTGGCTGCGCGCACTGCTCTGGCCGCGCATGCGCATTCAGCCGATGACGGCGAAAAGGAGGAGGAGAGTTCCCCGCGCCGAGGATCCCAGAGGGGGAAAACAGGTAAGATTTAACCCCTTCCACCCCCTAGAGCCCAGCGGGAGGGGGGCCCATAGGGTGGGGGGGGACATAGAGACCCTACCGTGCCAGGAAACACTCGTTTTCCTGGCATTATAGTGGTCCTTTAAAGATGTTGTCTAGACCTCCGAATTCCCCAGATCTCAATCTGACTGAGCATCTATGGGATGTGCTGGAACAACAAATCAGAACCATGGAGGCCCCACCTCACAAATTGCATGACTTAACCCCTTAAGGACCAAACTTCTGGAATAAAATGGAATCATGACGTGTCAGACATGTCATGTGTCCTTAAGGGGTTAAAGGATCTGCTGCTAATGTCTTGGTGCCAGATACCACTGGACACATTCAGCATTCTTGTCTAGTGCCTCTAGTGGTGACCAAGCATAAAACAGGCTAGTCCTGTGCTAGCTAGCGTTGTGTGAGGGGGTGCTATAGCAAAACGATTTATCTTTTTATGTTTTTTAATTTTTTTTACAACTTTACTTCATATTTTTTGTGGGGATAAAGCCATTAAACAGCCTCCATTATCCTAAGCAGTAGAAGTAAATCACAATTTAAAACCAAGCAGTAAAATATTTTTTACTGGGAATAGCTTTGCCCAGTATATATACCGCTCCACACATGCAGACCGTAAAAACTTCTGTACCTGCCTGTGTATATATCGTGCACACGAGGCACGAATAATATAATTTAGTTAGCTTTATAATGAGCGTCTCATGCCTACCTGGTTCTGTACTCTGTGGACTGATCTGGCCACAAAATGTTTTTTTTATTGCACAATTCACAACATCGCGTGCAACGTTGTATATAAAAATCCCACAAATCAAGGCAACCAACTAGGAGCTATGAGTTGACACCTGTGTGTGTTTTTCCAAATTTTTAAAAATAAATTCTAGTTAGGAGCCACTACCAAAATTGTGATCAATAAACAAACCACTTTAAGGTATTTTGTCTATTATTTATACTTTGTTTTTATTCAAATTAATATAGGCAATACTGTTACATTTTTGATATGTATAATAATGTTTAATATCCATGTATATTTGTGTGTGTGTATTGAGAGGGAGCTTCCAGCTGGATCATTCTCGACTCACAATTTAAAGGTTAAGTACCGTACATCTCAATGGACAAAATGTAAAAACTATTTTTGTCCTTAACGTGTTTTGTTTTGTTAGACTTTTATCAGCTGTTGGAAATGAGTCTGCTTGTTAAAGTAACACAAAGTACATGGCATTATTAACATATAACCTGTATGGATCATATTCTCCATTGATTCTGTCTGTCACTTAGCCCTAGAACCCTTTTATTAATGAAATATCGGGTACAATCTGTTCTGGTATCATTGCACTGAATGGTATATTTTATTCATATTATGAATAAATACAGTAACATTGTGGTACCCTTTATGTACTTAAAACTGCTATTTTTTTTAATTTTTTTTAAATTAAGAGTTTTACTATAATGAGAGAATTTTTTATTTTTTTTAATTATGTCTGCGTCCTAAATCTAGATACACTGATCAAGGACTATACTAGTGAACCGTAAACCCAGGGGCCTCTGCCTTGGCAATATGAGCACTCTATAATACTTACATTACAGTTTGGCGGTGCTATGCCATCTAGTGGAATTATAGGAGTACTGCTATTTTTTTGCGATCACAGGTTAATTCCAAATGGTAACCAGTAGCTGCAAAAACTGTTTGATTGTGTTGACTATCATCTCAAAATAATTTTGGGGAGGAAAGTTAGCAAGTCAGACCAAATATATATATATTTGCTCTCCTTGGACGATCGTGTCACCCCCTGAGAATAGGCTGTGTCTGATTTACACGTCTGTAGTTATTGAATTGTAGCATCTTACCATGCAAGCTCTGATTAATTATCAAGTAATGGTTAGTCGCGTTGCGGCTGTTTATGAATTAACACGGTTGCAGCAAGTAAGGAAGCCTAATACTACAAAATACCTGGTGCCAGGAATGCTGCCATCTGACTAAGATGTTCTGCTTTTAATAAGGTCACTTATAGTAGCTTGGCCACATCAGAGTTCTAGTCTGCTGAGCATATACTTCAGTAATGACGGAGGACTGTAACGTCTATGCTGTCATCCATGCTATGTAGATATAGTTGTTTTTACTGTAAATCACTGATCGCTTTGCCTTTTTTTCCACTTATATGCTTCCTTTGGGTAAGTTTTCTTTGCAGAAAGCTGCTGTTTAAATGACAAGGTTTTGTTAGTGATCTGTCTTTACCGATTGAATATTTTTTATGTACCTGTTGGTTAGGGGAATGTTGGAATGGATTATCTATATCTATATCTGTCTTCCAAACCACAGTAGGAGTAAAGGGGAAACACAACATTTCAGAACTGTTGTGTTTGGGGACAATTTCTTATTGTCTTATCATGTGTGAATATGGCAGCTTCTACTTTGTCAGTCAGTGGGGAAATTTGGAAATATTTAATCTATTTACAATGCCCCGTTGGTGGAGAGTCCTCTTAACAGAGCCATACCGTATATAGTGAGGTGTTGTTGTTTTTTTTTTTTGGACTCTTCGCTGAGAGAGCACTGTGCTTTAATACCATTATAGGAACCAATCTCTAGGTCAGGGATATGCAACCTTCGACACCCCACATGTTTTGGACTACATCTCCCTTAATGCTCTTACAGGAAAAAAAAATATGCTGTCAAAGCATATCATGGGAGATGTAGTCCAAAACATCTGGTGTGCTAAAGGTTGCCTATCCCGGCTCTAGGTTATGAGTGGCAGAGGAGCAGATATGTTACCTGGATTACTAGCAGCAGAGGAGCAGGGTCTGTTACCAAGGTGGTTCGTGGTGGTAGAGCATGGTCTGTTACCAAGGTTACTAAAAGCGAGAAGTGCTGTCTGTTAACTGTGTTACAAGTGGTTTAGGAGCAGGATCTGTTACCAAGGTTACAAGTGGCGGAGGAGCTGGTGCGTTTAGAATGCGTTTGATGCTATGGTGTCCTTGAGTAAGGAGCATCCTGTTTATGCCATTTGCTCTGCTACCTGTGTCTGCGTGGGGGGACTATCGATCATGTTCTGGAAAGAAAACATTTCAGCATCAAATAACTTTTGATATACAGGGACCCAAATGTTAAAATAAGCATGTTTTTTTGTGCTGTGTTCCGTGGATGTTGGCAGCCAGTTACTTCCGCGTCACTTCACATCTAATGAACTGGCAGCTTGGGAGATGGCGATCTGTCATGATGGTTTGCATCTCCCTGGGGACATGTCTTTGTGCTGTGTCCTTGTTAAAATTTCTGCTCAGCAAACATTTCGCCGATACGTATTAAATGGAACGCAACGAATCACGAGGCCTATTGATACAATTTAAAGTTTCTTGCTAGATATTTTGGAGGGTTAACTTCTCTTTCTATTCCCCCATTTGGTGCTGCTGTGTTTTGAACAATTCTCATAGAGGTATTAATTGTATTCATCTTGCGCATTTACAGTAACTGCTTCTTCAAACTGTGAAATGAGCACACATTCAAGTTAAGTAAATTCTATTTTTTCCCAATTTTTCCAGGATCATAGAGAGTGCGGCATATTCAGCTAGCTGTAAAGAGTCACTCTAAACACCATAACAACTTGATTGCGCTCATTTTAAGTGGTTATAGTTACCTATAACTACAGGGATTTTTAAAACTCAAACCGCAATAAAACAGCCCCTCCAACAGTTTTACATGTTGAGTGCGAAGTTTGAAATGAGCTTTCTCTTCTTCCTGGAGAGGATGGGGCCTGTTTGCTAATGACACATGTTGCGAAAAGGTCAATAATCGCATTAGGTCAAATTATTTTTTTTTCATTGCATTTTTTTAAACGGGAAAAAACAGGGAGTGATTTGTTATAAACATAGTTTAATATCCGAAGTTCACCCTGTGTTTCAATAAATGTTTCAAGGGTAATAAATGAGAAATTGGAAAATACTGTGCTAGTTTAGTGGAGCAAATGTGAATTCTTAAAGTTTACCATCTCCAGGATACCTCCACCATCGTTCTTTCCTACCCACACCCCTCCTTTTGTGACAACTCGCCAGGGTTTGGTTGTCCATTGCTCCAGAACAGTACTCCCTCACAATCACGACCTTCAGGGGCACCTGAAGGTGAAAACAGGGCCCTGATAGGTGAAGGTGGCACAGAGCGCTTAATAAGATATTTTTCAGGCAGCAGTATCTGAGAGGCAGCAGGCAAGAGAAGAAGTCAGGAGATCCAAGGATCAGGGCAGGCAGCGGTCTAGGGAGTCAGGAACCAGGAAATAAATCAGAAGAGAGGCAGGTTAGTAAACAGGAAAATAAAGCGATGAGAATCTGGAACAGGATAGCTTAGAACAATTAAGCACTGATTAGGAGATGCTCTAGGATTAGAGTGACAGTCACGTGACCCGCCCACCTGTAGGTGGAGCAATGTAGGGCTTTATAAACTGTTCAGGGACTCAGTCAGGTTGGTTTGAATCATTGTCCCTAGTGCACATCCTGAGCAGGTTAATGGTGCTGAGTGCCGTGACACTTTTATCTGGGGACATTTAAATGTAAATGTGTAGAAAATAATTGACCTTGTTTTTAAAGATCTATATGTATATTTATGTGTGTGAGTTAACGTGTGTATGTGTATTTGTAAATATATGTGTTCAAGAAAAAAGCCATTGGTGCGTGAGAATTTTTCTTTGTCGAGTAGAAGTTTACTCCTGTGAACACACTATGGCTTGCAGTAGTGAGTAACTTTTAAGGTCTGGCTAGAAGCCTAAGACTTCAAATTTTATGTATGTATATATGTCTCCACAAACCACTTGGCACTCTTCCTTATTGGGCCACAAAAAAAAAAAAAAATCAATTTGCCTAGGAGAAAACCACATTAAAATTATATCAAAGGAAAAATGGGGTGTACTCCCAGGGTTTGGCAAACGTGAGTTTATAAAAGTCTTGCACGTGACATAGATCGAGGTTTGGACATGAAAAGGTTTTCCTCAAGATCAAGCTTCAGGCCGAAACGTTGACCCATTCCATATCGAAGATCATCTTTAGGTTGTAAATAGAACGTATGTTGAAAATAAATGTTAAAGGAACACAATAGGGTGAGGAACACAAACGTATTCCTGACCCTATAGTGTTAAAACCACCATCCAACCCTTCTCTTGCCCCCCTAAATATAGTAAAATCTGACTTTAATTAAAGTCTGCAGCTGCTGGCTTTGAGTTACAGAAGTAACTATGCTTTCCCAGGGGCAGAGCCAGCACAAGTCAAACACAGCCCTGGCCAATCAGCATCTCTTCATAGAGATGCATTGAATCAATGCATCTCTGTGAGAAAAGTTCAGTGTCTGCATGCAGGGTGGAGACACTGAATGGCTGTGCTGCACACAAGGCAGCGCTGCCACAGGAAGCACCTTTAGTAGTCATTTGAGGAGTGGCCAGTGGAGTTCTCACCAGGCTGTAATGTAAACACTGCATTTTCTCTGAAAATACTGTTTTTACAGAAAAAAAGCCTGAAGGGAATGATTCTACTCAGCAGAACAAATGCAATAAGCTGTAGTTGTTCTTGCGACTATAGTGTCCCTTTAAGCACCGGGTATTCATCTTATTGTAAATTGTAAGGGCAAGAATATTTGTTTTTTTCTATAGTACACTGTGTGTGATATATAACTTATATAGTATGTGTATGCCGACCATTTTTTGTTCTTGGTACTAGAATAGTTTATAGAAACAGATAATGCTAATGGTAAACCTGATCTGTATGGACACAAACCCTGATTGCAATGGCTGCATTGACCCGAGTGGTAAAATCATTCTCTTTCTGTGCCCCTCTAATGTGTTTACTCATCACTTGCCATTCTCTGTCCTTTGGCACCTGTTATCTTGTAAGTTGTAAAGGGAGCTGGCTGCAATCTACAAAGTGGGAAATCATCTCAATCGCCCTCCCTTCACTGGACATCACATGCTGCCATAATAGGACTGCGAGCAGCCACTCTGTGCCGGAACCTGAACAAACACTGTCATGGGCTAAGCAGATCAAGACCCTGATTCCATCATTAAAATATATTCATACACGGAAGTTCAGGTGATATTCATAAACAACCATTAACACCTAACTGAGACGGAAGGGACCCCAAAATCAGTGACATCTCTCTTCCTCTAGTCAATCTGATGCAAACTATGTGATTATGTAATGAAGACTATAAGTCATGTTCATTGCCGGGGTCATCCCGGTCTGCAAGGGCATCGAGCAGTGTATCAACTTGGGGCCTAAACACCAATATTCACCGGCGACAATCCACAAAATGGCCGCCTCACACCAGCCATGTGCGAGAGCTGCTGGAACGATCAAGCTGACTGGGGGGAAACCATCACCAGACCACCAGGATAGCCTAACCCAGGCCTCTGCTGACGAACTACGCTGGCAAGACTAAGGTACAGGCTGTGGGCAAATATTAAGGGGAAAAGAGGTATCCACAAAACGGGACCCTATTGAACCGCCCCTATACAGCAGATCCACAGGGGTCACCAGACCCTAGCCCTGCCAAACCTGACAAGACAAGTCAGAGGGAACAACGAGACCCCCACCCTGCATCCAGCTAGACATGGCACACCCTACCAGCCCTGTCCCACGAAACCACGACTACTGCTACAAGCCAACGAACAGCGCAGGACGACTAAAAACTGCACCACCAGGGCACAAGCGGCACTCACCAGGCAAACGCAGAGCAGCAAGTGCCACAGGAGAACTTCCCGCTGGCCAGCCTCGGTGCCGACGCAAGCACAGATGACCCCACAAACCCTGCTAAACTTAGCGGACTCATGCAACTTAGCTGGAACCCAGGGACATTGAATTATGCTCATTCTTAGTATCGCTAACTCCAACTGTGCTCAGCCAGACGCACTGCATTCCACCGAAACAGCATGCTTTACACACTATATTAAGCGAGGAAAACAATCTAGAATGCCACACTAGCAAACTTTAGGGCTCAGACACCCACTTTAACTCATGACAAGCGTCACCAAACTTAACCCTAATGTAAAGATGTATTAAACACTGAATTTGAGGCATTCCAATAATCTGCTAACACGATCAAACTAGAGCCAATCACTCAGTGCCCTGGGCACACACGTCAGTATAGATAACCTGAGTGCTAAGCTATGGTGATTTTCTCAACTACTGACAAATATCACTCTACTAGTGTTATCCGTCTGTTGTTTGTTATTCCACTTTAAAAATGGTGCACAGTTACTCATGCCATACCATTGTATTTACCTGTCTACTAAATTCCTGGCGATAGCTATTGTGGCATGGCCATAAAAATGTTATCTGAATAATCTATGCACACAAAAAATAAAGAATTAAAAACAAAATAAAAATGAACAGACAGATTTGGACCCAAAATAGGGACTGTCCTCCTACATAGGGGCACTTGGGAGGTATGTTCTTTTCTGCAAGGTGGGGGTGAGGGGCAAACTCCATTAAACTAGTCACATGCTTGGTCCCTGAAACTGATATTCATCGGTTTGTAAGATGAATAAGCAGATTTCATGAACTGCAGATCTAGAAACTCTCTGTGTTTCCTGGCACTTACTTCCTTCTATTACTTCCCTCTTCTCTCTGCTTATGTGGCAAAAAAGTGGATGAGTTCAGGGCAAACGTGGCAAAATCGGACAACTGTATGGAAACAGAGGTGGAGCCAATTCAAATATACATGATTATTATGTTATCTCACTGCAAATGACAGATTTGTGGTGTACAATAATGTTTTGTTAGGCATTGATGATGCTTCTTTTAACCATCCGATTAATAAGTCTCCCTAAGAACGTCTCCAAGGCAGGGTAGGCAGTAGGAGATCCCCAGCTGTAGCAGATTTACAAGTCCCTCACTGCTCTGGCATGCGTACAGTTAAAGCATTATGGTAGTTTTAGTTCTCTAGCAGCTAGAGAGCTGCAAGACTCTAAAATTCAAACTAGTGTAGCCTACTTGTCCACTACACTATATCCTTAACGGTATTACTGTCCAGAAGTTCGAAATCTGCACGGTGAAACAAATATATGAATTTTTTAGAAGCTGACACCTTAGCTTTATGGTATCAGTCATGGGGACTCTGAATGGTGTTTACTTTAAAGATGTCCTGTGTTTGCGGATATGAAGCGAACTGGAAAGCTGGCGATATTTAGAGGTTGTGTGTGTGTGTGCATACATCCCAGCAATCCAACGCCAACTCAACATTCAAACATAAACACTAAACACAAGTACACCATTGCTTTCAAATAGAAACAATACATAAATACATATATACAACTGCATTCAAATGCCAACACTACACACAATGCATACATGCATACATTCAAACATGCAAAACATGCTTAACCCCTTAAGGACCAAACTTCTGGAATAAAAGGGAATCATGACATGTCACACATGTCATGTGTCCTTGAGGGGTTAAACTGGTCACCAGTTATTTATTTTTTCCATTGCAAGTATTTTTACATAAAACATTTTAATGCTATTTATTAACAAATACTATAAGGTACATCATTATATTATAACTTTGCATGGTGTCCTACTATATATATATTTTTTTTTACTTTGACTTTTTTTTAAATTGCGTCACTCTGGTTACCTTGGACAGCCCTGTTGTAGGTGAATAAATGTGTAGTTGAACTGGATCATTTCTAGATATTTTGATTTATTTGCCATGTCAAACTCTCTCAATGAAATGAAAACACAGAATTCCCTTTATTTTACATGTGGAGTTTTTTTTCCCCCCTCTCCTTAACCTTTTGCTGTTCTATAGTTTTTAAAGGGTTAAACAAAACTGAGCCAGCCAGCCTTTCTGTTTTTTTGGTTTCACTTCGAGCAGTACCTGTGACCCATAAGATCTGTGTTTACACATTTATTTCTTTCAAACTGTCAGAAGGCAATAGACAGAGAGAATTCAACGTACTGTCACAAACTAGCCTGTTCGGTTAGATAGGTTTAAGACTAGATGGTAATTTCCAAACGTAAGTGGAATACAGCTACTCCTCACCGACCGCGTTCCGTTCTTACGACCCGGTCGTAAAACAAATTGGTCGGTAAGTGAGGATGCGCACCAGTGCAGGTCTATGTTCGGGGAAATTTCCCTGAACATAGACAAGTGCAGCAGAGCAGTGAATCCCTCAAATCTCTGTTAGATTAGATGGATTGCCTGCTCTGGTGCGTTTTTTGTTATGTTCAGGGAAATTTACCCGAACATAGACCTATGCACCAGAGCAGGGAATCCCTCAGACCAGCTCTCTAACGTGGGAAATCCCTTGAATCCCCACGCTAGAGAGCTGGTCATAAGTGCGAGCATCGTAAAACAGGTCGTAAAGTAAGGACCACCTGTAATTGACCATAGAGTGGATGAGAAGTTCTGCTGTGGCATGTGATAACACTTTATCAATATATTATATCAATATATTACACTAGCAAAAATGTAGTTTCCAACAAATTGGGTGCAGATAAAACAACCTACCAAAATTTCAAGTGGTCAGAGATGGATACTATCCTTCTAGAGATCACACCTGTCTTTCCAAATTGTATTATTGTACCCTACATATCACGCTTGTCAATCCATATTATATTATTGTACCCTACAAATCACGCTTGTCAATCTGTATTATATTATTGTACCCTACAAATCACGCTTGTCAATCTGTATTATATTATTGTACCCTACAAATCACGCTTGTCAATCCGTATTATATTATTGTACCCTACAAATCATGCATGTCTATCCGTATCATATTATTGTACCCTACATATCATGCTTGTCAATCTGTATTATATTATTGTACTGTCAGGATCGGGACAGGGATCCAACACGCAGAGTACAAACAGTAGCCAGATACGTATACCGGACCTTAGAATGGCCGGACTAACGTAAGTAGTACAGTAGAGAATGGTCAAAGACAAGCCGAGGTCGAGGGTAACAGAAGACAGGTAAGCGGTAGACAAGCCGAATCAAGGGTAACAGAGATAAGCAGAGAAGAGCAAACAAGCCGGGTCAAAACCAAAAGGGATAACTAGAAAACACGAGCACTGAGTGACTAGAACAAGCTAGAACCACGACAGGGCAATGAGCTAATGAAAGAAGCACTGTTAAATGCCCTGTTCAGACAAGTAGACACACCTCCGACGAGTCCTGATTGGTCCTGAACCAATTGAGTGACAGGTCGTTCCGGGTTGGCGTCCTGACGTCGACTTCCGGGCGTCATGCTATAAAAGGGAGTCACTCCCTCGCGGCCGGCTTTGCATGACCGGATGGACCGCGAGAAAGAGGGAAATCAGACCGTCCGGATGGATGAACGGCTAAGTCTCTACCTCTCTCGGAGGTAGAGACCTCAGGTACCCTGACAGTACCCCCCCTCTCAGATACGCCCACCGGGCGGAAGAAACCAGGACGAGAAGGGAAGCGAGAGTGAAATGCCCTGCGGAGACGGGGAGCATGAACATCCTCCTGAGGTACCCAACTTCTCTCCTCAGGACCATATCCTTTCCAATCGACCAGATATTGTACTCTCCCCCGGGAGATTTGAGAATCGACTATGGAATTGACCTCATACTCCTCCTGACCCTCCACCTGAACAGAGCGAGGAGGGGCGATCGTGGAGGAGAATCTGTTACAAACTAGTGGTTTCAGCAACGAAACATGGAACGAGTTAGGAATGCGTAAGGTAGTAGGCAAAGCTAGACGATACGCAACTGGGTTAATTTGAGCCAACACCCTGTAAGGTCCAATATACCGAGGAGCGAACTTCATGGAAGGCACTTTTAACCGAATGTTTCTAGTACTTAACCATACTCTATCGCCTGGAACAAACACCGGTGCTGCCCTTCTACGTTTGTCAGCGTGTTTTTTCACCAGCATAGAATTGTGCAGAAGAATTTGTCGAGTCTGGTCCCACAACTTCCTCAAATTGGCAACATGGACATCAACCGACGGTAACCCTTGGGAAGAAGACTCAGAAGGAAGAATGGAAGGATGAAAGCCATAATTCATGAAGAAGGGGCTAGAATGCGTAGAATCACAAACGAGATTGTTGTGTGCAAACTCCGCCCAAGGAATCAAACCGACCCAATCGTCCTGGTGTTCAGAAACGAAACAACGTAGATATTGTTCAACCTTTTGGTTGGTGCGTTCAGCAGCTCCATTGGACTGAGGATGGTAGGCAGAAGAAAAATTCAATTTGATGCCTAGTTGAGAGCAGAAGGATTTCCAAAAACGGGAAACAAATTGGGAACCTCTGTCAGATACAATTTGGGAAGGTATCCCATGTAAACGGAAGATCTCCCTAGCGAATATCTCTGCTAATTCGGGCAAAGATGGGAGTTTAGGTAAGGGAATGAAGTGAGCCATCTTAGTAAATCTGTCCACCACAGTGAGGATAACAGTCTGCTTTTTAGAGATAGGCAAATCAACAATGAAGTCCATAGCCAAACAGGACCATGGCTTTTCAGGAACCTCTAAAGGGTGCAGAAATCCGCATGGAAGCGAATGAGGTTGCTTATTCTTGGTACAAACTTCACACGCCCCGATGAATTCTTTAATATCTTTACGTAAATCAGGCCACCAGAAATCTTTAGAGATCAAAGCATACGTCTTGCGAATGCCAGGATGCCCAACCACCTTGCTGTTATGGAAACAGCGTAACACTTCTAGTTGGAGAGAGGCGGGAACGAAGTGTCGATCCCCAGGAGTCTGTTTGGGCGCAAGATGCTGTAATTTCATGATCTCAGTAAGCAACGGAGAGTGAATCCTGAGATTCGTGTTAGCGATGATGTTACCCTTAGGAACTATCGAGGAAAGGACTGGCTCAGTTATAGTGAACGGTTCATATTGACGAGACAAAGCATCGGCTTTAGAGTTCTTAGAACCAGGTCTATAAGTAAGTACATAATTAAAGTGAGTGAGGAACAAGGACCAACGAGCTTGCCTGGCGGACAGGCGCTTAGCCTCCCCAATATAAGACAAGTTCTTATGATCCGTTAAAATAGTAACAGGGTGTAATGTCCCTTCCAGTAAATGTCTCCACTCCTTTAAAGCCTTAATGACCGCTAACAGTTCCCTATCGCCGATGTCATATCTGCTTTCAGGCCCAGATAATTTCTTAGAGAAGAAACCGCAAGGGTGTAACGGTTTGTCCACCCCTAACCTTTGAGACAGAACAGCACCAACTCCCGTCTCAGAGGCATCGACCTCGAGTAAGAACGGCAGAGTCGTATCAGGGTGGACTAGAATGGGAGCAGAAGCAAAAAGTTCTTTGAGAGTCTTGAAAGCAACAAGAGCCTCAGTAGACCAAGTCTTAGTATCAGCCCCTTGTTTGGTCATATTGGTAATAGGCGAGATGATAGAAGAGTATCCCTTAATGAAGCGCCTATAATAGTTGGAAAAACCAATAAACCTCTGAATAGCCTTGAGTCCTTTAGGCAACGGCCAATCTAAAATAGATTGGAGTTTGTCAGGGTCCATTTTAAAGCCTTCCCCAGAAATCACGTAACCAAGAAAGTCTATCTGCGACTGGTCAAAGCTGCATTTCTCCAATTTACAGTATAGACCATGTTGCAGAAGTTTGTGTAGTACCTTTCTGACTTGTCTATGGTGAGTCTCAATCTCCCTAGAGTGTATCAGTATGTCGTCCAGGTAGACAATAACACAATCATGTTGAAACTCCCTAAGTACCTCATTAATCAAATCCTGAAATACTGCAGGAGCATTGCAAAGTCCAAATGGCATAACTGTGTATTCATAATGGCCATACCGAGTATTGAACGCCGTCATCCACTCGTGTCCATGCTGGATTCTCACCAAATTATATGCCCCTCTGAGATCTAATTTGGTGAAGTTTTTGGAGCCCTTAAGACGATCAAACAACTCGGTAATCAATGGGATAGGATAGGCATTTCTGATAGTTATTTTATTCAAACCTCGGTAATCAATACAAGGCCTCAGCGTGCCATCCTTCTTTTTAACGAAAAAAAACCCAGCCCCGGCAGGAGAAGAAGACCTCCTAATGAATCCTTTCTCTAAATTCTCACGAATATATTCCTCTAGAACAGAGTTCTCCTGAACAGATAAAGGATATACATTACCCCTCGGAGGCATAGTACCAGGTAGAAGCTTAATTTTGCAATCAAATGACCTGTGTGGAGGTAATGAATCGGCATTCTTCTTGTCGAATACTGCCTTTAAGTCTTGGTACAGGGACGGTATCTGTTTCTCTGTGGACTGAGTAGAACTACCTGGTGTATTAATATTAGCCAATGGAGAAACCTTGCGTAAACACCTCTCCTGGCAGTTCTGACCCCACGAGAGTATCTCCCCTAACTCCCAATCGATAATAAGGTTATGTCTCTTCAACCATGGATACCCCAGAACTATGGGAACAGAAGGGGACGAAATGAGCATAAGAGATAAATTCTCCACGTGTAGGATACCAACATTTAAGTTAATGGGTATGGTCTCACGAAAGATAACGGGGTCCAGTAATGGTCTACCATCTATGGCCTCAACGGCCAAGGGTGTCTCCCTTAACTGGGATGGGATATTGTGTCTAGTGGCAAAGGCTTGGTCGATAAAATGCTCAGCAGCTCCGGAATCTATCAAGGCCATAGCCTTTACTACTTCCTTCTCCCAGGTTAAGGAAACTGGTAGCAGAAGCCTGTGATCTTTATAATTAGAAGTAGAGGACAAAATAGAAACACCCAAGGCCTGTCCTCTAGAGAAACTTAGGTGCGAGCGTTTCCCGGGCGGTTAGGACAGTTCGAGAGTAAATGACCTCTGGCTCCACAGTACATACATAACCCCTCCCTTCTCCTGTGCTGTCTCTCCTCCTCAGAGAGGCGGGTATAGCCTATCTGCATAGGTTCAGGGAGCAATGAGACCGTGGAGTCCGGACTTAGAAATGCGGGAGCTAACCTAAAGGAAGGTCTCCGGTTCCTCTCTCGAGTGTTCTGTCTCTCTCTTAAACGTTCATCTATACGAGAAATGAACGAAATTAAATCCTCTAAATTCTCAGGAAGTTCTCTAGTAGCAACTTCGTCAAGGATTACATCTGATAGCCCAATCAAAAATACGTCCATATACGCCTGCTCATTCCACTTGACCTCTGACGCCAGAGACCTGAACTCTAGTGCATAATCCACAAGTGTTCGGTTCTCCTGTCTCAGGCGTAACAGTAATCTGGCTGCATTAACCTTTCTACCTGGAGGGTCAAAAGTTCTTCTAAAAGCAGCTACAAATGCGTTATAGTTATATACTAACGGGTTATCGTTCTCCCATAGTGGATTGGCCCATCTCAGAGCCCTCTCAATGAGTAAGGTGATAATAAATCCCACCTTTGCCCTATCCGTAGGATAGGAGCGAGGTTGCAATTCAAAGTGGATACTAATTTGGTTTAAAAACCCACGACACTTCTCAGGAGCACCACCATAACGTACTGGTGGGGTAATGTGAGAGGAAGCACCTACAGTGGCTACCTCTAGGCCTGAACCTACAGGAGAGATAGGTGTAGTACGTAATTCCTCTGGTGGATTATTGGCACGAGATAATAACGCCTGTAGCGCTAGCGCCATCTGATCCATTCTTTGATCCATGGCTTCAAACCTAGGATCAGGAGAACCAAGCTGACTGTTTGTACTTGCAGGATCCATTGGCCCTGTCGTAATGTCAGGATCGGGACAGGGATCCAACACGCAGAGTACAAACAGTAGCCAGATACGTATACCGGACCTTAGAATGGCCGGACTAACGTAAGTAGTACAGTAGAGAATGGTCAAAGACAAGCCGAGGTCGAGGGTAACAGAAGACAGGTAAGCGGTAGACAAGCCGAATCAAGGGTAACAGAGATAAGCAGAGAAGAGCAAACAAGCCGGGTCAAAACCAAAAGGGATAACTAGAAAACACGAGCACTGAGTGACTAGAACAAGCTAGAACCACGACAGGGCAATGAGCTAATGAAAGAAGCACTGTTAAATGCCCTGTTCAGACAAGTAGACACACCTCCGACGAGTCCTGAACCAATTGAGTGACAGGTCGTTCCGGGTTGGCGTCCTGACGTCGACTTCCGGGCGTCATGCTATAAAAGGGAGTCACTCCCTCGCGGCCGGCTTTGCATGACCGGATGGACCGCGAGAAAGAGGGAAATCAGACCGTCCGGATGGATGAACGGCTAAGTCTCTACCTCTCTCGGAGGTAGAGACCTCAGGTACCCTGACATGTACCCAACAAATCACGCCTGTCTATTCATATTCTATTATTGTACCCAACAAATCACATCTGTGTATTCGTATAATATTGCAGGGCTTGATACATCTTTGGAATATAAGAGCCAGCTATAAGTTAGGAGCCATTTTTTTTTAAAACTAACTAAGTTGAATTTTCAACAAAATGCAATTCTTAAAGGGACACTATAGTCACCCGAACCACTACAGCTTAATTAGCCTGTTAATCCGTATTATGTTATTGTATCCTACAAATTGCACTTTCTTTGATTGTGGTTATTTAATGACCTGTTTAACTAACAAGGAATCAGAATACAAGAGGGAAGTATTGTAAGGAAATAGATCATATTGCAGTAAGCACGTTTCTATATCCCTGATCTCCCAAAAATCTATTATCATAGGTTTTATTAAGGTATGGGAGTCTATCTCTGTCTGTAATATATAATTTAGATACAGCTATTCATTCATTGATTTATCCTTTGTTACTGAGCAGATAGCAGAATAGTTTGTGATTAATCAGAAGTGCTTTAAACACAGTTTCTATAACTTTTCAGATGATTTTTGACTTCTTGCGAACGGCAGATAGATGCAGGGTATTAGGAGCTCAGGGAAAAGAGAACATTTGTGAGAGTAATGTGAGTGTGAAGTGAAATATCTCGACTCAAACTGTGTGTAGAATTGGCAGTGTCTCTGCTGCAAATCTAACACTAAACTCAACCCAATTGACGTCACTCGGCCAGATAACATCTTTCCGAATTGCCTGCTGACGTTTCCTTGTCATCTCAGTGGTTTTAGCAGCACTTCTGTTCTTATCTGTCAGAGTCCCTGTTTAACCCCAAACCTAGTCTAAGCATTTAACAAAACTCTTCAGACACTTCCTGCAAAACTATCCGGAACACCCTGAATCGGCCACTTAACTGTCTGCAAGGTTTGACATTGCTGCTTGTGCACTGGTTAGTGTTCAAGTGCTGATGGTTTTTAATGATTCTCTCATCACCCCCTGTGCATTCCATTCTACTTGTGTGGGGCACAGAGAGGCAAAGGGCTGATGCTAGCACACAATGCTCCTGCTACTTGTTATTCTATGGGCCCTCCACTGCTACCCTTATCTGTTCTGATTGACTCAGATGCATTATGTGCATTGCTCGGTTATATTTTAGTCAGTGTTTCAGTAAATGCATGACTGCAAAGAAGTGTACTGCTAATGTTCACAGTAATAAAATAATTGTGGTTTTAAAGGGCTAATATAAGCCCTATAATCATTATGTACCATTGTAGTGGTTATTGTGCCATCTCAGAGTTTTGTGTTAAACCATTTTCAAGCAGTTTGGCTAAAACAAGGTTTGAGGCAGCTACAGCCCAAACACTATTCTTCTAATTACTCATTTGGATGTCTCACTCTGCCGACTCTCTCTTCATTACGGCCATTGGCCAATATGAACAAAACTAGTATTGCTTATGGGGAGCTGGAACAGTGAGCATGTGTAGTAAACAGTGAGCAGCCTAGTCACCGAGGGAGGAGGAGGGGGGTTCGGCATTTTTTTTCCTTTATCCCACACCTGTCGTCCGGGGGGAGGAATCAATAGGTCCCCGCAATTTTGTCTTCTAGGGCCCTCATCTGCTGCTCATGGGTGGGGGCCGGGAGGAAGGACAATAGGTCTCCCACCCCCCATGGTCTTTTAGGGCCCCCACCCAGCGCTCATGGAGGGGGAGGACAATAGGTTCCCCCCATGGTCTTTTAGGGCACCCACTTGCCGCTCATGGGTGGGAGCCAGGGGGGAGGACAATAGGACCGTCCCCCCAATTGTCTTTTAGGGCCCCCACCCGCCGCTCATGGGTGGGGGCCGCGGGGAGCACTAGGTCCCCCAATTCTTGTAATTTAGGGCCTCCACCCGATGCGCATGGGTGGGGGCCGGGAGGAAGGACAATAGGTCTCCCACCCCCCATGGTCTTTTAGGGCCCCCACCCAGCGCTCATGGAGGGGGAGGACAATAGGTTCCCCCCATGGTCTTTTAGGGCACCCACTTGCCGCTCATGGGTGGGAGCCAGGGGGGAGGACAATAGGTCCGTCCCCCCAATTGTCTTTTAGGGCCCCCACCCGCTGCTCATGGGTGGGGGCCGCGGGGGGCACTAGGTCCCCCAATTCTTGTAATTTAGGGCCTCCACCCGATGCGCATGGGTGGGGGTGGTGGGGACAATAGGTTCCCCCATTGTCATTTAGGGCCCCCACCCACTGCTCATGAGTGGGGACAGGGGTGAGGACAAAAGGTCTACCCCCCCATTGTTTTTTAGGGCCCCCACCTGATGCTCATGGGTGTGATGGTGGGGACAATAGGTTCCCCTATTGTCATTTAGGGCCCCCACCCGCTGCTCATAAGTGGGGCCAAAGGGGAAGACAAAAGGTCTTCTCCCCCCCCCCCATTGTATTTTAGGGACCCCACCCACTGCTCATGGGTGGGGGCCGGGGCGGGGCACTAGGTTCCCCCCCTTATTGTCATTTAGGGCCCCCACCCGATGCTCATGGATTGGAGCCAAGGGGTACCCTTATGTCCCCCTTTAAGGTGAATAGCCCCCACTTGCGGGGCAAGGGTGGGGGCTCAGGGGGGGACACTATGTACCCCCCTGCTAGTTAATAGATGCTCCACCGTGGGGGGGGTCTTTTTTGACCAATGAAAGAATAGACGAAGGCCAGTGTTTAACTGGGCATGCGCAGGAATTTCATAGCGCTATCTAGTGTGGGCAGATGACATGTCCCACAGGGCCTTCATTTGCCCACACAAAGATGGCAAAGCCCATGACCTAGGGTCCGGGCACAAAATAAAGATAAAAAAAAATATGTAATATGGGGGTTTGGGGGGGGGGGGGAGGTTAGGGGAATTTGGGGTGACTAAGGGGAGCAATTAGATGTAGTGGAGTCAGGAGGGGGGTTAAAAAAACAAAAAACGGATGCGGCCATGACGTTCCTTTTTAAAGTAGCTCATTATAGTGTTTATGCTGGTATAATATTTTGGCAGTGTCCTTTGGTTTAAAGTCCAACAGTTTTGGAGGGGTTTGTCAAAACCCAGGGCTCTTTCATATTCTCCAAGAACCTTTGCACCGCAAAGGGAGAGCTGCACTAGCGTTGCCTTGCCCCCCTGCCTGCACTTTGCAATTCCTTCTAATATTGGATAATGAGGGGCCGTTTGCATGTTATCCAGAACGTGTTAGGAGTCCTGTTTGTTAAATTTAGACTGAAACGGGGGGGACAGTGCTCATAGACTCTGATCAGAATAACAAATGGATTATAATCACACACTGATCTGTAGTGTCTATTGTAGTTAATGATATGTTTGTTAATTAATGTAAATCCAGATTTTTTTTTTTTTTAGAGTTTCCATTTTACGCGGTCACTGCAAATGGGCCAATAATTGTGATCTCTGCAGATTTTATTCTTTATATTGTGACGATTCTAATGGTATTATTTTTCTCTTCTTTCAGATGATTCTTTGGGATTGGGATTTAAAACAGTGGCACAAACCACAGTATCAGGTGAGACGTGACTTATGCTTATCTTCAATTTGTTGTATTTCTATATTTCATGTGTTCCCAAGCCATTAGGCTCTGCATCTTTTCACACAGGGGGTTAGGTGTAAAGTATAGTGTTCACTTTAAATGGGCATTTTTGGATAATTTGTGTGCACTATACAAAGGGCCAGTGTGTAAAGAGTGGATTAATAAGAAAATACCATATATGAAAACAGCACATGTAAAAGTGAAAGTGACGATACCTCATAGGGTTTTACTCGGTCTCCTCCACCCCCCCACCCCCCCACCCCCACCCCATTAAAACAATTTCCCCCAGGGTTCTAAGACATTAAGACATCCGAACTCTACGGTCAACCATCTTTAACCCTGTAATTACACCCAACTCTCCCATAGTTTTTTTTACCATAGGGAATAGATCACGATATACAAGTACATATACAGAGCTAGTACAAACAGTGTTCTGGTAACCTGTCCATTAAAGAATATTCTGGTCACCATAACTTCTTCACCAAAATAAATGTGATGGTACAGGGATATTCTCGGTCTCAGGTTTACTTAAAGAGGTTTAATTGTGAACTAGTGGAGGTCCCCAGCTACCTCCATTGTACTCTGAGACTTGAAATGGGAAGACTTGGACTGGGAACCGCTGAGTGCGTCGGCTTACGCCTTACTGCCCATCTGTGATCATCCCTGCACTAAACCAGTCCAATGCTTCTCCAGCATTAACAGCATTTTGTGTCACCATGCTCTGTGTAATGACTCCCAAATGTTCAGACCTTTGAAAACTGAAGATTTTAAACGGGCCACTAGCAGCTGTCATCTGACTGCAACTAGGAGGCATGTTTTGCCAAACCCCAACCTTAAAGGGATGCTCTAAGTATGAAAACCTTCTCATTTTACTGCAGTGCTTTTGGTGCATAAACACAATCCCTTTAGCCTGAAGCTCTAAAAATAAATTGTTGTTTCTGAGAAATAGCACTGGTTACATTTGGCCATAAATATGCATCCCTGTTAGTTATACTAGCAGCCCCCAGTGGAGCTTCAAAGGTCTACATTTAGTGTCAATACAGGGTACAGTGGCTCAAAATGCTGTCAATGCTATAAAAGCTTCTGATTGGTGAAGCTCAGCGATTGTCACACATGGATTGTAGGTCCCTAATAGTACTCTGTAAGAAGTATTGGGTTGGACTGATATCGTCACAACTGATAATCAGCATTGAATTTCAGGTTAGTTTAAAGTCTGTTTTTTTGTTTGTTTTTTAGTTTTTTTTACTTTTCCACTTTCCTTAGTGTTCCTTAGTGGGATGGCCACAGGGGCCTTTTCATCTTCAGTTTATATGATCAGGCACAAATGGCAAAAAAAAGGAAAGTGTTTAATCGTTTTGTTTTGTACCACTCATTGAGATACATTGAATGAAATGTTTATGACTCTTTAAATTCCTTCTATTGATCATTTTTTTATATAGGTTTGCATTGGTTAATTGCCAACTTATTAGGGATGCACCTAAATAAAAATTCTGGGCCAAAACTGAAAATTCTGTATGCCATTGGCCGAAAACCGAAACCGAAAATGACTTTTTTCCCCAAATGATTTAAAAAAAGTTTTCCTAAAATTTTATTAATATTAGACTTTTTAATAAATTTAATCTAATATGAAAAACTCCCGTCTGTTTTAGTGGTCCTCCCCGCTTAATGTTCCTCTCCCCCCATCTTTTTTAGTATTCTTTCCTCCCTCCTCCCCAGTCCCATAGTGTCCCCTCCTGCCATGTCCCATAGTGTATTTTTCTCCCCTCTCCCCTGTCTCATAGTGTTTTTTTGATCCCATCCCATAGTGTTCTGCCCCTTCCCCTCCCCCCCCTCCCGGTCCCATGTGCAGTATTCTTGACTTTTCATGTTATCATTGTGCTTTCGTTGTGATATATAATCATCTGAATTGTTAATGCAAGCATATCTGTTAAACTATGCACTACAAAAAAATATATATATTTCTGCAAATTTGACCAGTTTTCGGCCAAAACAGAATAGGCCCATTTTCAGCCGAAAATTTTGTTGGCTGTAATTTCGGTGCATCCCTTCAACTTTTTTATTTTGGTAAGATAATTATCATTTTTTGGAAGATCCATTGATGCATTTTCCTTTTTTTCCAGAATGCTGGAGGTGGTAATGGGGTCGATCTCTCAGTACTAAATGAAGCTCGGAACATGGTTTCTGATCTACTGGTAGATCCATCACTTTCCCCACAAGTCGTGTCTTCACTTCGGAGCATAAGCAGCTTAATGGGGGCTTTCTCAGGTTCATATAGACCAAAAGTAAATCCTTTTACACCGTTCCCTGGCTTCTATCCATGCACAGAAATGGAGGACAGTGTGGATAAAGGAGAGAGAAAGGTCCACAAGGTAAAACGCAATCCTGTATTAAATGTACTACAATTTGTAAGCATGCATTTTGTCTGAAACAGGAGAACTGGTTCAGGTTCCCATTAAAAAGGCTCAATTCTCTACAGTCATATGTGGATTGCTCTGTGAGATCCAGTGCATGTGGCATTTTATGTTTTGTCTTTAGAATCTTGCTTTTATTCTATTTATTTGCATTGGTGTGTGCTAGTTGTTTCATGCTCATGCAGATACAGTACTACGAGAGGGGTAATTCACTAAAATCCAAATGGCAAAACCATCCTGCTGCATACAGGGTCATTGGTACTGCAAAATCCAGACATTGCTCACATTATTCAACAATGTCTGAATTTTGTAATTCAGGCCCCCAAATGGGCCTGAATTGGGTCCTGATCTCAGCCAGACCAATTGTTGCCAGGTGGCTGAAATCCGGACTCTGATGCTTCAAATCCAGGCCCAGATTTAAAAATTAAAATCCAAACTAATTGTCTTCTAGCAGCGGTAGTAGTCAGCGGGCAAGTAGGTAAAACCTTTTGGCAGCACGCAGGTTAATTATGTGGCGGCTGGCCAGCGCTTGGAAGCCAGTCACCACATTAACTAGTTAAAAAAAAATTTAAAAAAAATGTTTTTTTTTGTTTTTTTTTTCAATTATTAATAAAAGGCCTATGGGGGTTAATAAGACTTCCATATTCCTCTATCTTGACCGGGCAGCTGTTCCCCCAGCTTCAGGCAACAGGTGGGGACAGTAAAATAAATTATGATCACTACTTGCCATCCTTAAGTTCCCCCTGTGCCAGCACACATGGTCAGTGGCAGGGTGCGATTAATTTAAACGTGTCAGGGGTGGATAAAGTATCCCCCCAACACAACCATGCATGGGTGGCTTGTACTGGCTATTATTGTATAACTGGGGTGGAGGGACCTTGTGTCCCCCACCCATTATCGGCAGGTTTCTAAATAATAAAATGGGGGGGGGGAGGGGAGAGGAAGTGGACAATGGAATGTCATAATAATAATACATAGTAGCATGTACACTCCCCTTCACCTCCTCATCAAAATAAAAAAAAAAAAAACTATTAATGGGGGATGAGTCAATAAAACCTGTAATAGAAACCATTACACTTTTCATCAGAAGTAATCTTTCCTCTGCTCCAAAAAAAAACAGATGGCAAAGATGGATTCATTTTAGTTTTTTATTCTATTTATTTTTTATTTTTTTCATCTTTAGAGGCCCCCATTCGTCTCTAATGGCTGGGGTGGAGAACACTAGATCCTCCACCCTGAATAATATCAGAGGCCCTACCTGATACCAGTGACAAGGGGTTGAGGAGACGCTGAGTTATTCCTTGTAATGGCTGCCCAGTCACTAGTTTTAAATGTTTTAGATTTGCCCCTACCTCCTGCATTTCAGGTTGCAGCATAGGAAAGTTTTATAGTTTTTTTTTTTTTTTTAAATCTTTTTTGATGTGACAGCTGGCTAGTAAGTGCTGGCCATCCACCATAATAAACCCTTCCATTGTCAAGGGTTTTTGGCTATTTGCCCGCTGGCTGCTAAAACTGCCAGCAGGCAAATAGTTCTTCAAATTATCATTTGATTAAATGAAAGCAAGTGAATAATTATTTGCGAATGAGCATCCTGCCATCTGCATTCAGTCCCATATTTTTGTTAAACCAGTGCTTTGTGAATATCCCGAATACTATACTTTTTAAGAGTTTCGACGTTAATGCACCCATTTTAATCTGGACTCCAAATGCATGTGGGTGATTGCTGTAGATTTGCTCGGGCTGACAGAATTCCAGCTGTATTTTGCTTAAGTAAACATGAGTTGCCATTGCGATCAGAATTCAGTCATTTTTACTGGATGTATAAAATCAGGACTATAGAGAATAACACAGTATGATGATAAAAACATAGTTTTATTTTACCACCCTTATCATGACTTACCTTGTCTCCTCTCAACAGGGATTGAACAGCCGTAGCAGCCTGCCAACTCCACAGCTCCGGCGAAGCTCAGGAATCTCTGGCATGCCACCCATGGACCTTGCCTCTTCTCGGTGGGAACGGAATAATGGAAAACGTCCTTACCAGGATTACAGCAGTTCAAGGTGAGGCCCCCAAGATGTTTGTATTGCTATTTGAAACTGAGCATGGTGTGTTCGAAGTGTATTATGTGCACATCTAAACTTTAGGAATGGGACCTCTGGGGTATTTAAAGGTCTCCCTCATCACATGTCTTTCATCGTACGTATGAAGCTACTCATTGACACACAGAAGACTCTCTAGAGTCAAAAATGTCTCTGTAATGTGTTTTCATAAAAAGATGATTCAGGCAGTACAGGGAATGTAGTTATGCTGAGCTCCAGAATTGCTAAAGTGATTTGCAAAGCCTTCTTCATGTAATGCAGTGTATGTACCAGCAGATGGCAACCTACAACAGTTTTCTGCTTGATAAGCCAATTACTATGTCTTATATGTTAAATCCATAGACCACGTTACCTAAACTTTAAATCCAGCCACGTTTCCACACTTGTGATTTAAATGAAGCATGACTAACGTCCATACAGTTTTCTTAATGTCACACACTGAAATTTAAATCCTTCTAAAAACAAAATTTTTGAGTACTTTGTTTTTTTTCTTTTTTGTTGCATACTTTCCGTAAATTACTTTAAGTGAACAAAACCCTCTATGTTGGTGAATGCCATGTGATGTTCGGAGTTTTTCCTCTGAATAATGTATATTGAGATACAGTCACTCTAACCCAAGGTTGTTATAGGATCCTTCAACTTTCTCAGCCATTACAGCTGCCATAATTTTGGCCAGCCGTGGTTGAGGATGACAGGGATTTTCATACGGTCAAAGTCCTGGAAGGTGACCCATTTGCAGATTAATCCAATTTATACACCTTCTTCCTTTATTTTGGTTTTGTAGCCAAGGATCTTATCCAAACGGGTCTTTCAGTTCAAACCTGCTTACAATACCAAAGCAAAGGTCTTCGTCTGTGACACTGACTCACCACGTCGGGCCAAGGAGAGCTGGTAAATAATATCCAATAAACGTATATATGTGTTAAGTGCTGGACAGCAGCCCATGGGTAGTTAAAGTGAATAAGTCACCACACCGTAAATGATCCCCATAGTTTTTACCTGTTTACTACTACCTTGAATAGGTGTTTTAAAAAAAATAACGAAACTAAATTCTAGTGCTAGCGCTAAAAATGGAACAACTAGGTGTTACAATCGTTATTTAGAGGATGCTTCCTGGTTCAATGCAATTTCAAATTTTACATCATACAACTTCCATATAATGTCATGTAGCCTTTAACTACCTTCAATAGGAAACTTGTACAGTAATTGTATTGTCATTTTGTATGTGATGTAGCTATTGTGATCTATTGATAAACTAACTATATATTATAAAAATAATAAATTCCTATCCATTTTGGTGATTGTAATTTTGTTTGTACAAATTTAGACCATTTGGCTTTTTTACTTTTAATTTTTTTTTCATGTATTTGTACTTTTTATCTTGGAATTTACAGTTGTTTTTAATATTTCCAGCAAAATAGTTTACATTTGAAAATAAAGAGTAATTGAATAAGTCGGCATAGAAAGCTCTAAGTTGGTGAGATTGCTCGGTGGGCTAATACATCAACACTTGATGATGTATCTGTTCAACTCTTTGGTGCAGGTTCAATCCCGGCAGGGTCAACTCAGCCCTTCATACTTCCGAGGTAGATAAAATGAGTACCATTAAATTGGGTAATAGTAACAACCCTGGATGTAGGGCAAAAGTAACATCCACAGGACGTACTTGAAAACCAGAGCAATCTGAATGTACCTTTCCTGGTTAAATACTATTATTATTATTGTTATAATGTAGCTAGCGCACTGAAATTGTTAAAAATAAATAAATAAAGCGTAGCTAAATCTCCCTACATTGGATCACGTGACTAAGGCAAGATTGCGAGCACACATTTAACCTAACAGATTATATAGATTCCTACAGAGAAAGAAGTGCAAGCTTTTAGGTGCAAAAAAAAATGTCCCAATCTTAAATTAGTGGAAGGTCAGAATTTTTTCGGATTATCGTAATTTCTCAATCAGGGTGCTCAGATGTTTAGGCTAATAATCTTGCAGCCAAACTTTAATTCCTAAAAGCAATGTCAATTTATAGTGCATTTTGCATATGAACTCACTAACCTCAGTTGCCGGTTACATCCTATCTGTTCCCCAATATCCAGTGTGAATGGTGACCGTGATCTCACTAAGCTCAGCTGACTGGTACATCCTTCGGTTCTACAATATCCAGTATGAATGATGACCGTTGCCTCACTGAGCTCAGCTAGTGGGTACATCCTATCTGTTCTCCAATATCCAGTGTGAATCGTGACAGTGACCTCACTGAGCTCAGCTGGCAGTACATCCTATCTGTTCCCAATATCCAGTGTGAATATTATTATTTATATATATGAATGGTGACCGTGACCTCACTGAGCTCAGCTGGCAGTACATCCCATCTGTTCTCTGATATCCAGTGTGAATGATGACCATACCTCACTGAGTTCAGCTGGTGGGTACATCCTATCTGTTCTCCGATATCCAGTGTGAATGATGACCATACCTCACTGAGTTCAGCTGGTGGGTACATCCTATCTGTTCTCCGATATCTAGTGTGAATATTATTATTATTATTATTTATATATATGAATGGTGACCGTGACCTCACTGAGCTCAGCTGGCAGTACATCCCATCTGTTCTCTGATATCCAGTGTGAATGATGACCATACCTCACTGAGTTCAGCTGGTGGGTACATCCTATCTGTTCTCCGATATCCAGTGTGAATGATGACCATACCTCACTGAGTTCAGCTGGTGGGTACATCCTATCTGTTCTCCGATATCTAGTGTGAATGATGACCGTGACCTCACTAAGCTCAGCTGGCGGGTACATCCTATCTGTTCTCCGATATCCAGTGTGAATGATGACCATACCTCACTGAGTTCACCTGGCGGGTACATCCTATCTGTTCTCCGATATCCAGTGTGAATGGTGATCGTGACCTCACTGAGCTCAGCTGGCGGGTACATCCTATCTGTTCTCCGATATCTAGTGTGAATGATGACCGTGACCTCACTAAGCTCAGCTGGCGGGTACATCCTATCTGTTCCCAATATCCAGTGTGAATATTATTATTATTATTTATATATATATATATATATATATATGAATGGTGACCGTGACCTCACTGAGTTCACCTGGCGGGTACATCCTATCTGTTCTCGATAACCAGTGTAAATGATGATCGTGACCTCACTGAGCTCAGCTGGTGGGTACATCCTATCTATTCTCCGATATCTAGTGTGAATGATGACCGTGACCTCACTAAGCTCAGCTGGCGGGTACATCCTTCGGTTCTACAATATCCAGTATGAATGGTGTCCGTGACCTCACTGAGCTCAGCTGGTGGGTACATCCTATAGGTTCTACAATATCTAGTGTGAATGATGACCGTTGAGCTCAGCTGGTGGGTAATTCCTATCTGTTCCCTGATATCCGGTGTGATTGGTGACCTGTCTTGCCTTTCTGTATGTTTTAAATTAAGATCCTTCCTCCAAGCTGCATAAAACCACTCTCTCTTTTTGATTTTAGGTACTTCTCCTAGCTTGAGTCCTGTGAGTTCCCCTAGCCATGCATCCTCGGGATTCACACGATCGCCTGTTGAATTTCCTGATACCGCTGATTTCCTTACAAAGCCAAGTGTTACTTTACATAAACCTGTGGGACATTCACTAAATTCTCAGGAGTTCCAGCTGCAAATCAGATCATCGCCGAGCCATATTTGTAACAGGTAAAAGGTTTGTTTTCTTCAAGTTTTATTCTGTCTCATAATGTTTGCTGTTGTGTTTTGTGAGTTTGGCTCTTGATTTGTCCTTGATGGATACCTTGTATCTTAGCAGAGTAAATGTACAAAGCCATCTTTATGGAAAGCGTTATAAGCAAGAGATCCTTCAAATATTTAGTTCAGTCTTTTTGATATAATGTTCTGCATGCTTGGAGTAATTTAAAATTTTAAAAATATATGTTAACCTGCCTGCAAAATAATTTTTTAAACGCTGTTGATTAAGAAGAAAATTTGTAGTCGTGATCCAGCAATAAAATAACTTAAAAACAAATGGTTGAACTTAAGAACTGGTCCAGTTTAAGCCATTAAATGTAACCTATATAAAATACAGTTTTTGTTTTTTTCTAGTTGTGGTCGTCAAATTTATAAACCTCTTTCAAACTCTGAATTGGCGGAGCACAGTTCCCAATCTGGAGCTGAATACCAAGTCCGAAAATCGGGTAGGTACATTAATTGGAACTGTGCAAGAGTATAACTCTACACAGTAACAATATACACTGTCCATGTAAATACTGAACAGACATATAGTGCAAATTCCAGTTTTTGTTTACGTTTTGTTTTGATCAGAGCGTGCACTATTGACTCCGTCCTGAAGGGGTTAAGGGTCAGGATGCATTTTGTTGTGTCTTTTTTTATACATATATATTTTGTATTTGTTTGCCATACGGTGTAGTAAACTGTGCGCATATGCAAACTGTTGAGGACAGTTCTTAATAGGTAGTTTACACTATACTGACCAGTCGCAACACTAAAGCCGACAGTTGATTTTATCACTCACTCCAAGTTGTATTGTATAAAGATCAGTAATCTCGCAAATGCCACTTATATTAGTTTTGTTATCATAGGTTCGAAAAGCGACCTGGGTAAAAGCGGTTATAGATTTGTATTCATTGTCATTAGGCCTACTTATACTTTTGGTTACATTTTGTAGTAAAATATTGTTTTAATTCTTTGATTCTGTCTCTTACCCTAATATTTGCAGGTGATAATGTTACCAGTAGTTTTAATGAATCGGGGCACGGGGAGAAGAAACCGGACAAACGATTACAAAAAGACTGCAGGAGATTATCGGAAAGTCACGAACAATATACAGACCAGACCCATGTTAGCCAACCATTCGAGGTTAGGAAGTAAATCCCTGTAATTCTACTGAAGCCTTTATTATATTACCGGACCCCTCCCCTGTATTCCTGACCAGATATACTACCGGACCCATACCCTATATTCTTGACCGAATACTATATTACTGGACCCCTCCCCTGTATTCCTGACCAGATACTATATTCCTGTACCCTTCCCCTGTATTCCTGACCAGATACTATATTACTGTACCCTTCTCTTTTATCCCGAACAGATATTCTGTTACCAGACCCATCCCCTGTATTCCTGATTGGATACTATGTTATTGGATCCCCTCCCCGTATTCCTGACCAAATACTATATTACTGTACCCTTCTCCTGTGTTCCTGACCCGATACTGTATTATTGTACCCCTCCTCTTTATTCCTGAACAAATATATTACCAGGTCCATCACCTGTATTCCTGATTGGATACTAGATTAAACGAAACCCTCCCCCCTCCCGTATTCCTGACCGGAAACTATATTACCGGACACCGCCCCTGTATTCCTGACCAAATAATATATTACTGTACCCCTCCCTGTATTCCTGATCGGACACTAGTTACTGTCCCCCTCCCCTATATTCCTGACCCGATACTATATTACTGTACCCCTCCTCTTTATTCCCAAACATATATTATATTAACAGGTCCATCCTCTATATTCCTGATCGGATACTATATTACTGGATCTCTCCTCTGTATTCCTGACCCAATACTATATTACCGGTCCTCTCTCCTGTATTCCTATATTACTGTACCCCTTCTCTTTATTCCCAAACAGATATTATATTAACAGGTCAATCCCCTATATTCCTGATCGGATACTATATTACTGGATCTCTCCCCTGTATTCCTGACCCGATACTATATTACTGTACCCCTCCTCTTTATTCCCAAACAGATATTATATTAACAGGTCCATCCCCTATATTCCTGATCGGATACTATATTACTGGATCTCTCCTCTGTATTCCTGACCCAATACTATATTACCGGTCCTCTCTCCTGTATTCCTATATTACTGTACCCCTTCTCTTTATTCCCAAACAGATATTATATTAACAGGTCAATCCCCTATATTCCTGATCGGATACTATATTACTGGATCTCTCCCCTGTATTCCTGACCCGATACTATATTACTGTACCCCTCCTCTTTATTCCCGAACAGATATTATATTACCAGGTCCATCACCTGTATTCTTGATTGGATACTATATTACTGGAATCCCCCGTATTTCTGACCGGATACTATATTATTGGACCTCTTTCCTTTATTCCTGATGAGATATTATATTACCAGACCCCCTCCCTTGTATTTCTGATTGGATACTTTTTTACTGAACCAATCCCATGTATTCCTGACCAGATATATTACTGTACCCCTCCTCTTTGACCCTGAACAGATATTATATTACCAGATCCATCCCCTGTATTCCTGATTGGATACTTTATTACTGGTACCCCCCTGTATTTCTAACCGGATACTATATTACCGGACCCCTATTCTGTATTTTTGACCAAATATTATATTACTATACCCCTCCTGACCAGATACTGTATTACCGGAGCCCTCCCCTGTATTCTGACCAGACACTATGTTGCCGGACCCCTTCCCTGTATTCCTGACCGAATACTATATTACTGGACCCCTCCCCTATATTTGTGACTAGATACTATATTCCTGTACCCCTCCCCTGTATTCCTGACCAGATACTATATTACTGTACCCTTCTCTTTGATCCCGAACAGATATTCTATTACCAGTTCCATCCCCTGTATTCCTGATTGGAAACTGTTACTAACCCCCCCCACCACCACCCCACCCCCGTATTTCTGACCGGATACTATATTACCGGACCAAATACAAAAAGTTACCTGCGCTCTCTCCTTAATCCCTATGTATATTTAAACAAATGGAGGTCATTTAGTTACTCCAATGGCCACTGGAGGGAATGCCCGCCTGCCAACGTCAAGGCAGACACCCCTAGACGGGTCCTACTCTGAACCTTTACCTTGCTTCCTAAGCTTCTGGCAAAGATATCTCTAATGAGACAGAAAAGGGTATTTTTTATATACACCCCTATATACTTATTAACTCTTAATAGGGAACACATGGGATGGGCGGCAGCATTGTAACCTTGCTATGTGATACAAAATGTGAATACAAATACAAAAAGAAAAGTTCTGTGCTCACTCACATCACTCCTGGGCAGCAGCAACGACCACAGTACACATCAGCTCCAATACATATAGTAAAAAACAAAGAAAAAAAAGTTACCTGCGCTCTCTCCTTAATCCCTATGTATATTTAAACAATGGAGGTCATTTAGTTACTCCAATGGCCAGTCAGGGTATTCCTGACTGAATACTATATTACTGGAACCCTCCTCTGTATTCCTGACCGGATACTATATAACCGGACCCTTCCCTTGTATTCCTGACCAGATACTATATTACTGGACCCCTTCCCTGTATTTCTGACCAGATACTATTTTCCATGTGAATTTTGTACTAGTAGTTGTGACTCATGTGGTGAGTTGTTGGTTAATTTCATAACTCTGAAAGTATTCTAAAAATAATTGTGATTTTTCTAGGTTGGCTGAACTTGTATTAAAATGACACGTTAATGTGTTCCTTTAAAAATCTGTTATTGTTATTATTGACTATATTTCATTGTAGGGCGGTTATCGTTTCTTTTTTGCTCTATAAGAAAATTATTTATTTTACCTCTACACGAATAGATGGCGGAAGAGACATCCTTGGAACTGCTAATTGAAAATCAGGATGAACTGTTGGAAAAATTGGATAATTGGAACTTCCCGATATTTGATCTTATGGTGAAAACAGGCGGCAAGTCTGGGACAATCCTTAGTCAGGTGAGGGAACTATTCGATTTATTGTTGCTATGAATTTACCTATGAATTTATTCTATATCTTCAAAGCTATGATATCTGTAACACAATCTGGGATCTATTATTATTCTTTATATATATATAAAGTGTCAACAGTTTCCGCAGTGCTGTACATGGATACAAGTTGGCTTACATTTATCTAATTGTATGTGCAGAGATTGTGTATGTGTGAAGTGGTCATGGTGATTGGAATAACCCTTTGCTTTCCGGGTGGCGTCACTGGAGAACATACTGTGACAAGGGACCGGAGTCAGTTTAGTATCGCTGGAGGACATTCTGTGACCTGGGACGAGGCATCGCTGGAGTACATTCTGTGACACAAGTGACGGAGGAATCACTAGAGGACAGTGTGACACGGGACGGGGGGGCATCACTGGAGGACATTCTGTGACACAGGATATTTGGCATCACTGGGCTTTCTCTGACACGGGACGGAGGTATCACTGGAGGACATTCCGTGACACGGGACAGGGGCATTCCGTCACACGGGACAGGGGCATTCCGTGCAGGCCCGGACTGGCCATCGGGCATACCGGGCAAATGCCCGGTGGGCCGCGATGGCCGTGGGGCCGAGGCCGGCAGGGGAGATCACAGGATCTCCCCTGCCAGCCCCTGCAGGGCCAGCGCTATCCGAGCGCCGGCCCTGCTGTGTGTCTCCATGGGCCGGTGGGGAGATCAAAGATCTCCCTCACCGGCCCACAGGCACGGTTAAGGGCGGCCGCTGGCTGGGGGAGTGTGGGAGGGAGGAGAGGACCGGCGGAGCTCTATCCAGCAGCTCCGCCGGGTCCTCTTGCGAGGTCTGAGCGTTGCCGCGGTTACCACGGCAACGCTCAGATCTCGCGAGAGTGAACTCTAGCCGGCAGGGGCTAGAGTTCACTCTCACCACTGGACCACCAGGAAAGGATGGCAGCATGGCACCCCTCCTCCACCCAGGCAGAACGGATCTCCCCCCTCCCAGGATAAAGGTAAGAAGGGAGGGGGGGGGAATATAACTTTTATTAATAAAAAAAAATACTTACATTTAAATAAAGAAAAAATCACACTAACAGCCCCCTCACACACACATCACCCCCAGCCACACACACATCACCCCCAGCCACACACACATCACCCCCAGCCACACACACATCACCCCCAGCCACACACACATCACCCCCAGCCACACACACATCACCCCCAGCCACACACACATCACCCGCAGCCACACACACATCACCCGCAGCCACACACACATCACCCGCAGCCACACACACATCACCCGCAGCCACACACACATCACCCGCAGCCACACACACATCACCCGCAGCCACACACACATCACCCGCAGCCACACACACATCACCCCCAGACACACACACATCACCCCCAGACACACACACACACAGCACCCAGACACACACACACACACACA